>NC_142137.1:32235563-32546747 GCF_024610735.1 Ursus americanus
ACAGCCACCCAATGCTATACTTCTCCAGGACAGAGGTGGCGGAGCTCCAGCTCAGGGCGGCCAGCTCCCATGAGCACATTGCCGCCCGGCTCACTGAGGCCGTGCACACCATGCTGTCCAGCCCTTTGGAATACCTCCCTCCCTGGGACCCCAAGGAATATAGCGCCCGCTGGAATGAAATTTACGGCAACAACTTGGGCGCCTTGGCAATGTTTTGCGTGCTGTATCCTGAGAACCTTGAAGCCCGAGACATGGCCAAAGACTACATGGAGAGGATGGCAGCTCAGCCTAGTTGGTAGATTTTTGTCTTTTTCTTCTTACTGTATTAACTCTGCAATTTCAAGAAATGAATTTATACTCAGATGAAATCTTAGAGGCCAGATTTTCACATACGTGTGTGAGTGAAGGGGAGGGGTTCCTTGTTTGTTGTGGTGTTAGAGGCTTATGAATGAGCCATAGTTTCAAAAGACCCAGTAATGTCCGTGTTTCAAGTTCCCGCAGGAAAATATGTAGATACAACCTAGCCAAAGAAAACATAATTTGCTGCATTGAGTAAATACTGTTATCTTGATTGTTGAGAATACTTTCCTCCCTGTTTAACAAGCATGTATTACGGTCATCTGGCTTTAGGTTCTTATTGACCCCCAAGTGGTTAAAACCCTCTGCCAGCAAGAGATTTTAGCTAATTAAGGTTTATTTAAATTTTATGACAATTAGGAGCTTAAAAGGATTGTGATAGGATTAACTGGCAATTTATAAACAAGATCTTATCCAGTAACTACCAAACTGTCCAAACCTGTACGAAAACCTATTGTATAATTATGTGAGGGATTCTAACTGCATAGTAATTTATCTTCAGATATTCCAAGATTTGGAAACAAACTTGCTGTCCCTTTTTGATTAGCTTAAAGTTATTTTATTTGTTTATAATGAGTATGTCTACCTACTTCCAAAAAGATATGGGGTGGGTTGATGAGGGATTCTGTGGGTATTCTTTTTTTTTTTTTTAAATATTTTATTTATTTATTTGACAGAGATAGAGACAGCCAGCGAGAGAGGGAACACAAGCAGGGGGAGTGGGAGAGGAAGAAGCAGGCTCATAGCAGAGGAGCCCGATGTGGGCTCCATCCCACAACGCTGGGATCACACCCTGAGCTGCTCTGCCACCCAGGCGCCCCTCTGTGGGTATTCTTATCCAAATTGTGTTTTAATACATATTCATGGTATAGTTGCACCAAAAAATTACAAATACCCTTTTAAAATTACAGAAGCTTCTTTTTTATAGGGCTATAAAGAGCTCATTTTTAAATGCTTAGAAAAATCAGTGAATGCATTTAATGCTGTGATGAGTTACATCTCACGTAACACAGGAGTAAAGAATGATAGTTCGCAACTTTCCTGAGTTCTGTCAGTATGGTAACAGAATTTAATTTTTCCTAAATTTCTGCCAAAATGATAAAGAATGCTATTTGCTTATAGAGTGAAGGATTTTCTGGAATTTACTAGTGAAGAAGATTATGGAAAAGTTGGCATTAAATCCATACCAGAGCTGAATTTTTGAGACTTGCTGTGGGGTGCTTGGGTGGCTCAGATGGTTAGACATCTGCCTTTGGCTCAGGTCATGATCTCCAGGTCCTGAGATGGAACCCTGCATCAGGCTCCCAGCTCAGCAGGGAGTCTGCTTCTCTCTTTCCTTCTGCCTTTTCCCCTGCTTGAGCTCTCTCTTTCTCTCTCTAATGAATAAATAAAATCTTTAAAAAAAGACTTGCTGTTAGATATATATAATCATTTTGAAGTTTATAATACTTCAGGTTGAAAAGAACTTTTTTATTTGCTTTGGTTCAAAATTGAGCCATGTATGCAGTAGTTTCTGATTTTTATTCTAATTAACTGATTTTACTCTATTTCTGACACCAAGAAAGAAAATAAAAGGTGTATGAGAATTTATTTGATACTTGAACTACAAGAATGTATTATCAAATGTTATAATTACTTGATATTGTGTAATTGGTTAAAAATGGCAACCATTACATACTTTAGGAAAAAAATCTCCGTTGTCTTCAAAGCTACTTTTTCTTTTAAAGTCCCTTTTTAGATAGCGAAGTTTAATTTGTCAGATTAAGGTACTGATGAAAATGTCCCAGAGAAGAGTTCCTGTAAAAAAGCATCTATTTCACTTAATAACAGAGTAGCTAACTGGGAAGTACCGTTGTTTCATGGAGATTTTTTTTTTTTTAACACAAATACAATAACATTAAGAGAATTACACAAAACCAGGTCAAACGTTATAACATAAAGCATTCATCAGGAGTATAAATGCCAGCTTAAATGAATACTGTCATTAGAGAGGATTAGACTCCTAGGATAAAAGAAGGGAAAATTAAATAACTTCAAACAAAAGTGGTAGTTTCCATATTGTTTCTACAAGTTGAGATTTACTGGTTATTGGCAGTATGTATAAATTTGCCAGAGGACTAGTACTTTATTAATGGCAGGATTGGTAAAAATAGGTATAACTCCATGCTGTTATCTGGTCACTGAAAAGTCAGGCTGTGATTTAATAGAGCTAAACAGTGGACTTCTTTCTCTTGAAGCTGAAGGGCAGAAATGGAAAATCTACCTTTACATCTGGTTTCTAGTGCCAGAAGTGATCTTATTAGCAGAAAAAGTAGAACTACTGGAACATTTTTTCTTGGCAAGTACTGTTACTAGGTTCTACTTTTAAGTGATTTTATGGAAATTTAATTTTTTTCAAAAAGATTTTATTTATTTGAGAGCGAGAGCACAAATGGTGAGGAGGGGCAGATTGAGAGGGAGAAGCAGACTCCCCACTGAGCAGGGAGCCTGATGCCGAACTCGATTCCAGGACCCTGGGAGCATAACCAGAGCCGAAGACAGGTAGATGTTTAACCAACTGAGCCACCCAGGCACCCTGGAAATTTTAACTTCTTAAAATCTACCACACCCAACTCCTAGACTCTTGTATTTTCATTTAAATTTGTAGTTGAACATAATCACCTTTTGACAACTTAAATCTTTTTATAATTCAGCTATCCCTGTTTAAGTCAACTAAATCATATGTTCCCACAATGCACAGAGAAGTATATTGTGGATGTTGTCACTGTTTTAGGATATAGTTCACCTATATTGGTTTCAGAGAACAGAAAGAGCTAGCTCTTATTTACCAAAGAGATCAATAATTAATATCATAGATTTGTTTTTTAGAAAGCTTCCTACAGTGGCTTTATCAGACTGAACACATTTGTCATTTTCCTTGAAGGGCATTTCTACTTTTAAAACCAATGACTGAATTGTGTTTACTCACTTATTCAATCAAGTAACTTTTATTGAGTATCTATTGTATGTCATGAACTAGGCTGCCTACCGGGGATTCAAAGATGCAGCGATAGCCCAGAAATTGTATAAGTCGCCCCTAGAGTGAGGAGTGCAAACATGAGGTTTTTGAAACCTAAGCTAGGGCTGTGCCCTCTTCTCAGATATGAGCGTAAGGATCGCTTAATGAGAGGTTCCATCAGTTTCATTCATGACTTAAAGGTCTGTATTGTGCCGTACTGTAGTGCGGTAGAAAAGTCCTAGCTCCAGAGTCTCACCGCCTGGGTTTGAATCCCAGCTTGCCACTGTTCAGCGGTGTTATGTCAGACAAATGTTCTTCATCTGTCTGTGCCTTAGCGCCCTGATATGTAATGTGGCAATAGCAGCAGTCTCTCCCTCACAGCCTCCTTACGAGGATAAAACAAGACACTGGAAAGTACTCAGCACAGTTCCTGTCACCTTTGATACAGAAGAATAATGACATTAATGATAAGTATTGTTACTGTTATTTGCTCAGTACTTAGACCCTGTTTGGCTTATAATTAATTATATGTAGGCTCTAAGGAAATAGTATTTGGGATTTATTTGGAGATTTTACTTGTCTTTGTTCAAATGCCTCTCTAACCTAGAACATCTGGTTAACTCACAAAATTTCCCTTTTGGCTTTGTTCCGTTAAAATGCTCAGTGATGCTCCCGAGGGCTCTTTTTTAAGGCTTATAAGACTCTGATGGTAACACCAATGAAAAAGGCTTAGTGGAATGTGACAGTGATGTGTGTTTTGTCTGGTATTAAAAAGAAGTACATCTGAGATATACATGCATACAAATTTATTAATATGGTTCATTTCTCATTTGACTGTTTTATAAGTAAAGAGCTAAAAGGTAACGTCTAAGATATTCACTTACTGAAGGCTCTTGGGCCATTGTAAAAGAAAAGTGAAAGGAAAATGTCTGATTATACTGATCCTGTTAGGTGTCCATTTTATATGCCACGTACTGCAAAGTAGAAAGGGAATCTGGAAGATTGATCATGAGAATGGTAGCGATTGAAAAACAACAGCATGCAAAACTTTTTTCTTTTAGCGTTACACTGCCATGTATCTCCCAGCACCCCGATGATCGAGCACCACAGAAAGATGGGTCCTGTCTGTGTGCTGTGTCTGTGTCTGCCTTTGCAGAGATGTCACATCCTCACTCACGCACTCCTTTGTTCTTCTGACTTCTGCTAAGGCTTATATGTTCTTTCTAACAGTAAAATTAATGGTAATTTAAGCTTGTTCTTAACTTAGTTCTAAAAATCAAATTTAAAAAGATATCATTTTAACTTACATATAAAGAGGCAAATCATTTTCAGCATCACCAAAAATGTCTTCAACCTTTGAATGAATACCTTTTCTTTGGTCCCCTATAGATCTTATCTTCCAAAGAAGAACTAGGATTTGGGCAGCAGTTGGCTCTATATTTTATATTAAGGCTTGATTAGAACTTAATATGCAGCCACTTGAAGAAAGCTTAATGAGCTGAGACCATAAGTTGAGAGCTGGTAACAACAGGAAATGCATTTTAATTCACTTAACATGAATTCACTTTTTATATAATGTCACCAAGTCGCTAAAGTAAGGTCTGCATATGTCAGTTGGCATATGGGGATAGTCTCATGTGTAAATAAAATATTCTCCATTAGCTCCCCTCCTCCAAAAAAACATTAAACTTTAATTTAGGAAAATAATAAAAGCAGTTCTTAGTAGAGATTTAAAAGAGATACCTAAAAAGTAAATTTTTGGAGTTTTGGGAGTCAGCACATATTACTCTACTTTCCTAAAATTTTCATATGTATATTTTTATTTACTTATTTCTACTCTATGTTTCCCCCAGAAGATTAAGGAAACAAAATACAAGATTAAAATTAAAAGTAGGTGAAAAGAAAAGGGAAGAAAAAGGTTGGGGACATCAGAGCTGAATTAAGAATGAGACAGTTGCCAAAATGTTACATCTCACAGACCATAAGTGGGCCAAAGTGGGCCCTGCGTTTTTTAGCTATCAAGAGAGTAAGCTCAGTAAGTTTTGAAGTGTGCAGTGTCCATGGCATCAAAAACAGATCAGTTATTCTATAGAACTACTACTCTTGACCCAAATATCAGACAGGAATATCTCCTGTTTTTTGTGAAGAATCTTCACAACAGTCTCATGAACATCCCTACAGTGCATATGTGATGGGTTGCACGAGGCTGTTTTTTTTTTTTAAATTAAGATTTTATTTATTTATTTATTAGAGAGAGAGGGAGTGCGTGCACAAGCAGGGGGGAGGGGCAGAGGCAGAGGGAGAAGCAGACTCCCCAGTGAGCAGGGAGCCCAATCTGGGGCTCCCATCCCAGGACCCTGGAATCATAACCTGAGCCGAAGGCAGATTCTTAACTGGCTGAGCCACCCACGCGCCCAATGAGGCTGTTTTTTTGTGCCAGACCAGACTAAAAGCAGGGTGGTGGCTCTAGCTCGTGCATGTATCCTCCACCTCTGAGCACGGCATTAAGTAGATTTCTGTCCAGTGAATGAATACTGCAGCATCCCTGGATAAAGCATCTCCAAAGTGAAGTTCATTGAGATACAAGTGGAGCTGGAAGGGATGGATCTGTGGTTTAGCCTCAGGCCACTTTTTTTCCTAGTCTAGCTTAATCCTTCAGTAGAATCTTGCATACATATCAGGCAGCCTCCCTGTACATGGAGTATCTTACTCAAGCTCGTGATAGATGCCGTTACACTCGTCAGGAAGTTCTTGCAGTGATCTATAACTAAAAACAAGCAAAGGAAGCAAAAAAACTCACTCAAATGATTATTAGAAAACACTACAGATCCTGAATCGCTTATGAAAGGTACAGTTGAGTCTATTTTACTTAATGATATGAAGAGATGAATGCATTTCAGAGATTGAAGATAGGACTGTAACAACAAGAATACGTTCAGCTCTGGTTGATAGTGTCTAGTCATCCTGTGTGCATTTCCAGGCAACAGGCTTTTGTCTAAGCTTTGTAAACCCTGGGCAGTGGGCTCGTATGGTGGTCTTTGGAGGCAGAGAAGAGCCTGTGCCTTGACTCTGCCATTTTATTTGCCATGCATCCTTCGGCAGGTCTTTTAACCTCTGTAAACGTCAGTGTCTTCATCTCTAAAATGTGGATGATCCTTCCCATGCAATGAGATAGCGCGTGTAAAGCTCTTAGCATTATGTACCTGGCACAGAGTTTTAAACTCTGTTGTTCAGAAGGAGGAATGAACCATGAGAGACTGTGGACTCTGGGAAACAAACTGGGGGCTTCAGAGGGGAGGAGAGTGGGGGAATGGGATAGGCTGGTGATGGGTAGTAAGGAGGGCACGTATTGCATGGTGCACTGGGTGTTATACGCAAGTAATGAATCATAGAACTTTACATCAAAAACTGGGGATGTACTGTATGGTGACTAACATAATATAATAAAAAATATTATTAAATAAAAAACAAACAAAAAACTCTGTTGTTATTACACAGAAGTAGGTATGAAACGTGGAGCTTGATTCTCAAGTTTCTTGGTACACGGTACTCTGCTTTACCTGCTCTGTCACTCTGGGGTTGGGTTTTTGAGAAGGATTCATTGTGAATCGTGCTTTCCTCCTTTCTTTATAGTAGTTTTGCTTACTTATCCTCAGAAAATAAATCACAGAGGAAAGAAATTACTTCACTCTCGCATTGGAGCCAGTCAGCTACAGGAAATCAGCCCTGGTGGGGGAAACAAAGAAAGTTGAACTTTCGGACAGAGAAGTAATTGTACTTTCATTTGCAACTGACTGAGTACTAAGTCCTTGCCTGTGGATTGCAGACTTCTGGAGAGTGACATCTGAGAGTGTATTTGCAAAATAAAGTAAAATAAAATAATAAAGTAAAACGAAGGAGAGAGAAAAAAAACAGAAAAGCCTCTGGCATATGGCAGTGAACCAATCCGTGTCATTCCTGTACATTCCAAAATGAAGTGTGTGCCTGTCTTTCTCAGCATGGCCTGCTGGGCTCCAAGTACACTTCCCTACAGCTGTTTCCCAGACTTTTTACTTTTCTGAATTGTTCGTTAAGGCTGGGAATCAAAGAAAGGGGGAGGGTGTAGCTGGGTCCCAACACGTGGAGCCCCAGCACCGTGAGTGAAAAGATCAGGTTTTCCTCTCATGACCTTACAGTGGCGAAGACTGGGAGGCTTAGCTCAGAATGCACCTGGAAACCATTGGATTCCAGGAAACACATCCAGTGGACCTGGAGAAGCAAATGCTGGGCTCTCAGAATACCCAGCTCCAAATTCCCCTAGCTTTTTCTCATTCCTGTTTCTCCTCCCTTTTACCCTTCCCCCTACCTCTCTTTTTGCCTTTTTCTCTCTTCTCTTCATTCTGTAATCTAAAAGAAGTGATCCCCTTTTACCCTACTTCAGATCTTGGAAATAGAAGACTAAAATTGATGACTGCGAGGTAAATTTTTAGGATGTTCAGATTTTTTTTTTTTTTTAAGATTTATTTATTTATTTGACAGAGAGAGAGACAGCCAGCGAGAGAGGGAACACAGCAGGGGGAGTGGGAGAGGAAGAAGCAGGCTCCCAGCGGAGGAGCCTGATGTGGGGCTCGATCCCATAACGCCGGGATCACGCCCTGAGCCGAAGGCAGACGCTTAAACTCTGTGCCACCCAGGCGCCCCAGGATGTTCAGATTTTAAAAAGAGAAAGAGAGAGCGAGGGATCCTACATTTATTGTTTAAGTAACCTCTACCCTCCATGTGGGGCTTGAACTCACAACCCCAAGACTGAGAGTCTCATGCTCTACCCAACTGAGCTAACCAGGCACCCCTGATGAGCATTATGGAAACACATGTTAGAAACCTGGCCACTGGGAAGTCTCTTCTTGAAGGCTGTTTAATAGGCAGGTTGTCGCCGTGTAATAATAAACGAAGCCACTGGGCGAGGTTTGAGGTCAGGTGACCCATAGCAGGAGGAAGCTTGTGAGAAGTTGCTAACTGAGAGGCAGTATCGGGTGTGGGGGTTAGCTAAGTATCTCCTTTAGAGTACGATTGTTCAATCCATGACAAATAGAGTGTTCTCCATCTATTTCAAATGCAAGTGAGGATAAAGTAGCTTTAACAGTGCTTCTTTCTAATGACAAATTTAAGATATTTTATAGCAGCTATAATCATACACAACTGAACAGAAATCCAAAGTTAATTTTTTTTTGTGGGATCTGTTTGTTGTTTGAGAGTCAGTATTGGTGATGAGTGACCCTCCCTCTCCTACCTCCTGCCCTTTTAGTGTCATTTTGTCTTTTTAAGTGTAGTATGCGCTTTCAGAGTGGCCAGAGAGAGCTGTGCTTAATGCCAGGGGACTCCTTGGCGCTTTCTTGATAGAGTCCCTCGCCCCATATATACAAACAAGGACAACACAGAAGTTCCACACAGTCTTAACGATCTGGCTCTTAAATGTTTCTAATATGAAAAGCTTACCAAGCATGAGGTTTGAATTTTGTGCATTTCTTGCCTCTTATCTTGAGGGAAGATATTAATTGGCAAGTGCTGCGTGTGTGTCTGTATTCTATTCCAGCGATGCTTCATGGTCATTTTTTTTTCACGTTGGCTTTAACTATTAGATAAAATAACTATTCAGTTCTTTTTTTTTAAGACTTTATTTATTCATTTGAGAGAAAAGAGAGAGAGCGAGCACAAGCTGGGGGGAAAGGGGCAGAGGGAGAAGCAGACTCCCCACTGAGCAGGGAGCCTGACCCGGGGCTCAACCCCAGGACCCTGGGATCATGACCTGAGCCAAAGGCAGATGCTTAACTGACCGAGCCACCCAGGCACCCAATACCTACTCAGTTCTAATACTACTTAAGATGTAGGGTCTTGCTGACATTATGTTCTTCCTAATGCTATGCAAATAGCTGTAACTCCTAGAGAGTACTAATGACATAAGTATGCCCGTGAGGTCTCTTACAAGCCGGGTAGTTCATTTTACTTTAGTTATATTCAGAATGGCCTTTTATTTCTTTATCTCCTTCTGCCATATCCATTAAGGGAACTTGTTTTTGCCATGCTTAACACAGACCCTCTCATCCATCTTCCCTTTTCCTTTCCAGTGTCAGTACGCTGCGTTAGGACAGCAGGAGGAGACATTGTCAGGGGCTGCCAGATCATTGCTTTATCCCACATAAGCCAGTGGTTTAGAAGCTTTGTGTGTGGGAGGGCTTGGAAGGGGAGGAATCAGGAGGGGAACTAGGTTGAAACTTAAATACTAGTCCAGGAAGGAAGTGAAGACCGCAATTAAGACCGTGAGGGTGGAGAGAAAAAGGAATGACTTAGGTCAGAGAATCTGCATGGAGATTGATTGGATTTGAGACACTTTGTCTCATAGTGTGATATTTTCATCAGAATTCTATAGGTATCCCTTTTTGGGCAGAAGAAGTTAAAAATTGTCTTTTTTCCTCTCGATCTCGAGTTTGGGCACCATGTTGGGCATGGAGCCTACTAAAATAAATAATAAAAATTTTAAAAATTGTCTTTGTTTCATATCAGCAAAAATTATACCACAAGTCCAATTTATTTATAGCAAGTACAGTTACCAATAGGTTAGGGGTTTTTTTTAGATTGAAGTATAGTTGACATACAATACTATGATAGTTTTTGGTGTACAACATAATGATTCAACAATTATATCAATTATAAAATGCTCACCATGATGACTGTAGTTATCACCTGTTACTGTACAAAGTTATTACAATATTATTGACTATATTCTCTATGCTGTACTTTTCATCCCTGTGACTTATTTTTTTTATTTCTAGAAGTTTATACCTCTTAATCCCCTTCACCTATTTTACCCATTCCCCCCACACCCCCGCCTCTGGCACCTACCAGTTCTCTATATTTATGAGTCTGTTTCTGTTTTTTTGTGTATATGCTTATACATTTGTGTTGTTTTTTTAGATGACACATATAAGTGAAATCAAATGGTATTTGTCTTTGTTTACTTATTTCACTTAGTATAATACCCTTTAGGTCCATCCATGTTATCAAGAATGGCAAGATTTCATTCTTTTTGATGGTTGAGTAATATTCCATGTATATATACACCATATCTTCTTTATTCATTCATCTCTCAGTGGACACTTGCTTGCTTCGAGATCTTGGCTATTGTAAATAATTCTGGAATAAACATGGGGTACATATATCTTTTTGAATAAGTGTTTTTGGTTTTTTGGGGGGGGGGTAAATACCAAAAGTAGAGTTACTGGGTCATATGGTATTTCTATTTTTAATAGAAATTTTTTGTTGAGGAGCCTCTATGCTCTTTTCCATAGTGGCTACACCAAACTACATTCCTACCAGAAGTGCATGGGGATTGTCTTTCTCCATATCCTCACCAACACTTATTATTTGTCTCTTTGTTACCAGCCATTCTGACTGATGAGAGGTAACATACAGGTATTCCTAAAAAGACAGGTTCCTGGGCCCTACACAGACTGAGTGAATCACCATCTTTTGGAGTGGACCAAGGAACCTGTCCTTTTCAATAAGTCCCCCATTTGATTCTGAGACACACTAAAATTTAAGAAGTAAAGGAAAGGCAGGTTTTAAAAAAATGGTACTTGGTTTTTGTCTTCGGTGAACTGGTTGCACATGATGCCGAGATGCAGGAGGGAATATGGGAGAGAGAAAATAATTCACTTTTTACATGTCTTTTCGTGTCACTATTTCTTCTATCTGCTCCATCTGTCTCACTTTGTTGATACCAGCCAACCGAGTGGACAGATGAATCTCAAACCCTCTGCCCCTGTTGTCATCACAAAGGCTCATACATACCCATGGTAGGTATCTTGATATGTATTTATTACTGTATTTACTTGGGCCTCCTGGCCATATCTGTTACTCATGTGAGTTCACTGTCATCCATGCCACCTGTTCTGTGGTTTCTGTACTGTTGCTGCCACACTGTTGACCTCCAGCCATTTTTCTCCTTCCTCCCCTTTATTGTGTTCTTCACTCTTACCACTCTGAATGTGTCTTGCTCTTATTTGTGTCACTGTTGAATGTAGGTGAGCTCTTCAGGAAATCAGCCTGTTGTCATCATCATCATAAAACATGCCACTATCCAGAGCTTACAGATTTTTTTTTAAGTCTTATTTTTCCTAGAATTTTGTGATTTCAGTGTTTTAAGCTTTTCACTGACAGGCACTGATGTGCCTGTCCCCCGTGGTCCACTTGGACCACATGTACTGGCATTTTCAACTCTGCCCTGAGTCTAATGGCAGTAAGTTTACAGAGCAGCACTGAGTTGGCCTTTCTACCTGCAGGAATCCCAGATGTATCTTTCCCTTTCCTTCCTTCTTACCCTCCAAACCCTACCCAGACTTCAGGATCCAGTTTAACTTCTCCTTCCTCTGTAAGATTTTCTCTAGCCTGTTACTCTTCTCAATTTCCACAGTTATTATTTTTCATGTGACTTGTCAATTTGCAGTAGTAGCTGGGTTATTTACCACTTGGTTCTCTAGTCAGGAGTACGTATCTTCAGGATGGAGCCCCCCAAAAGTGTTTTTCTACAAACATCATGGGCTCTAGCTTCTACCCATCCTTTGTCCAGTGTGATTCAGATATGCCAAGAGAACCATGCAAACTTCTTCTAGGATGTCTCGTCTGTACTAGAATTCTTGATTTATTTGTTTGCCTACCCCACATACGCTTATTGAGGGTAACACCATCATCATGTTTTACTTTTGAGTCCTGAGAGCCATATATGGTTACAAAGATGCTAATAAACTATATTGAATGAATGCATGAATTTATTTTGATTGAAAGTCTGTGCTTACCAAGAGCTGAAGTCCTGGATCTGTTCACAACTTTGTATCAGATTCGGTACCTTGTGTACCGTGGATGCCTCACTGTTGCTCGGAAGGCCTGCCTGTTGTCAGCCTGTAATCACAGAGGTATTGTTCCTTGGCCCAAATGGAGGCCAGTAAAAGGTATGTCAGGATCTGACATCTCAGTGCATAGTTTCCCGGGAGAGTCAGATTACCTGCTCTTTGAAGTGCCCTTGCACCTGGTATTCTCTCCTTCCCAGGTCCTCAAATTTTGGCATCTAGCATCTTAATATGTATATCATATTCGTGGGTATTCCTTATCAGGTAATCTCAATAGAATTTTGTTCTGTTTTGGTTTTTTTCCCATTAAAGCCACTTGCTTCAGTCTTTGAAATGTATGGTAGCGATGTTAGTTGGGCAGTGGGAGGTGAGAGTTTATCACCATTGGAGCAAGGACGGTGGAGCCAGACTGCCTGCGTCCTGATCCCGTTTCTGTGTTCTATGACCTGGAGCATGATAGTTGGCTTCTCCGTGGCTCAGTTTCCTCACCTTTGAATTGGTGATAAATGTAATGCTGGTGTCGTAGTGTTTCAGGCATTAAATGAGTTAATGAAAAAGTATCTAGCATAATGTTATTGTTATCTTTATTACTTTGCTTATATTTTGTTTTCTTATAAATTGATGCCAACAAAGGTAATTTTCATTTATAATAAATGAATGTACATATTCATTTTATTTATGTTCGTTGTGTACTTATTCTGTTCTAGGCATTGTGCTAGGAATTGGGGATTTGAAAATTTGAGGGCAAGTTATACATCTTGTCTTGTTGTTGACCTACAGAAGCTATCCACTAATAAATATTAATGCAGATGATAAACGCTGTGATTGGGAAAGTACAATATGTAATCTGTAGATGGAAGGGACTTCACCCAGCATTAAAGCATCGGGGAAGACTTTCCCACTGGGGCCTGAAGGACAAAGAGGAATCAGCCAAGTGAAGGGAAAAGAGAGTGCATTCGACTGTTCCAAACAGAGGTAACTTGTGTTCAAAGGCCATGACATAAGAAAGCACAGTGCTTTTGACGAACTGAAAATTTAATGTAGGGAAGAGACTAGCTCTCTATGACTCAAAGAGTAGAGAACCAGGTGCCACAAGGCCTCGTCTACCATGTGAAGGAAGGAGCTTGGACTTTTCCTTACAAGCACCATGAGGCCATTGAAGGGTTTTAATAAGGCAGTGACATGATCCAATCTGTGTGTGTGTGTGTGTGTGTGTGTGTGTGTGTGTGTGTGTGTGTGTGTTAACCTTTTCAATGCAAAATGAAATAGAATACCATGTGAACAAGCGTGTAGCAACTAAAGGAAACTCCCTGGTAACCACAGCACAGACCAAGAAATAGCACTTTGACTGTCATCCGTAGAGGCCCTGCATGGGCCCTCATCCCAACCCCAGCTCCATCTGTCCTCACAGAGCCTACCCTAACTTCAGTCATTCTGCTCTTGTGTTTCTTTATACTTCATTCAGGTATGCATCCCTAGGCAAAAGTTCAGTCTTGCTCGTTTTTCAGAGGTTAACTAAGCCTTTTTTTTTTTTTTAAATATGCTGTTTCTCCTCCATCTGTTTTTGTTACAATTGATCTGTGGAAGAACCTGGACCTTTGGCCTGCGCAGCTCCCCAGTGTGGAGGTTGCTGACTGCGTGCTCAAGGTGTAGCTCGGGGAGCAACTCCATCCTTACTGTTTCCTGCAGACTGACAAGCTGCAGCCAACTGTTGTGATCACTCTGACACAAGCGTAGGTGGTGACCGTTTTCTCATCAGGAGACATAAAATGGCTGCTGTTTTCTCCCTGTGACAGATTTGTGTTTTAGGATGAGTCTCTGACCACATGTGGAGAGTAGATTGCAGAGGTCAAACCAGAAAGACCAGTTAGGCCTTTTGTGTTTATTCAGATGACAGTCGGCATAGGGGCTCTGAGAATGGAAAGAAATGCTGGGTTCCAGAAAGTCTTAAGAATTCGTGTATATAAGACTTGACAACTGTATTGGAGGACAAGGAGGACAAAGAAATTTCTTCATGGGATGCTGACAGGGTGGTGAGACCTTTCAGTGAGATGGCAACACTTGGAACTGTTGGGGAATGCTGCTAAAGGGTTTGGTTTTGGGTATACTGAGTATGAAGTGCCTATGAACCCAGGAGGATATTGAGTTCACAACTCTCAGGCGTTATTTTTAGCTACTTCCTGTTTGCCATCAGTGTATTGTGACTTCAAAAAAAAGTCACCACAAAAAAGATTTTATCAAATATAAAATATGCTTTCAAGTACAATATATATAACTTCTGTTGATGATCGAAAAATGTAGAAGGAAAGTTGAAAGAAGGTCAGATTTAATTAAAGTAGGCCACAATAAATAAATGAATAGCAGGAGTGAAAAGGAAAGACAAGGGGCTGACAGAGCGTTATAGCCACATGGGCGTCTTCACGTTACTTTGTGGAGCTGAAGCCAGAACGAAATATCAGGCAGGCGGCGCTCCAGGAGGAAAGCATAAAGCATCAGCTCGAGAGAATCCTCCTGTTTGTCGAAAGTTAGAAAAAGAGAAAAGATTCTTGAGAAAGTGTGGGTAACCATTCGGGCTTGTAACAGTGGAATGAGCAATTCTGAGTTCATTTCTGTGATTCATTTACAGGAAATTCTCTCTTAGAAGAAAAAAATCTGGGGAAAGGAGAAGATAAGACTAAATCCAAGATATTGTGAAAACTTTATATTAACTTTAATGTCTTCCTGCCCTAAACTTTTGGCCATAATTTTGAAAAACCAAATGGAGCTTGTTGTTTTACCTTCTTTGGAGAACTTGTTGACACGGGAGAGATTTTTGAATATTCAATCCGGTTTGAATCTTTTCCTCTTGGTTTTTCACCATGGCCTGTCATTGGTCAGAGAAGATGCAGAGGATGGGATTGCATTCAGTTTTTGGGGTGGGGTCAACTTTTATTTTCAAAATGACATAACTGTAGATTAAAACTTGGGAGTGTTTAATGCACATGACATGTTGATGATAGCTTAGAAAGTTGGCTCATAATTGAAATTTAGTTTATTCATTAATTTTGTTTCCTGGCAATACGTGAGATAACACATCCTGCAAATTTTTTTTATGATTCACAAAGAAAAATCCTAAACTGACTTTTCCACTTTACTGCCAAATTGCTTTTTAAGAAGTACTCTGAAACTATGTTCCAAGGGCATGAAATAAAATAAACGTTATTGGTACAGACCGCTGTTCATAGGCATTATTTCATTGTGTCTCTTGAATGTAATTGGCTTCAAAACCAAACAGAATCACTTTGGGGAGGATGAGGGATGTTTTTCTGCATAGTGATAAATTATTTTTCATTCCTGAATTGACTGTGTGGGCCTATTTGATGTTTTCTGCCTGCCTTTATCATACAGTACCTTCTGCCTTTTACTTTCAACCAGACTGAACTCATGCTCTGGGTTCCTTCCTGGTGATCTCACAGTGGGATTTCCCCACAGCATTGGCTCTTCCCTGTGCTGGGAAGTGCTCTGGGTGGCCAGGTCTCCACCAAGCTCCTCCCGCTGAAGCAGGCCCTGCGCCCAGGGCCTCTCTGCCTGCAGGATGCATCTGGCTGGCTGCTTGTTTGGTGTCCAGTTTACCCTCTCAGACCTTTTCAAACCGTTTTGAATGTGACCCATGGTAAGAAAGTTTGCATCACAACTCAGTACACAGGTAACTTTAACTACATGTGTTTGTGTGTGTGTGTGTGTGTGTAATATATAAATATATAATGTACAAATATATAATATAATATAGAAGATAAATACATGAGTGAAAGTTGCATGAATCAGCCCTTGCATATAAGTCATGCTTTACACCCCACAATTTTCTGTTCTATTCCATTTCATTAAATTCCACTAAAAATATACTAGTCATAACCCATTATACTTATTTTACAATCTATTAATAGCTTATGATTTAAAATTTGAAAACTCTGCCTAACATTCTAATAAACACAAGATTCCTTTTCAGACAACCTTTTCTTAATATCCCTCTCAGATCTTGCCAGTGAAGGGACTGCTTCACTCTTTGAGGGGGCCTCTTTCTTCCATAACTTGAGTGTTTAGAGTACTTGTTCCTAAAACATATTAGGAAGCATCTTTTTTTCATTAGGAAAGAGTGCAAGTCTATGATTGATGATTGCATTTCAGGTTTTCAGGGCTGAGTGGAATAAATTCTGCAGTACATTATTTCCTCTTGGTGCCTAGAGTAAAATCAACCACAACTCGTTCGCTGTTTCAAAAAGGCAATTTCAATAAAACCCTTAGAAAGCATATTGTAGAAGAGAACAATTTTGATAAAGCATTAAAAAGTGGGAATCTTAAGTAAATATTAACCTTACTGAAGAGATTATAAGAGAAAGTAAATATCTTTTCATGTATCCTAGCACCTTAAAGTCTGCCTCATTTTGGTTTTGCTGTTTTCAGACCATTAGGGTGGCAAGGTTTAGCAATTTGAGTACAGTTTTTGTTTTGTTAAGTTGTCCTTCACTTTTTAAACTTTTATTGCTGGTAATTCTTTGCTCTTTTGCATGTTGTGTTGTCAGAATATTAGGGGATTGCTCTTTAAAATAAATGGGACTGGGGCACCTGGGTGGCTCAGTCAGTTAAGCGTCTGCCTTGGGCTCAGGTCGTGATCCAAGGGTCCTGGGATCAAGCCCTGTGTGGGGCTCTCTGCTCAGCGGGAAGTCTGCTTCTCCCTCTTCCTCTGCCCCTCCCTGGCTTGTGCTCTCTTCCTCTTTCTCTCAGATAAATAAATAAAATCTTTTTTTTTAAATGGAGTAACGTCGTGTTCAAGTGGTGGCGGGAAGATGGCAGGTACAGGATGGCAGTGATGGCTGGTCAGATTCTTTACGGTCAGTGTATTTATTGCTGGGGCAGCTGGGTGGCTTAAAACAAACAAATGGAGGCTCGTAGTCTGAAATCCAGTTGTCAGTGGGGTTGGTTCCTTCTGGAGGCTCCAAGGGTGGAACTGGCCCATGCCACTCTCCTAGCTTCAGGTGGTTGTAGGGCAGCCCTTGGCATTTCTTGCCTTGTAGACACATCACTCATCTGTCTCACACATACCATCCACCACCCATACATGTATACTTCTTATCCCTCCATCCTTCAATACAGATATGTTGTAATTTTAGTTAGATGAATTTTAAGTATTTGCATATTTTAACAAGGCAAACGTTGTTGACACCTAAACCCTATTGTATACTATGATCTAGCTTCAATTTGTGTACAACTTTTGTTTTCTTTAGGATTAATAACAGCTTTCTTGTTTTGTTGGTTTCCTATATATTTATCACTAATTGTCAACCAGACTCTCACCCAGTTACATAAATCTCTCAGTCAATTCACACAAGACGTTCTTAATGACATTTTAGGTTTCCCCCGCTACCC
This sequence comes from Ursus americanus, assembly GCF_024610735.1. Taxonomy (NCBI): domain Eukaryota; kingdom Metazoa; phylum Chordata; class Mammalia; order Carnivora; family Ursidae; genus Ursus; species Ursus americanus. The sequence goes on from NC_142137.1 coordinate 32,253,204, forward strand.
AAAAATAGAGCTTTTCTGTAAAAACTTACTTAAGCTGAAATGGCATCAAGCAAAGAACCAGTTACCATTAATTTATATGGAAATAATTTTTAGTGTGCTCAGACCCAAAAAATAAACTGTCTTAGGCTGTTCCGATAACTTAGGACACAACTGGCTAACAGTGCACAAAATAAATCCAGATAAGGCCCAGATGCTCAGACAGTTTTGGCCGCCTGCTGCAGAGATATCTAGTGTAGTTCCCAGGGAAGCCGCCTGGTGGCGCCACGGTCACTGCTTGGTTGTGCGCTGCCCTCCCAGTCGCTTACTACAAGACAAATGCTGAATGCTGTTTTCCACTTTTCATCTTTTGTTGTCAAAGGGAAAATCCTCTTCAGATTTCTTTCAGTTAGCAAAACATGCGTACTAATGTAGGTCTTTCAAAAAGTGAAGTTGCGTAATTCAAACTTTGGGAAGGTGGGGGATACCTGTATTCTCATCAGTTCATCTTCTTGAAGTAGCTGCCAGAGCCTTTTGACTTGCTGTGATCTAGCTCTGCTGTACAGCTGTTGACTTGTTCTCCCTGTGCTGTGAGAATCGTGTTGTGTCCTCTTCCTAATTTGGTGGGGAAATTCTCCATTGGTTCCCCCCAAAAAAAGTGTCCGTGAGAGGTAAATTTCGAAAACTTTGATGTCTGCATGTGTTTATTCTGCCCTCGAGCTTGAATGTGGCTTGGCTGGGTATGGAATTATAACCTGGAAATTGTGTCTCCCTGAGTTTTGAAGGCATTGTTCCATTGTCTTCTTTGAGCTTCTAGTGTGCTGTTGAGAAGTCTGATCCCACTCTGATTCTTGATGCTTTGAATGAAACCTGATTTTCCTCTCTGAAGTTTTTTTGGATCTTTTCTGTCCCCATTGTGGTGAAACTCTGGGTCTTGGTTTGGGGTGGGTCTCTTTTCAGTCACGCCCTCTGCATCTGATGGACTCCTTCGGTCTTGAAACTCCTGCGTTGTAGTTCTAGGAGATTTTCTTGATATATTTGATTTCTACCCCTTCGTTTTTCTTTGTTTTCATTTTTGCTTCTCTTCTTATTCGAATATTCAACCTCTGGGGCCAATCCTCTAATTTTCTTTTCCATTTCTATTTCATTGTCTCATATCTATCTTTCTTAATATTTCTTCAACTTTCATTCAGCCCTTCTTTGGAACTTGTCTTCCTGTTATTTTTCATTTTCAAGAGTTCCTTTTTGTTTTCGATTTTTTTTCTAACTGCATAATTTTTTTCCCAAGCTGCATTTATCATTTTGTTAATCTGGACCTTTTCTTTCCTACGTGGGAGTTCCTTAAATCTCTGGTAGTCATTAACTGCCTATTCATATATGTAAAATTTTGTATTAGCTTCCTCTTGTGGCTGAAACAAATTACCACAGACATAGTGACTAAAACAATACAGACTTATCTTACACAAGATAAGGTGTAAGGTTAGAACTCTAACTTGGGTCTCACTGAGATAAAATTATGGTGCTAGTAGGACTGCATTTCTTTTCGGAGGCTCTGGTAAGGGCTTTATCTAGCTTCTAGAGGCCACATAAATTCCGTTGCTCTTGTCTCCCTTCCTACACCATCTAAGCCTGTAACATTGACTCTCTCTGATTTTTCCTCTGTAGTCACATCTCTTTATGACCACAGCCAGGAAAGATTCTTTGCTTATTTATTTATTTATTTATTTATTTATTTATTTATTTATTTATTTATGAGAGAGATGGGGGAAGGGTGGAAGGAGAGAAAGAGTGAATCCTAAGCGGGCTGCATGGCCAGTGTGGAGCCCAACACAGGACTTGATCTCACAACCCTGAGATCGTGACCTGAGCTGAAATCAAGAGTCAGGTGCTTAACTGGCTGAGCTACCCAAGTGCCCCTGGGAAAGATTCTTTGCTTTTAAAAACTTCCATGATTGTATTTGGTTCACCTTGATAAACTAGGATAATCCACCACTGCAATCCTTAATTTAATCACATCATCACAGTCCCCTTTGCTATGGAAAGTAATAGGGGCGTCTGGGCGGCTCAAATGGTTAAGCCTCTGCCTTTCCCTTGGGTCATGATCTCCAGGTCCTGGGATCAAGCCCCACATCAGACTCCCAGCTCAGCGGGGAGTCTGCTTCTCCCTCTCCCTCTTCCTCCCCCCTGCTTGTGCTCTCTCTCTCTCTCTCTCTCTCAAATGAATAAATAGAATCTTTAAAAAAAAAAAAAGAAAGTAATATATCCATAGATTCTGGGAGTTAGGATGTAGATGTCTTTGAAGGCACCGTTTTTCTGCCTACCACAGATTCTAAACAGCTCATTGTCCATTCTATGTGTGTGTTGGGGAGAAGGTTTCATGCACTATAAGGTTGATAACAATTTGGCTCCCCTCTTTCCTTAGGAAACCTCTGATGTCACAATTTTAAATCTTTATTCTAGGTCATAGAGCACTTAGCCTTTATGTACATGTGATGTTTGAAATAGACAACAGTTTTAATTTTGTGTGTTAACAAAATTTATATTGGATTTTAGAAGATTAATAAATATATAAACATACACACAATTATTATAACTGATCAGCTACTGTCAGAGCGAACATTTATACATTGTCATTTTTTTCTGAAATTTTTAATTTAAAAACTTTCAAATATGCATTGAAGTTAAAGAATTAGGTAGTTAATATCTACTTATGTATTCAGATCCTGGATTAAACAATTATTTGTATTTCCAGAGTCAGTTTTGCCTTGGTTAATTTTTCTCTTACTACTTGTCTGTTTTGTGTTTCATAGATTTTTGTCTTTATTATTTGTTTACTACTGTTAATATTGGATTTAATTTGCTCTTCCTTTCTAGTTCTTAAGGTGGAAGCTTAAATCACTGATTTTTTAAAAAAGATTTATTTATTTATTTGTTTGTTTATTCATTCATTCATTCATTCATTCATTTGAGAGAGCTCACATATTAAGTGAGCGTGGGGGAGAGGGGCGGAAGAAGAGACTCTTCAAGCATACTCCCTGCTGAGCTGGGAGCCGGATCTGGCTAGATCCCTGAGATCATGACCTGAGTCAAAACCAAGAGCTGACATGCAACCAATTGACCAGGCATCCCTTAGATTATTGTTTTTATACCTTTTTCTTTTCTTTTGTCCTCTCTCTCTCTCTCTCTCTTTTTTTTTTTTTTTTACAGATTTTATTTTGTTATTTGAGAGAGAGAGAGTGCACAAGCGGGGAGGAGGGGCAGTGGGAAAGGGAGAAGCAGACTCCCTCAAGAGCAGGGAGCCCAGGATCCCCAAGGTCACAACCTGAGCCGAAGGCAGACACTGAACCAACTGAGCCATCCAGGCACCACTTTTGTTTTCTTTTTTAAGAGAGAGAGAGAGCATGCATGCACCCACATGAACATGCAAGGATGGGGGGGAAGGTACAGAGGGGGAGGGAAAGAAAATCTTAAGCAGGCTGCATGCCCAGTGCAGAGCCCGACCCTGACATCATGAACTGAGCCAAAATCAAGAGTCAGACACTTAACTGACTGAGCCATCCAGGCACCGCTCCTTTTTCTTTCCTCTAAGGAGGACTGCATTAGCTGCATCCCACAAATTCAGACATGTTATATTCTCATTATCACTTGCAGTAATTTGTATTTGTAATTTGTTCTTTGATCCATGAGTTATTTAGAAGTGAGTTGCTTGTATATGTATTCAACTTTTCTAGGTATCTTCCTCTTATTACTATTTTAATGCCTTTGTTGCAAAAGCATATACTTAAAATGATTTCAGTCCTTTGATATTTATTGCAACTTGTTTTATAGCCCAGCATTAAGTAGGCTTTGGTGAATATTCCATGTGCCTTTAAAATAATGTGTGTGCTCAAAACACTACTAGAACTGATAAATGAACTCAGTAAAGTCACAGGGTACAAAATCCATGTTCAAAAATCTGTTGCATTTCTATACACTAATAATGAAGCAGCAGAAAGAGAAATTAAGAAAACAATCCCATTTACAATTGCACCAAAAATAATAAAGTACCTAGGAATAGATTTAACCAAAGAGGTGAAAGACCTGTACTCTGAAAATTATAAAACATTAATGAAAGAAACTGAAGACAACACAAAGAAATGGAAAGACATTCCATGCTCATGGATTGGAAGAACAAGTATTGTTAAAATGTCTATACTACCCAAAGCAATCTACACATTTAATACAGTCAAAATATCAGCAGCATTTTTTACAGAACTAGAACAAATAATCCTAAAATTGGTATGGAACCAAAAGACCCCAAATAGCCAAAGCAATCTTGAGAAAGAAAAGCAAAGCTGGAGGCATCACAATTCTGGACTTCCAGTTATACTGCACAGCTATAGTAATCGGAGCATCTGGCTGGCTCAGTGAGAGGAACATGTGACTCTTGATCTCAGGATCCTGAGTTCAGCCCCACATTGGGTGCAGAGATTACTGAAATAAATGAAACTTAAAAAAAAAAACAAAAACACAACCCAAACTGTAGTAATCAAAACAGTATAGTACTGGGGCAGAAATAGACACGTAGATTAATGGAACAGAATAGAAAACCCGAAGATAAACCCACAATTTTATGGCCAATTAATCTTCAACGAAGGAAGAATGAATATCCAATGGGAAAAAGACAGTCTCTTCAACAAATAGTGTTGGGAGAGCCACCTGTAAAAGAATGAAACTGGACCACTGTCTTTCACCATACACAAAAATAAACTCAAAATTGATCATGGACCTAAATGTGAGACCTGAAGAACTGATACAACTCAATACTCCCCCCAAAAAAATTCAATTAAAAAATGGGCAGAAGACGTGAACATTTCCCCAAAGAAGACATCCAGATAGCCAACAGATACATGAAAAGATGCTCAGCATTGCATTTCCTTCATCAGGGAAATGCAAATCAAAACTACAATGAGATACCACCTCACATCTGTCGAAATGGCTAAAATAAAAAACACAAGAAACAAGTGTTGGGGAGGATGTGGAGGAAGAGGAATCCTCGTGAATTGCTGGTGGGAATGCAAACTGGTGCAGCCACTGCAGGAAACAGTATGGAGGTTCCTCAAAAAGTTAAAAATAGAACTATCCTATGACCTAGTAATCACACTATTGGGTACTTACCCCCCAATTTTAAAAACACTAATTCATGCACCATTACGTTTATTGAAGAATTATTTACAATAGCCAAATTATGGAAGCAGTCTAAGTGTGCATTGATGGATGAATGGGTGGGGAGGATGTGGTAGGTATATACAATGGAATATTATTCATTCATAAAGAAGTGGGTCTTGCCATTTACAACAATATGGATGGAGCTAGAGAGTATAATGCTAAGTGAAATAAGTCAAATACCATATGATTTCACTCATATGTGGAATTTAAGAAACCAAGTAAATGAGCAAAGAGAGAGAAACCAAGAAACAGATTCTTAACTATAGTGAACAAACTGATGGTTACCAGAGGGATGGTGGGGGGGAAGATGGGTGAAATAGGTAAAGGGGATTAAGAGTACACTTATGATGAGCACTGAGTAACATATAAAATTATTGAATCACTATATTGTACACCTGAAACTAATGTAACATTGCATGTTAACTATAGTGGAATTAAAATAAAAAAGTGTGTGTGCTTTCTACAGTTGTTCGATGTAGTGGTTTATAAAGGTCAATTAAATCATGTTGGTTGATAGTACTGTTCAAATATTTTATATCCTTACTAATTTTTTTCTTTTTCTATCAGTCCCTAGAAGAAGAGTATTAAAATCTCCAGCCATAATTGCAGATCTGTTTTTTTTTTCTTTCTTTCTTTCTTTTTTCTTTCTTTCTTTCTTTCTTTCTTTCTTTCTTTCTTTCTTTCTTTCTTTCTTTCTTTCTTTTTTTTTAAGATTTTATTTGAGAGAGAGAGAACATGAAAGAGAGAGGGGGAGCAGAAGCGGGGGCGGGAGAGGCAAAGGGAGAGGGAAAAGCGGACTCCCCGCTGAGCAGAGAGATTGACGCGGGACTTGATCCCAGGACCCTGGGATCATGACCTGGGTGAAAGGCAGACACCTAACCGACTGAGCCACCCAGGCGCCCTCTTTCTTTAGTTTTGCCCAATTTTTGCTTTATATATTTCTGAAGGCCAATTAGGAAGTTGCACTAACATTCAGGATTGTTATATTTTCATGGTGAATCAACACATTTTCATTATAAAACTTATCTTTTTTTTCTGATAATATTCCTATCTTAAAGCCTACATTGATATTAATATAACCATTCCCACATTTTTTTCATGTTTATCTTTTCTCATCTTTTACTTAAAACCTGTTTGTTGTGTCTATATGTTAAGGTATGTCTTTGTAAATATATTTCCATTTTGCTTTTTTATATACAGCCTGGCGATCTCTTTACATGGTGGGTTTATCTACTTACATTTATTGTAATTAGCAATGACTGGGTTCAAATGTACTAACTTGGTATTTGTTTTCTAATTATCTCTTCTGTTTTTGTTCCTCTATTTTTGCCCTCCTGCCCTCATTTATTTTAGTCAGATATTTTTTAGTATTTCATTCTATTGTTTCTAATAGCTTTTAGCTATACTTTGAGTTACCCTAGTAGTTGCTATGAATTACATTATTTACAAGATATAAATTATACCTCTTCAGAAAAGATGTAGAAACTTTAGCAGCAGTGTAATTCTATTTACTTCCCCCTTTTATGCTCCTATAGTATACTTCTGCATTTGTTATAAACCTCACAATACATTGTTACTTGTATTTTCTTTAAAGAGACACTCATCTTTCTTAAAAGTTTAGAATGAATGAGTATTCATACACCCATATAAATACAAAAGGAAAAATTCTTCATATATATATATGCCCACATGATTATCCTTTTGGGTATTCTTGATCCCTCTGTATAGAGTCCCGTTTTCATCTGTTATCATTTCCATCAGCCTGAATTCAATCTTTAAGCATTTCATGTAACACGTTTGCTAGTAACAAAGTTTCTCAGGTTTCAATTTATCTTAAAATTAAAGCTTTCATTCACGCTCATATTTTCCGCCTTTATTGAGGTGTAATTGACGAGTGAAACTGTGCTGTATTTAAGGTGTACAACATGATGATTTGACATACATAGACATTTGTGGAAGAATACCCATCATCAAGTTAATGAACACACCCATCACCTCACACATTTACCTTTTTTTAAATGAGAACACTTGAGTTCTACACTCTTAGCAAATTTCAGTTATACAACACGGTAATATCAGCCATGGTCATTACTTACTTCAGATCATCAGATCTTATTCCCCAGACCCTGGCAACAGTCATTCTCTCTGTTTCTGTGAGTTTGACTTTTTGTTTGTTTGTTTTTTAAGATTTTATTTATTTATGTGACAGAGAGACAGCCAGCGAGAGAGGGAACACAGCAGGGGAGTGGGAGAGGAAGAAGCAGGCTCCCAGCGGAGAAGCCCGATGTGGGACTCGATCCCGGAACGCTGGGATCACGCCCTGGGCCGAAGGCAGACGCTTAACGACTGCGCTACCCAGGCGCCCCGAGTTTGACTTTTTAAGAAAGATTTTACATATACTGTGCAATATTTGTCTTTCACTGTGTGAATTATTTCACTTAGCTTACTATCTTCCAGGTTCATCCATCTTGTCACAAATGATAGGATTTCCTTCTTTTTTTTATGGCTGAATAATATTCTTCTGTGTGTGTGTGTACGCATGTGTATGTGACATTTTCTTTATCCATTCATTTGTTGACAGACATGAGTTGTTTCCATGCTTGGGTATTGTGAATAATGCCACAGGGAACATGGGAATACAGAGATCTCTTCAAGATACTGATTTAGTTTCCTTTGCATATATACCCAGAAGTGGGATTGGTAGATCATAGGGTGTTTCTGTTTTTAATTTTTTGAGGAAACTCCATTCCATTTTCCATAGTGTCTGTTCCAGTTTATGTTCCCACCAACAGTATATCAGAGTTCCCTTTTTTGTACATCTTCACAACTATTTTTCTCTTGTCTTTTTGATAATACCCATTCTAATAGGTATGAAATGATCATCTCATTGTGGTTTTGGTTTGTATTTCCCTGGTGATTAATGATTTGAGTACCTTTTCACTTACTTGTTGTATATATTATTTGGAAAAATGTATATATTATTTTGGAAAAAATGCCTAGTTCTTCTGCCCGTTTTTTAATTGGGTTATTTATTATTATTTTGCTATTGAGTTGTGCGAGTTCCTTGTATATTTTAGATATTAACCCATTATCAGATATGTTTTGCAAATATTTTCTTGAATTCCATAGGTTGCCTTTGATGGTTTTCTTTACTATCCTTTTTTTCCCCCCCTGAAGTGTTTTAGTTTTGATGTTGTTCTACTTGCCTGTGGTTTTGGGGTCAAATCCAAAAAAATCCTTTCCAAGACCAGAATCAAGGAGTTTTTTTGCTGTGTTTTTTTCTAGAGGTTTTATGGTTTTAGTTCTTATGTACAAGTTTGGTCCATTTTCGGTTGATTTTTGTGTATAGTTATGAGATAGGGGTCCAGTTTCATTCTTTCTCATGAGGCTACCCAGTTTTCTAAACACCATTTATTGAAGACACTCTCCTTTTTCCCATCGTATATTCTTGGCTCTTCTGTCAGAAATTAATGTGCCATATATGCATGAATTTATTTCTGGGCTCTCTATTCATTGATCTAAATGTCTGTTCTTATGTCAGTGCCATACTGTTTGATTACTGTGGCTTTTTTCTTCTTTTTTTTTTTTTTTAAAGATTTTATTTATTTGACAGAGAGAGAGAGCGAGCGAGCCAGTGAGAGAGGGAACAGAGGCAGGGGGAGTGGGAGAGGAAGAGGCAGGCTCCCAGCAGAGCAGGGAGACCGATGCGGGGCTCGATCCCAGGATCCTGGGATCACGCCCTGAGCCGAAGGCAGACGCTTAACAACTGAGCCACCCAGGTGCCCCCCCCCTTTTTAAGATTTGTCAGAGAGAGAGAACAAGCAGGGGGAGAAGTAGGCTCCCCACCGAGAAAGGAGACTGATGCGGGGCTTGATCCCAGGGTCATGACCCGAGCTGAAGGCAGATACCCAACCGACCGAGCCTCTATTTCTACGAAAAATGCCTTTGGAATTTTGATAGGGATTGCATTGAACCTATGGATGGCTTTGGGTAGTATGAACAGTGAGGACACCAGCAAAAAGCCCAGCCTCTCCATCCAGATGTTGCTTATGATGAAGTACTCTGGGCAGATTTCTGAGACTCTCTGCCTCCCAGTCAACCGGTGACTCATTTCTGGCTGCTGTGAGCCCATGACTGGCTTCTCTCAACTAGCCCCTGCCCAGGAGCACTGGTGTTAGCTACCTCAGAAGAACTGGCCAGCCAGCTGGCCCGCCAGCCTGAGCCCCAGCCCCTTCCGCAAAGTATTTTTGAAGTGGTTGAATTGTAGAGATGGGTATCTGGAGAGCTAGAGAGTTGGTGGGAATGGGGAGAAGGTGAGGAAGTTTCACTGGCTGGTACCTCATATTTCCACAGAGGAAGCGATTGATGGCCACTCAGCGACATAAAGCAGGGTTTGGTTTCTAACTTCAAAAAAAAATAATTAGTTCTTTCAATTCATGAGCATGGGATATCTCCCCATTTATTTGTATGCTCTTCAAGTTCTTTCATCGGTGTTTTATAATTTTTCAGTGTCAAGATCACTTACTCCCTTGATTAAATTTATTCATAGGGTTTTTTTATGCTATTGTAAATGGGATTTTTCTTAATTTCTCTTTCTGATAGTTCATTGTTAGTATATAGAAACACAACTAATTTTTATATATTGACTTTGTATCCTGCCGCTTTACTGAATTTGTTTATTAGTTCTAACAGTTTTTTTTTTTTTTACTTCCTCCTTTCTGATTTGGATACTTTTATTCTTTCTTTTTTCTTTCTTTCTTTCTTTTTTCTTTCTTCTTTCTTTCTTTCTTTCTTTCTTTCTTTCTTTCTTTCTTTCTTTCTTTCTTTCTTCCTTTCTTCCTTCCTTCCTTCCTTCCTTTCTTCCTTTCTTCCTTTCTTCCTTTCTTCCTTTCTTCCTTCCCTTCCCTTCCCTTCCCTTCCCTTCCCTTCCCTTCCCTTCCCTTCCCTCCCCTCCCCTCCCCTCCCCTCCCCTCCCCTCCCCTCCCCTCCCCTCCCCTTCCCTTCCCTTCCCTTTTTCTTAATTGCTCTACTACTTCCAGTACCATGCTGAATAAAAATGGTGAGAGTCAGCATCCTTCTTTTGCACCTAATCTTAGAGGAAGAACTTTTCACTTTTCCTGTTGAGTATGATGTTAGCTGTGGGCTTGTCATGTATGACTCTTATTATGTTGTGGTATGTTCCTTCTGTACCCAGTTTGCTGAGTTTTTATGACGAAAGGATACTGAACTTTGTCAAATGATTTTTCTGCATTTGTTGAGGTGATCATATGATTTTTATCCTTCATTTTGTTAATGTGACTATATCACATTTATTGATTTATCTTTTCAAAAGACCAGCTCTTAGTTTCATTGATCTTTTCTATTGTCTTTGTAGTCTGTTTTATTTATTCCTGCCTCATCTTCATTATTTCCTTCCTTCTACTAAATTTGGGCTTAATTTGTTCTTCTTTTTCTAGTTCCTTGAGATGTAAAGTTAGCTTGTTTATTTGGGATCTTTCTTTTTTGTTAGTGTAGGCTTTTATTGTTATGAACTTCCCTCTTGGAACAGTTTTTGCTGCGTATGTTGTTCCATTTTCATTTGTCTCAAGATATTTTTTGACTTCCCTTTTGTTTCCATCTTTGACTCACTGGATACTTAGGAGGATGTTGTTTAATGTTCACATATTTGTGAATTTTCATGTAATTGATTTCTAGGTTCATGCCATTGTGGTTGGAAAATATGCTTGCTATGATTTTAATTTTCTTAAATTTATTAAGAGTCATTTTGTATCTAACATATGATCTATGCTGCGGAATGTTCCACATGGGCTTGAGAAGAGTGTGTATTCTGCTAATGTTGGATGAAATGTTTTATATCATATATATATATATATATATGTATATGTCTTTATGTATATCTGGTCTAATGTATAGTTTTTGTTTTTGTTTTTTTGGTCTAATGTGTAGGGTAAATATAATTTTCCTTACTCATTTTTTGTCTGGATGATCTATTCATTGTTGAAATTTCCTACTATTATTGTATTGCTCTGTTTCTTCCTTCAGAACTGTTAATATTTGCTTTATATACTTAGGTATTCCTATGTTGGGTCCATAAATATTTACAAATGTTATATCCTCTTGATAAATTGACCGCTTTATCATTATTTAATGACCTTCTTTGTCTCTTCTTACCATCTGGCTTAAAGTTTATTTTGTGTGATCTGAGTATAGCTACTCCTGCCCTCTTTTGCTTTGCATTTGCATGCAATATCTTTTCCCATAACTTCACTTTGAGTCTATATGTCCTTAAAGCTGAAGTGAGTCTCTTGTAGGCAGCATATAGATGGCTCTTTTTAAAAATCCATTTATCTTCTCTATGTTTCTTGATTGGGGAATTTAATCCATTTACAATTTAAAGTATTTATTGATAGATATGGACTTACTTGTTAATTGTTTTCTGGCTGTTTTTTAGTTCTTTTGTTTCTTTCTTCCTCTCTTACTTTCTGATTCAATGATTTTCTATAGTGATTCCTTTCTCTTTGGGTTCTCTGCTATAGGTTTTCTGCTTTGTGGTCAACAAAAGGCTTACACTTATAGTTTTAGCAGTCTGTTTTAAGTTGATAACTTTAATTGCAACACATACAAAAACTCTACGTTTTTACAATCCTCTCCACCACATTTTATGTTTTCAGTGTCACAATGTACATTTTTTAATATTATGTATCCATTAACAAATTATTATAGTTATTATAGTTATTTTTAATATTCTTTTAAAATTTATGCTAAAGTTGTAAGTGATTTACTTACCACCATTACATAATTAGAATATTCTGAATTTAAGTATATATTTATTTTTACCTGTGAGTTTTATACATGTTACTAGTTAACATCCTTTCATTTCAGCTTGAAGAAGTTCCTTTAACACTTCCTGAAAGGCTGGTTAGTGGTGACGAACTCCAGCTTTTGTCTGTCTGGAGAACTCTTTATCTCTCCTTCATTTCTGAAGGACACCTTTGCTGGGTAGAGTATTCTTGATTGGAAGTTTTTTTATTACAACACTTTGAATGTATCATCCCACTCTCTTCTTGCCTGAAAGGTTTCTGCGGAGAAATCTGCTCATAGTCTTACGAGGATTCTTTTGTATGTTAACAAGTTGCTTTTGTTTTGCTACTTTTGAGGTTCTTTATCTTTAATTTTGGACAATTTAAATGTATCTTGTGAGTCTCTTTAGAGTTTTGTAACTCTTTGGGCTACCTGTAACTGGATGTCTGTTTATTTCCCCACGTTAGCCATTATTTCTTTGAATAAACTTCTGGCCTTTCCTCCCTCTTTTCTTTCTGAGAGCCCTGAAATGTTTATATAGGTCTTCTTGATAGTGTCCTATAAGTCCCTTAAGCTATCTTTACCATTTTTTTATTCTTTTTTCCTTTTGTTCCTCTGATTGGATGAATTCCACTGCCCTTGTCTATAAGTTAACTGGTCCTTCTTTCCACTTGATCTAGTCTGCTGATGAATCCCTCTTTGAATTTTCCAGTTGGATTATTATATTCTTTAGCTCTATGATTTCTATTTGGTACTTTTTAATATTTTCTCCCTTTTTGTTGAAATGCTTATGTTTTCCATACATTGCTCTCCTGACTTTGGCAAGCATCTTTATGAGGATTATTTTAAACTCTCTATCAGGTAATCATTGATCTTCATCTGATTAAGATTGCTTCCTAGAGATTTATCTTGTTCTTTTTGGGGAGCATTTGCCCTATTTGTTCATTTTATTTTGAATCAAATCCCAAATATTAATTTCATTTCAGTATTTATTTCTGACATATTTAATTTTAAATATTTGAAACATTTACATAGTTCACAATATGCCATGTCAGAATCATATTACAAATATTACAAATAATTCCATGATAAATAACCTTATGCGTATGTGCTTTTGTATTTGTGGAGGTGTATCTTTGGGGTAAATTTCTGTAGATGATATAACCAGATCTAAAGGTAAAATGTTTACATAATTGGGTTAAATTATTGCCAAACTCTACTCTATAGGAATTGTACTGTTTTGCACCCCTGACAACATTTTAAGAGGGTCCCTGTTTCTCTACAGCTTTTACTAAAGTGTTTGTCCTCCTTTGATTTTTTTACTAATCTGGATGTTGTTGCCTTGTTGATCTAATTTACATTTATTATAAGTGGAGATGAGAATTTGGGAGGGGAGATATTTACCTTTCTTTTTTGTTAGCTGTCTTTTTGTCTTTTGTTCATTTTTCTAATGAGATTTTTATCTTTTTCTTAAATTTTAAGAGCTTTTTGTGTGTTTGGGTAATTGTAACTGTATTCAAGATATATGATGCAAATATTTTTTACCAGTTTGTTATTTTTGTTTGATTTCTTTGTGGTGTTTTTTTTCTCCTATGCAAAAGTTGTTTTGAAACTTTCATATGTCCAAAATGATCGCTTTATTTTTCTGTTGTTTTCTGTTTTGAATCATAGCTGGAAAGGCTTTCCCTTCTCCAGGTCACAATGGAATTCATATTTTCTTCTAATAGTAGTATGATTTCATATTTTACATTGAGATGCCTAATTTATTTAGAGTTTATTTTGTTGTATTCTCTGAGGTTTGGATTTAACTTTATCTTTTTTCAAATGACTATCCAGTTGTTCCTATATAACTTGTTTAAAGTTACTTCTTTTCGCTATTTATTTTTGATGCTGCCTTTATAATGTACCAAATTTCCATATGTTTTGCTCCTTTTTCTGTTTTGCTTCATTAGTGTGTCTGTCTCTCCATATGTCAGTCCACTCAGTTTTGATTGGTAAAATTTTATAGCGTGTTTTCTTCTCTGGCAGAGCTAATCACCCTCCATCATTGTTCTTTTTAATTGACTTCCCTGGCTATTCTTCCATGCTTAATTTTTTTCTTACAATCAAATTGACTGTTTCCAGGCATTGTTTCTTCTTCTTTTTTTCCCCAGGCATTGTTTCTAACATGGTTGTTGAATGCATAGTCATTGACTAAAGCAATGACAGCAATAAGGCGTTCTACTAAACTCCTTGAAACATACTTTACATTGTACACATATAAATGTAAAGTATGTTAAACTTATAAAATGCCAAGGTACTTTTTTAAATGGGCAAAAGTCATTTGATTAAGCTTTGTGAACTATATAAGCAAATCTGTGTTATTCTCTCCTATTCTTTGTAGGTTTCAGGATTTCTCCATTATAATGGGTTCTTTGATAATTTTTCATTAGAATTTGATAGGTAAGGACTAACCCTAATCCTTTGAGCTCTGCCATTCCAACGACACAGAGGTCTTGTTATCAAATTTGAATCATCTTGCCTATCCTGTTTCTCCCTCTTATCTTTTCAGGCTGGACACTAGCCCAGGCTGGACACTAGCCCACTGGTCAGTTAAAAGGGATTACAATTATAAATGCTGTTTGATTCTGTTTAAATATATTATGTTTGGATGGCATACTTGGATGTTTGGTTAAGACTTTGTGTCAGTGAATTAAACATTGGAATAATGACATAGCAGTGCCTTTTCCCATTTAACAATACTACTCTACATTTAATTCACATTAGCTTGGTATATTTTGACATTCAAATTAATTCATTTTCTCTACACATTATTTAGAATACTTTTTTTAAGTACTAAAGAATACTCTTTCGTTTCTGTCTTTGCATAATTGATTCCTCAATATTCTGCTTGAGTGAAGCCAACCTGACCTAAATTTTTGTATTTTAGAATTTAATACTTAGGATACTGAATTCTAAGCTTTCAAATGAAATTAAGTGGTAGTGTTCTGCTAGTAATCTAGTAATTTAATGAATATAGAAATATGGGTAGTGGGAGAAAGTGTTTTTACATTTTAGGGCTGATAAATTATTTTTCTTGAAGATTTTTTTTTTTAAGATTTATTTATTTTGGAGAGAGAACAAGCGAGAGCATGGGAGATAGGGGGAGAGGGAGAGAGAGTCTTAAGCAGACTCTGAGTGCAGAGCCTGATGTGGAACTTGATCTCATGACCCTGAGATCACGATCTGAGCCGAAACCAAGAGTCAGATGCTCAACCGACTGTGCCACCCAGGCGCCCTGATTTCTTAATATACAGTCAGTTTCCAGTCTATCATGCTGTTGTCCTTCCAGCACTACTTTTACCAAGTAGGGAATAAAGTAGATGTTGAAAAAAGAGAACTCATTGTCCATTTCTGTTTATTGTAGCCCTGTCCAGCTTAAGGAGCTGATGGTTCTGAGTGTGCAAATTCAAGCCCACTAGCCCCTGTACCAACTCTACCTGGAGTAGTACATTAGGAGCCCCAGGCTGAGCAGACATCTGTGGGGAGAGGAAGAGTTGTTCCAGGCATTCTGTATGATTGGTGTCTCATGTTCCTTGAGTGGATCTTGAGCAACCCTATGAACACAGAGTCATGGTATCTCTTCTTCTAATGTCTGTCTCTTTTCTCACATTTCTTGCCTTGTATCTCCCTTGGTGTCATGGACGTGGCTGGGCTTGGAACCCTGGATTGTATTCTGCACAAGTGCCTTTCTGCCTGGTTCTTGGTAGGTCTGCTAACTCTATCACTTTCTTCTGGCTGGGTTCTATTGCAAACTTGGTGACTTTCTTTGAAAGCACTGTGCTTTCCCTCACCAGGAAGAAGTAAAACAATTCTAGATTCAGATAGTCTTGGATTCCATTCTTGGCTCCATCATTTAACTTGACTTTGTGATCTTAAACATGGAATTTTCCTATCTAAATACCAGTTTTACAGTTTGTAAAATGGGCATGTAATAACCTAATATGAGTTTTGAGGATTAGATGAAATAAAGTATATAAAGGGCTTGGCACATACTATGTGCTTACTTAATATGAAATACAACTTCTCTCTTTCCTCCCAGCTTTAAACGGTGAATTTTGCTTGATGATGCAAATGCCACCCTCAGCCACCTGATCAAACACTTGGAATATGGACACCCAGCCAGGCCAGAATTTAGCTGAATGTACCCCTTGGATACCTGGCCACCCACTCGGAGGTCCCTGTATCAAGTCTCTCTAATTTCCAGACTTAATCTGCTCTTCTTGGCAAGTCACTGTCAAGGCCCCAAGGTGCTTCAGAGGCGAGGCCACACAGCTTAGAAATCCACTTCCTTTGGCTAAATTTTACGGGAATAACTTACAAAATTTAACATATTACTGACATTTAACATTCATGGTTAGTTTTCACGTTTAACTTACAGAGGGGAAAAAAGATGAATCACAACTGCCATTAGTCATGTTTTTAAAAACAGTGGTAATACAGGACTCTCCTAACGTATTGGAAGTTGCTTCCAAACACACAAAGACATTTGGTCGAAAATTGAATGACTTTCTATCAGATTACTGTCTTCAGGACACTTTTAGAATGAATAGACTAATTTATGTTTTAAGATAGACTCGCCCTTATTTTGGCATATTTGGGTGGTGTGACCAAGGGCAGAGGTGTGGCTTGTATACAAGTGAGGCTGGCGAAAGTGAAGTTGCTACTGCTCTAGCCTTCTTTCGTTTTCTCTTACATTTATATTGATATAAATATCTATTGTCTAAAATAAACCAGATTTTTTAACATGAATCTTTTTTTTTTTTTAAAGATTTTATTTATTTATTTGACAGAGATAGAGACAGCCAGCGAGAGAGGGAACACAAGCAGGGGGAGTGGGAGAGGAAGAAGCAGGCTCACAGCGGAGGAGCCTGATGTGGGGCTCGATCCCATAACGCCAGGATCACGCCCTGAGCCAAAGGCAGACGCCTAACCGCTGTGCCACCCAGGCGCCCCTTAACATGAATCTTCTACTTCATGAATATACTAAGTAAATATGTTATGGGCTTATAAAACTATGTTGTCTCAAAATGAGAAAAAGGATTGTTTTGAGTTCTGTTTTTTGTAAAGGTTAAACAGTAGAGCTTCATTTAAACATAAAAGTACATAAAGTTACCTATGCTGAGGATCAAATCATGATCATACAGAAAAGCCTGCCATAAAATTGTTAGGCTGTAAAAAGTGCTAGGAAACAGCACTCATAGCCATAATAACATTATAAAGGGCATTACAAGTTGCCCCATTGTTTCTAGTATTTATTTTTTGTATGCTATTGATTCATTTAAATAAATATCAGTGATTTCTTGACCTCTCTTAGATTTTAGATACCCAGCTTCTGTTATTCCACATATTTACTTTAACAGTATTTGTGTAAATGAAATAAATACATAAAAAGTTAAACAAGATTATGTAAAGAGTATTCTGTGAACCTTGTAATCCTAAATGTTAATCTTTTCACAGATGGTTATTTTCTAAAGACTACATACCTATTAAAACTATATGAAAAAATTTAAATATAATCATTTGATCATTTTTAAATCTATACAAATAAAAATAGATGCCAACATTATTATTAGACTTCTTTTTATCAGTTTTTTTAAATCAAGGAAGCTGTCCAATTTTAAGTAATAGAGATTTAGATTGCCTGTTGTACTCTATACATAATAGATAGTTCCAAAGGCTTTTATGATAATGGAGGCAGTCTGTTCATATAAAGCTGGTATAAAAATTTGAATCAATGAAGCTATTACATTTTGGAAAGATTTTTATGCCTCTTTTCTTCCTTTAACAGCATGATTCATGGAAGCAGCACATCTTGATAAGGCCTATGCCTTTCCCCACCGACACCATACCCCCGAACTTAGACAATTAATAGTTCATTTTTGTGTTCACATCATTCTGTGTCACATAGATTCACTTAAATTCATCTTTGAAAGTATTCTGGGCAGCACTTTTTAAACTTTTTGGAGTCAGAACTCTTACATTCTTAAAAAAGTAATGAAGACATCAAAGGACTTTGCTTGTCTGGACTGATAGTTAAATATTGATAGTTAAATATCAATATTTACCATATTAAAAATGAAAGCCAGAAATATTTAAAATATGTATGCATTCATTGGTAAAGTCCATTTCTTTTTTTTCCTTTACGGTGAAAAGTCCATTTCATATTAACAATAAATAACATATTTTTAGGAAGAAATAACTGTATTTTTTAAAACAAAGTACTTAGTGTGAAGGAGGTCATTGTTTTACATTTTACCTGTCTGTTATATTCGGTCTGTTGCAGGGTGGTGTTTTGGTTGACTTATATGAAGAAAATACAGCTGCTTCATATCAATATGTGATTGTAAAGGACAGTATTTTAAGAATCTTTTCAGATAGTTATGAATACTCTTTTTTTTTTTAAGATTTTATTTATTTATTTGACAGAGAGAGAGAGACAGCCAGCGAGAGAGGGAACACAAGCAGGGGGAGTGGGAGAGAAAGAAGCAGGCTCCCAGTGGAGGAGCCTGATGCGGGACTTGATCCCAGGACTCTGGGATCACACCCTGGGCCGAAGGCAGACGCTTAATGACTGAGCCACCCAGGTGCCCCTGAATACTCTTTTTTTTTTTTTTTTTAAAGATTTTATGTATTTATTTGAGAGAGAGAGCACAGGTGGAGGGGAGGGGCAGAGGGAGAAGCAGACATGGGGCTCGATCCCAGGGCCCCAGGATCATGACCTGAGCTGAAGGCAGATGCTTAACTGAGCCACCCAGGTGCCCTTGGATATTCTTTAATACTATACTAGAACTTGAGAAGTGGTAGTTCCATAAAAGTTAATTTTCTATGGACTCTGGATCATAAAAGTTAGTTTCCGTGTGGAATCTGAAACCATGTTATCTTTTAATTGGTAGAAAAATCCATTGGTATATTTTGCACTTATAGTGGATCTTTTATTGGTGTATGGTTTTGTAATATCATGCCTTTTTTATTTTGAGTGTTTGTTTGCTGAGTTATTCCAGTCTTCCAAGTGTTGATGTATTTAGTAATACAATATAAAAATAAATCACATTTGTTATCACTGACCTCATCAGAAAAATGTGTAAGTATTGGTAAACTCCACATGGCAGCAGAGACAAGTTTCTAAAATTTTTATTTTCTTTTTAAAAAGCTCAAATTTTGTCATAGGCAGCAAAGGCTTTCAATTTTCTTTAAACTGGCAGGCTTCCTTGTTCATTTTCAAGAAAACTTCCACTTAAATACCTAAGTCTAAATAACTAAAATTTGTCAGCTTATCATTCTCGCACATAAAAATGATGTTTCATGGGAAAAAAAGGAGCTAGTTCAGCTCTTAATGCACAATTTCTTTTCATCGTGACAGTTCCTACACTTGGGCATCCACTGTGTTTCTTATACATACTTCCCATTTCATCACCCAGAATATGGGAGAGAGAGCTACTCAAAGGGTTGAGATTTTATAAAATTATCATTTTACCACTTTACCAAGGATATCCTTAAGTGAAACTGGCTTTTTTTTCTTTGTTTTTGTAACTTAGAGTGCATGCCCGCATGAAGAACCATGCAAGGATGGCTAGAGTTCGGTGCCCCTGCCTGGATTCTTGCTTAAGGTGCCGGCATTTTTAACCTGTTAGTGCTTTGGCATCATCAGCAAATGTCAACATATAACATCTTTATATTATTAGGAAAATAATTTTTACTTGAGGATTCCCTCAAAGAGTCTCAGAGACCCCGGGGGTCCATGGACCTTACTTTATGACTCTTCAGGGGAGAAGGCATAGGTTATAAAAAGAGGACTACAGTAAAAATTTTCCTAACCCTCCTCTTAAGTGACTTGCCAGTGAAATTCACCTCCCTCGCTTGTGTAATTTGGCAGCAACTCTCGTAGAATGCTGAATGTCAAGGCCAGTTGGCTGCCCTTTGCTAGGTCCATTCATCTCTGTTCCCACTAGTAGAATAATGTGCTTTGCAAATATCAGTTGTATTTGTTCTCAAACAAGTTTATGCCAATTTCATTAATACTTGTAATTATATAATTTTAATAATATGTAATAGAATAAGTGTGAGTTCACAAAGAAAAATGTATGTTTTCTAAATGTATGTTTCTAAAACTAACAAATGCTTTAGAATGACTTATTGTAAAAGATTGCTGTCATAAGTTAGTGTGGATGAGATTTGTAAAAGTTTAAGGAAAAACAAAAATCTGGAGGGATTCTACATTCCTTCACAAGTATCTTTAATTCCTATCTTTTAGAGAAACTAGGCTTGAAATTGTGATGATGTGTTGTGTGTGTTTTTTGCAGGAAAGAGCAATGAACTGATCTGTAGACCCACTTTTAAAGAAAAGCCTTTTAGCTCACCTTCAAAAGATTGGTGAATGTGTATACATACAGGTATTTTAAGGAAATAAAATTCATAAATTAATATCTGTATCGTTTTTTTTTTAATGATTAACCCATTCAACCAGCTTTTCCAGTAGATTTATTAACCAGTAGTCAGGATCACATTGATTCAAATAGTTTCTTTGCTGCCCTCCGTGAGCTAGAAGCAAATTTCCTTTGGTTTCCATAACCATAAAATATGCTCTCTTCCATCATTGCACTTAGTATCTATGGCTGGGTCAGATTGTTTTGGTAAAGGACTTAGATAACCTTTTAGAAATGTAACTATTACAGGTCAGACTTCATAATGTACAGTGATGAGCCTCATGGTATAAGCTTTTTTTTTTTTTAATTGGCGTACTAGCATTTTATTGAATTGGAAACTGGGGAAGCTTGGAGATTTTCACAGAAATCACATAGTAATACTTCCTGAGGGATGAGAATTATAATAAATGTTCTTTGATGTATAAAAATAAGTTCACTGGTTAAAAAAAAAAATAAGTTCAGGGTTCATCAGATGTGTCTGAGTTGGGCAGATGGTACCAGTTCATGATGTCAGCTCTGCCATGGTTAGGTTCATGCTGTCATTTGTAGATGCGTCATGACATGGCACAAAGACACAGGCTGGGAAGCAAAGGACTCAGATTTTCTCTGCTTGGCTCACCAACCACCAGGAGTCACAGAAGACTGTGTTCCTAACTCCCTGGCAGTGAGCTTGCAGGAGAAGTTGTTTTTTTCCCTAGAAGTGGGGAATGAATTCACACTCTTTATAGTCTATTTACTACCAGTCCACACTAGCAAGCTGACTGGCAACATGGCTTTGTCTGTGACCAAACAGTTAAAAAACTCATCAACCTTAGTTATTTTAGCATCAGGCCATATCACCACAGCTAACCAAACACGGAAATTATTATTAAGTATCAAGAGATTCCTCCAAATTCCTGATTTCATGATGATCATAGATTCACTGTAATAGTGTGGCCTAGTTTTATTGGCCTGTTCCTTCATTTTTTTTCTTGCTTTCCAAAAATGTTTACTGAGCATCTACTATGTGTCAGACACTGTTGTAGGATTAGCGATCCAATAGTGAGTGAAATAGAGAAAACAATTCAACTGTGCACTTGTAGAACTTAAAATCTAGTAGAGGATACATATACCTATACACACACAAACACTAAGAGAACAAACAAGTAAGAAAGGGAAATGAGATACTGTCATTTGGGGAGTGGTGTTGAAATTCTGCCGGGTGACCACAGAAGGCATCACTAAGATCACATCCTTCATATAAAACTCCTAAAGGAAGAAGATAGTCTAGAGGAGGTGGTCTCTCAGGACATTGTTAAGTATTCTTGTCCTGGGATCTATGGGGTTTGTATGGGAGAAATACTGCATCTTAATTTTCATTGACTCTAACTGAAATTTAGCCTTTCTTCCAAATCATGAACATAGGTAACCCCCATAGTGATACCGGGAGAACTTGTAGCTTTGTCATAGGTAGATATCCTAGATATTTTCATATCCCATTATAGTTGTCATAGAAACTATTGTTTATGCTCATCACTAATTACAAATTATAGTAGTTACTAGCTCTGCTATTAAATCTTGTTTTTCAGTGCCATGATAAAGGACAGAGATCACAATTTTTAAAAAAATCTATATTGATAGCTACATGTCAAAGTAACGGATTTCCTTATATCCCTTCGTATTCAATCTAATGAATTTAAAGCATTGAGAAAGAGACTGAGGCTTCACCAGATTGCCAAGAGGTCAGGAGTTTCATGACACAGAAATATTAAGCCTTCATTTAATCCCTAATTGAGTTTTCTTATACCTCCCATCTGTACAGCACACTCTTCATTGGTGTCCTGCCCTCGAGATTACTCAGATACGTCTTGAGCACATGGGGAGGGTTTTCTAGATACTGCCATAGAATTGTGATTGTGAAAGATCCCTTCTAAGCTTCCTGTATAATGCAGGCCACACACTGTAAAACCACTTGCTGAATAATGTAGCCAGCCAAGCAGAAACTTGGCTTCCTAGAAAACGATGGTTTCATACTTCACAGGTCAGCTTTTACACTTCTCTGAAAGATATGCAAAGGACCTTAAAGAAAGAACAAGATGTAGAAATCTGAGTTAGGGGGCGCCTGGGTGGCTCAGTCCTTGGGCGTCTGCCTTCGGCTCAGGGCGTGATCCCAGGGTCCTGGGATCGAGCCCCACATCGGGCTCCTCCGCCGGGAGCCTGCTTCTTCCTCTTCCACTCCCCCTGCTTGTGTTCCCTCTCTCGCTGGCTGTCTCTCTCTCTGTCAAATAAATAAATAAAATCTTAAAAAAAAAAAAAAAAAGAAACCTGAGTTAGAATCAGCTCATTTCACTCACACCAGATTTTTAGCCACCCTCCTCGTCATGACCTTGACCAAGTAGGTCTGTCCGAATTGAGAGGTCATAAACTATAGGCCAGGATACCTGCACCTTGACCAGCCTGCGGGAAATAAGATGGGCTATATGTGTTCCACTGGTTTGCCAAGGCAGCCATAAGAACAGAACGGAGAGCCTCTTCCTATGTGTAAAAAGGGGAGGGTGAGGACTAGTCAGATGGATACTCCGGAGAATGCCGCCCTGCCACTACATGTTATGTGCTTTAGGTCTATTTGAACATAGTCTCCTAGCTCTCCTCAAGAGTAGAAGTCAAAAGAAAAATTCTCAACATCTTGATGTTGCCAGAAACCTGAGAGAGAACAGCATTCGCTCTGTAGTTTTCCCATGAGACAAACTTCATGCTTGTGTCTAATGTGGAAGGCGGCTAATTCTGAGGCATTGAACCTCTTGGATTGTATCTTCCGTTGTGCCCTTTCCTTCTGAGAAACAGACACTCGAAGAGTGTGATGAACGCTGTGGGACTTTGCCCTCATTCACGTGGCTGGTCTTCCCCTGCAGGCTGGTGAAAGACGCTCCTTGGGATGAAGTCCCGCTTGCTCACTCCCTGGTTGGTTTTGCCACCGCCTACGACTTCTTGTACAACTACTTGAGCAAGACACAACAGGAGAAGTTTCTTGAAGTGATCGCCAACGTCTCGGGATATATGTACGAAACGTCATACAGGAGAGGATGGGGGTTTCAGTACCTGCACAATCACCAGCCCACCAACTGCATGGCCTTGCTCACGGGAAGCCTGGTTCTGATGAATCAAGGTGCGTGTGGACACAGCCGAGGGAACGGCCAAGCCAGCTTCAGTCCTGGCTGCCCTGCGAGCAGGACGCTTTTATACCTGCCTTAGTACGTGTTCCTACTTGGATCCTAACTGAGCGCATGAGATGAGGTAATAGCAGGGCATCTCTTAGACCGCTGAGAGACGTCTCTTCCTCATTTCTGCTGCTTATATTAACCTACAGGCTGTTGAAGTAAGGCTTTTGATTGCCCGAAGCCGCATCCTTACAGCACACGGTCAGTGGGGAATATTCGTTTCCCCAGAGAATTTTGACAGTGAACACAGCCGTCCCGGGTAAACGGAGTTTTTAAAAGCTTAACAGGTGGTTTATGATTTGAAATGAATGCTCTTTGCACACAGATGTCTGTCATTACAACACTATTTTTTTTTTCCTTTAAGGACTTAAAACAACCATTTAGGTCAAATTTGGAAGTGACTTGTGGATCGCATAGCTACTTTGCCTTCGTGGATTACATAATTGCTGATACTGCATTTTCTCTGTTCTTGTAATTCTGACTTAATTACAACATCTGTGAGAGTCTATACATGATTAAATTAGACCGTGTTTAAGAGAAGCAGCCCTAAGATCACAGTGATTGTCGGGATATTAAACATATACTTGGAGCTGGCAAGTCTGACAGAGGTCTTGACCGCTTCCCCACAAGAATTAGTGTGCATTTTGTAGATTATCCAGCATCAGATTTCTTCAAGTCCAGCTTTCTCCCTTGTCTTGTCAACCAGCCATCACTTCTAATTCATCTTAGAGGAAAAGAAACTAATATTAACTGAGCACATGGCGTGTGTCAATCCTTGTGCCTATTTTATTTGTCCCATCAGCCATGTAAGGTAGCTGGGATTTGGACCCAGTTCTGGTCAGACTCAAAGTTCACTCTCTTTCCGCTATGTTTTGTTGCCTCTCTTAGAATAGAGATTCGATTTATAGTAATTTAAGGAAAGCTTTAAGAGGGCCAGGTTTCATCTTGGCTCCCTTTGCCCCCTACTCTCACAGAAACAAACAAGATAGAAAAGATCAAAATGCAAAAACCATTAAAAGAAATAAAAGATCAAAATGCAGATCTTCAGACTATTGACTAACCCCAGGCCTGTGAAAAGACATCCTCATGAAATGGTGGAAGGCCCCCAGGACGAGCTAGCTCTCAGCCCGGACCTTGGGTTTTAGCCTGGTAGAGTCTTAGTTCTTTGTATAAATGTGTAGTTATTTAGTAGCGGGAATAGAGCTTATCTCTTCGTTCTCCGTGGGAGCTAAGATCGCTCCAGATACCATGCCGACATCGAAAATGCTGGTTCGGATTGGGTCAAAATGTGTAGTTCTCCTCTCGCAGGAGTTTGTATGTGCGTTTATTTTCTGACTGCAGTTATGGGTTGCTCAGGGAGGGAATGTTCCAGAACCCCCACGTCGGCAGTGTACGTATTTATAAGACGACGGGACAGAAGAAGAGGTGAGCTCTCCGGCCCTGCGCATCTCAGTTAACGATCAGGCTTGCAGTCCGGGCTTTCTTGGCCTACTCACCGCCTTCGGGAGACGCCTCACAGGCGTTTCGACAATCCCACGTTCTCCAGACCAGCCTCACAGATACTAGGCTAGCTGAGTGCACCAGTAGTTCCTACTGGGACTCGCATAACATCTCAAAAGGGGGAGAACTAGAATGTTCTGTTCTGCTAACTCCGTCTCAGGCTCGGTGCGCAGGGACCACACGATCACACATAAGCAGTTTACAAATCAGGTGAAAGGAAGATAGGTGTGAAATGTTTAAACGAATACGCAGTAGTTACCATAGCAGCAGAGAATGAAGTAAGAGGTGTCCTGAAGCTATGGTTAAGTCTCAGTCGAGTGTATTAAGTTTGAATTCAGGAGAACAGCATTCTTTAGGCGAGTTTGAGAAGGTTCATAGAACTTTGAAATAGAGATAGGATCTGGATAAGTGAAAATAATGAAGGACATTCCAGACAAGGTGCGTGGACGGTGGAAAAGCACAGGGCATAGCATCAGTAACAATATCAACTCCTAAAACCAGTATTGCCCTGTATGTTAACTAACTTAAACAAAAATAAAATAACAGTATCGGTGCTCAAATTGACCGATTAGTAGTTCACAAAGGTAGGCATTGCCTCATATCTCCCAAACAGGATTGTCGTAGGGGAAAACATAAGGAAAAGCCAGGTCGTGTGGTATCGGGGAACAGTAAGTAGCAGGCCTGATTTTAAATATCACAGTGGAGTCTGGTTAGAGATGGAAAATACAGAGAAGAAAAAGATGAAGATGACTAGAACTAAATCCTAACGATTACAGAAGAGAAACTAAAAACCCCGCAGGAGACTGGCCTGGCAGGTGTATGGCTGGATAGGAAGAGACAGGGCACAATTCACAGGCACCTCTGCAAGCAGAGCCTGAGAACAGTGCTGCCTCCAGGAGCCTGGCACCTTGGATTTAGGCTGGGATCTGTGGTCCCAGGGCCCCCGGAAGCCCTCACACCCAGCGCACGTGGTAGGCCGTGGTAGTGCTCAGCGCTGGCGATCACACACGTCTGTGGGAGCAAAGCAACAAGACTCCGTCCACATCAGGAGGCAGTGAGCTTAATTTCATCCTCAGTGCTTGTATGTTTTAAATATAAGCAAACAAATCAAAACTGAAATCTTAAGACCTAGGTTCAGATCAAAGTTCTTTTCATTTTTAGTGATGTGTCAGAGGTCTTGAACAAGTCAAGCTTTCTGTAATTTTGGAGTAATAATGCCTAATTGAATTGGTAAAAGGATTAAATAAGATTATGTTCGGTGCTGTGTAAATTACGAATGTTTTAGAAACGCGAGTTGTGATTGTTGTCTAAGTGCTAGTCTTGTAAGAATTGTAGGAAGCTAGCATTTTTGTGTCAAAAGTATTTCATAAAAATTTTAAGGCCTTTAATTTTCAGTCACAGAAGTAGAAAAATGTGGCACGCTGAAGTGCTTGAACAAAATTCTAGCTCATTTTTGGTAGATTCGGGACTCCCAGGTGATATTTTTCACCATCGGATTGTCACTTCCGTGGTGTCTCTCACCCGCTGTGCTGCCTTTTGAGATCCTATGGAATCTAAAGGCACAAAAAGGATGAGAGATTGTCTTCTAATGACTTTCTGCTTAGCCGTTATAGTGTTTGCAGCTTATTAAAAATCCTGTGAAATAATGGTGCAAGTTTTATGAAGTGAGAAGCTTCAAAAATATTTTCAAGTAGTAGTTTTTAGAAAAATTGAATAAAAGTCTTAATATACAGATCTTTTCTTGTAGACAAAGTTATGTGCAGTTTGTGATCTTAGTTGTGATGGGGTTTCAAATTTATTAAAGATTGGACACTGATACTCATTTCAAGGTTGATCTTCCTTTAGTTAGTAAATGACTTGTATTCGAGAACTTTTTAATTTGTATCATGAACCCAACACAAGCCTGGATTAACAGAATGTTATTTATAATGTTGATAAGTGGGAGTTTTACAAAATGCTATTTGTACTGTAGTCGGATAACTCAGAGGATTTTATTTGGCCACAGTTTTGTTTATGCTTCATTACAATCATAGTCCTTGTTTCCATGTGTTTTCATTCTTCAGGGTATCTTCAAGAAGCCTACTTATGGACCAAACAAGTTCTGACCATCATGGAGAAGTCTCTGGTCTTGCTCCGAGAGGTGACGGACGGTTCCCTGTACGAAGGCGTCGCCTACGGCAGCTACACCACTAGATCACTCTTCCAGTACATGTTTCTCGTTCAGAGGCACTTTGACATCAACCACTTTGGCCACCCGTGGCTTAAACAACACTTCGCATTTATGTATAGAACCATCCTACCAGGTATAGTGATGAATTGGAAATGGGAAAACATTAACTGTGATAGTTTTTTCTGATTATGAAAATGGGCTAGACTAGGAAAAGGCATGTGGGGTCTGAGTCATATTGAGAATAAAGGGATTTTTTATAAGACTTCGGGAATTACATATAACCAGAACTTTGGGGAAGTTATTGTGAGGATTTGTGATTTATGTACGATAAAGCTCAGAGCACAATGGATCAAATATCATTCGTAGCCTCCACAGTACTTTCATTTTTGTAGACGTAAAGCTTGGGTACATACACAGATTCCTTTTCATGAATCTTTTTTTTTAATTTTCTAAATATTATTCTGTTTCTTTTTTGTATATTTGAAATAGCTTATAAAACAAACTAATAACTTTATATGTTTCTAATTCATCTGGAAAAATAACATTTCCTTTTCATGAATCTTAACAAAATATAAACGTTACGGTTACGTGTTAATTTTCCTTTACATGCAATCCCAAATTGATCCTCTTTTGTTTTATAGTTTTTAGTTTTTATTTCCTACTATATAGATATTCAAAATGAAAGACTATACCTATATATTTGTTGGAGCTTAAATATTTTCTTTAGTTTACTGAAATAAACAACGTAAAATATAAAAAAATCAAAAAATTGTTACAAAACTTCTAATTGCTCGTTGCCATTGTAGGTCAGCCTTCTAAGAAAACTAGCTCCAAAAAAATACATATATATGATTTAAGAACACTTTGATTTCTAGGGCGGCCTTGTAACTCTCCTTATTTCTAAACAGGATTAAGATGTTAGAAAAAGTTTAGGAGGTAGATTTTCATCAGGATGGGGATTTTTTTTTAACACCCAAAAAACAAATAATCCGGCTGAGAAATGGGGGAGAAGATATGAACAGGCATTTTCCCAAAGAAGACATCCAGATGGCTAACAGACACATGAAAACATCACTCATCATCAGGGAAATACAAAAATATATCACCTCGTACCTGTCAGAATGGCTAAAATTAACAACACAAGAAACAACAGGTGTTGATGAGAATGTGGAGAAAGGGGAACCCTCTTGCACTGTTGGTGGGAATGCAAGCTGGTGCAGCCACTCTAGAGGACAGTATGAAGGTTCCTCAAAAAGTTAAAAATAGAACTACCCTATGATTCAGCAATTGCACTACTAGGTAGTTACCCAACGAATACAAAAACACAGATTCTGAGGGGTGCAGGCATCCTGATGTTTATAGCAGTGTGATCAACAATAGCCCAACTATGGAAAGAGCCTAAATGTCGTTGACTGATGAACAGATAAAGAAGAGGTGGTGTATATATACAATGGAATATTACTCAGCCATCAAAAAAATGAAATCTTGCCATTTGCAACAACATGTATGGAGCTAGAGTGTATGATGCTAAGTGAAATAAGCCAACCAGAGAAAGACAAATACCATGTATGTCACTCATGTGGAATTTAAGAAACAGAAGAGATGAACTTACGGTGGGTGGGGGGGTGGAGAGAGAGGGAAACAAGTCATAAGAGACTCTGAAAGACAGGGAACAAACAGGGTTGATGGAGAGAGGTCGGGGGTGGGTATAAGCTGGATGGGTGATGGGTATTAAGGAGGGCAATTGCTGTGATGAGCACTGAGTGTTGTATGTAAGCAATGACTCACTGAATTCTCCTCCTGAAATCAATACTGCACTGTAGATTAACTACCTAGAATTTAAATAAAAATTTGAGAAGAAAAAAAAGAAAAAAAGGATGGGGATTTTTTTCCCCCCAGTAAAATGTAATTTTTAGATGGGGATTCTAGATCTACAGTAAGGAATCCAGTCTTTAAATCTTTTTGCTCTGGTTGTATACACATGGACTGAATAGAATCTCCATTATTGGATTAGTTAACCAAAAAACACTGCAGACAAAAAAACCCACAGGGTTCTTAAAATTTAGTTGAGAAGTAACTTTCAGAACCCTATTGTTTTAGTGCTTATTCTTAGCTCTGCAGGAGAGGCCTGTTTTGTAGTTTATCTTGATAAAAAAAGGCCATCTAAAGCCGGGGACCTTGAAGAGGTCTCAGTGCTTTGTAATTTGATCTGACCAGCCAGCCACAT
This sequence comes from Ursus americanus, assembly GCF_024610735.1. Classification (NCBI taxonomy): domain Eukaryota; kingdom Metazoa; phylum Chordata; class Mammalia; order Carnivora; family Ursidae; genus Ursus; species Ursus americanus. The sequence continues at coordinate 32,282,748 of NC_142137.1, forward strand.
CACTGCTGAGAGCTGTGTCTGTGACTGCGTCCTAAACTGGGAAAGACAGGATGAACACCTCTAAGGGGAGGATTCATGTATTTATGTCAATCAATCCAACAAACCATTATTGAACATCTATGTGCCAGGCACTGTACCAGGCAGGGGATTCAAAGAGAAATAAAACCTATCAGCTTTCAGGGAATCCACAGATTAATAGAAGATTCAGAAAATCATATTTTATCATAAAATTTACTTGGAATAGTGTTTACTAAACTGGTAGAAGCAAAAACATTAGCTGTAAATTACATAGATATGGTCATGGTGTCATTTTGGAAGGGATTGTGTGTTAAAAGTCAATCTGTTCTCAACAACCTCTCTTTTCTTGTCCCCCCCTCTACAATGGCTATTCTAGTAATGATTATTCCTGTCTGGCCCAGAGTCGTCTCCCATTCTTTTTCAAGAACACCTGGAGCATATCCAGTCTTACCAGATTTTGTTTTGTTGACCTATTCCTATGCAATTTTTGCATTTTCTTTCTTTAACTTCCAGCAGTACACATTAGCAGGATCTTCTATGGGAATTAAGTTTTCTTCCTGTATGGGGGCGTCTGGGTGGCTCAGTCAATAAAGCGTCTGCCTTCGGCTCAGATCATGATCCCAGGGCCTGGGATCAAGTCCCACATTGGCCTCCTTGCTCAGTGGGGAGCCTGCTTCTCCCTCTCCTGCTCCCCCTGCTTCTGTTCATGCTCTCTCTGTCAAATAAATAAATAAAATCTTAAAAAAAAATTTTTTTCTTCCTATAGAAATGCAGTGTCTCCCTTAAGCCTTATAACTTCCACTTTATTGGATGGAAGCACCTTATGTCATCATCTTGGTGTAGAATGGGGGATGGGTTGGTAAGAGAGCTAGTGCTCAGTCCAGGTTGAGGAGCTCACCGTGCTCCAGAGGGGAGCCTATGTGTCTCTGCAGATACAATGACACATAGCATGGACACTGGAAAATGAGGAAGGTGGGCAGTATACAGAAGTATCAAGAATTGTGACACCCGTTACCAGTGATAAGTTGCCACATAGCAAATACAAACTTGCACACAAGATTTGTGGAAGGACCTTCAGAGGTCCCATTAACTGGTCTGGGGTGAGGCGGGGCATCGTGCTTTTGGTTTTTTTTAATCCAAGGTACACAATCGGTTCTAATTTGCAAGCAGGATTGAAAATCATTGTTTAGGTCTTTATGGGAGCATGCAGTTTTAAATGTATCTTCATTCTGTCAAACTTCTTTCCCCAGGGTTTCAGAGAACTGTGGCTATTGCAGACTCAAATTACAACTGGTTTTATGGTCCAGAAAGCCAATTAGTGTTCCTGGATAAATTTGTCATGCGGAACGGCAGTGGAAACTGGCTGGCTGACCAGATCAGGAGGAACCGTGTGACCGAAGGTCCGGGCACACCATCCAAAGGGCAGCGCTGGTGTACTCTTCACACGGAATTTCTCTGGTAGGACACATTGGGCTGCCTTTAAAAAGAAATTGTACCCAGGGCTACAGGGTGCTGGATTTCTGCATTTAAAAAGAAAAATGACGGAAAGCACTTTGTAACCCCTTCTCCATATACTAGCTTAGCTTCGGTTCCTGTCGCAGGGTTGGATACTCTGCTAGAAACATTTCCTTACATGTAGGATCTCATGACTATTGGCAGTTTTTGGTTTTCTTGTGTTAGAGATGTCCTGGGCTCACTGTTTCATAGATGGGCATGTTTTGATTTCCATCATTTTTGAAATCATATAAAGAGAAAACCCACAAAATTTAGACTGGGTTACTCCGAGAATCACACCAAAGAAATTAATAAATAAAGGTAGAAAAATGTTTTGTTTTAGTAAATGGAGCATTATAATCTTCTACTAGCAAAGCTGTTACTGAATTCCCAAAACTGTTTAAAAGTGTTTGACAGTATTTGACAGTTTCACTTTGATAATAAAAGAACCATGTAATTTTTTCTGCCCTAATCTTTTAAGCCCAGAAAGAGAAGCCAGGGTCTCCTTTTTAAAGTACTGCCAAGTATATTGTTGGCATCCAATAAGTTGAAATAAAAATTACAGGGAACTGGTTAATCATTAATCCTTGATGTCTTTTCAAGCTATTGAAATGTGTATTCAATTCCAAAATAAGCTGCTGTGGTTTGATTTGCTTCCTTCATTATTATTATTATTTTTTTTTAGTTTAAACAATTAAGAGGGAAAATATTAATGAAGTTATAACTGGTGATAATTTAACCAGCATTCAAAAAAAACTATTGTCACAGATGAAGTAGCTATATTAATATGTAGCCATTCCTGTTTTAGGGGTGTGAAGTAATTATTTAATAGTGATTTCACTTATCCCAAATAAACAACCAGGAGAGTTCTACAAAGCTGACCACAGGAGTCAGATTAATGCTAAGTCTAACTTGGTTCAAAATCTGGTATTTATAGGGATATGCAGACTGACCCAAATCGAAGTATGGCCAATTCATCTTGTGTCTCGATTTGTTAAATCACAGTGATTAAGCCAACATTATTAACTAGACCTAAGCAGAGACACAGTTTCTGATGACCTGAGACTCTAGAACAACAGACGAAACAGCCAAAGTCAAACGCCAGTAAGATTCACCATAGGTGATCGGTTCGTTTTAGACAAAAGTACCTAAGAGCTATTAGTATAGGCCTGCCTTTCTTCCGTTGGGCAGGAAATCATCTAAACCTGTCAGAAATAGTATCTCAAATCATCAAAAGCAAATAATCATGTTTATGATTACTTTAGGGGGCCCTCTCTGACTCAGAAACCTGTGTTCTTAATCACTGTGGAAGTTTAATGTTAATTATTGTATTAATTTGATAATACATTTGCCATAAATAAAAATGAGAGGCCATTTTTTGCCCAAAATCCATGATATCATCTGCAGATTAACACAAAACCAGTGCCTCTTGGTAGGCAGTGGTAGCCACAATTATAAATCTCCCAGTATTAATAGTTTCTTGAATTTCCTCCATTTATATTCGTAGATGTGATATTGGCAGTAAATTTTATCTAGTACGTAAAGTTCAACTCTTAAATTTTATTTTTTTTAGCGGGTGCACTCTAACAGACTTTCAGTTCTATCAGTTATCACAGAACAGTACTTTCTTACAACCCGAGGCTTGTTAGAGTCTAGATCCTAACGCGGGGTTCTCTAGAGTAGAAGCCCCTGGACTAGAAGTTTAGAAGTGTAATTCTGTCCTCTGGAGGGAAGCTCTGAAGCCATTCAGTGAAGAAGGTCCCTGGAGCGATTACCAGGCTCAACCCCAAGGATCCCAGGTTTTGAAAATTGACTCCTCTCCCCTTCACTAAGGGCATTCCCCTGTGCAAGCTCATCCACGGGTGTTTCCAGAAATGTCCCTCCCCCAGAAGCCACTGCCATCACTCTGGGTACCATCTGTGTTGTTTCCTCCAGCCACATTACGAAGTGGCATCAAAGTTCTGATGGGTTATTTTAAGTTCCACCAGAAAACCATTTAACTTGGAAAAATGAATCCTTTCAGGTATGATGCCAGCTTGAAATCTGTCCCTCCCCCGGATTTCGGCACCCCCACACTGCATTATTTTGAAGACTGGGGTGTCGTGACTTACGGAAGTGCCCTGCCTGCAGAAATCAATAGATCTTTTCTCTCCTTCAAGTCGGGAAAACTTGGGGGCCGTGCAATATATGACATTGTCCACAGAAACAAATACAAAGATTGGATCAAAGGGTGGAGAAATTTTAACGCAGGGCACGAGCATCCTGATCAGAACTCATTTACTTTTGCTCCCAATGGGGTGCCTTTCATCACGGAGGCGCTCTACGGGCCGAAGTACACCTTCTTCAACAACGTTTTGATGTTTTCGCCAGCGGTGTCCAAGAGCTGCTTTTCTCCCTGGGAGGGTCAGGTCACGGAAGACTGCTCTTCGAAATGGTCGAAATACAAGCACGACCTGGCAGCCAGCTGCCAGGGCAGAGTGGTGGCCGCGGTGGAGAAGAACGGCGTGGTGTTCATCCGCGGAGAGGGTGTGGGGGCTTACAACCCGCGGCTGAACCTCAAGAACGTGCAGAGGAACCTCCTCCTGCTGCACCCCCAGCTGCTGCTCGTCGTGGACCAGATCCACCTGGGGGCCGAGAGCCCGCTGGAGACCGCCGCGAGCTTCTTCCACAACGTGGACGTTCCCTTCGAGGAGACGGCGGTGGACGGGGTCCACGGCGCCTTCATCAGGCAGCGGGACGGCCTCTACAAGATGTACTGGATGGACGATAGTGGCTACAGCGAGAGAGCCACCTTTGCCTCCGTGACGTACCCTCGGGGCTATCCCTACAACGGCACCAACTACGTGAACGTCACCGTGCGCCTCCGCAGCCCCGTCACCAGGACAGCGTACCTGTTCATCGGGCCGTCCGTGGACGTCCAGAGCTTCAGCATCCACGGAGACCCGCAGCAGCTGGACGTGTTCATCGCCACCAGCCGGCATGCCTACGCCGCCTACCTTTGGACCGGAGAGGGCACCGGGCAGTCGGCCTTGGCGCAGGTCATCGCCGATCGGCAGAAGATCCTGTTCGACCGGAGTTCGGCCATCAGGAGCACGTCGGTGCCGGAGGTGAAGGACTACGCCGCGCTCGTGGAACAGAACCTGCAGCATTTTAAGCCCGTGTTCCAGCTGCTGGAGAAGCAGATCCTGTCCCGGGTCCGGAACACGGCCAGCTTCAGGAAGACCGCCGAGCGCCTGCTGAGATTCTCAGACAAGAGGCAGACGGAGGAGGCCATCGACAGGATTTTTGCCATATCACAGCAGCAGCAGCAGCAGCAGCAGCAGCAGCAGAGCAAGTCAAAGAAAAACCGAAGGGTAGGCAAACGCTATAAATTTGTGGACGCCGTCCCCGATATTTTTGCACAGATCGAAGTCAATGAAAAGAAGATTAGACAGAAAGCTCAGATTCTGGCCCAGAAAGAACTGCCCATCGATGAAGATGAAGAAATGAAAGACCTTTTAGATTTTGCAGATGTGACCTATGAGAAACACAAAAACGGTGGCTCCCTGAATGGCCGCTTTGGACAGGCCCGGATGATGACGACAACTCACAGCAGAGCCCCGGCACTGTCGTCTTCCTATACCAGACTGTTCCTGATCCTGAACATTGCTATTTTCTTTGTCATGCTGGCAATGCAACTGACTTATTTCCAGAGGGCCCAGAGCCTTCATGGCCAAAGATGTCTTTACGCAGTCCTTCTAATAGATAGCTGTATTTTATTGTGGTTGTACTCTTCGTGTTCCCAATCACAGTGTTAGCACTAAAGCTATCCATTGTGTGATCGTTGTGTGGTCACAAGAGTCTATGCAAAAACAAAACAAAACAAAACAAAAAAACAAAACTAGACCTAGTTTGTTACTGGACTTTTTATCTCAGATTCCTTTTAACAAATTAGGGGGAACATATCTTCACACAAAGCAGGGATATGGAGAAATCAGAATTGGAAAGGCAACGATTTATCAGAGGAATAAGAGTGGCTTGGTTGTCCCATGGTGTTTCTGGAAGTATTTGGCTTGGCTAATTTAGCAGTCCATATAATATTACTCTTACAAGAAACAACAAGTCTGGTTTTAAGAAAAAGATTTAGATAGATTTGGGTTTTATTAATATTAATTTAATGCTACTAGCAATTTCCAAATACTATTTTATGGAAAAGACTGAAGCACACTGTTCTGAGAAGTTCAGAAAAATCTTTTTAATGGTGTAGTCATGTTGAAAAATAAGTATTATTAAGTCCTGGTATGGTGGTGTTAACTTCCTTGGAGAGTAGTTCATTAGTTAAAAAACAGCAGGATCTCCATATTGGATTCCTATTCAGACAACACAATAAAATGATGGTAGATGATCATTAAAAATTTAAAATACATTTTCAGTAGAAAAACACATATCCGTGAATGAATATTTCCTTGACGATGTTGGTCTCTGCACACACATAATGCATCCACTGGTTGTTCAATAAATAAGACACTTAGGGGTAACTTGATTTTCTCTTTTTCTTATATGGAAAACTGTTGTAGACCCAGTGGCTCAACTTCAAAATAAAATATTTCATATCCCAAATGTTGATTTCAATACCAAAGAAGATGGGGAAGGTAAAATTTGAATATGATTCTTATGTTTTTTAATAGAAAACTTTAAGTTTATTTTGCTAAATAAACATCATAATTATGATTTATCTGTAGTGTCTTCCTTCTTTGGTCCATTACATTAAACACGTACGCAACAAGTTTGAAATCCTTGAAGAGAAGTCTTTATTTGGACATGTGTTAATTAAATTTATAGTGTTTGAATTGAAAGAAGTTATTCCTCTGCTTATTTAGCTTTTTGTGGCCTAGACATATTTTATACGATCTGAAGAGAAACCAGAGTATGGCCTAGACATATTTTAAACATTGAAAACAAAACACAACTTCTGATATTTAAGTAATTAAAAACATAAAATCGCCAGTTATTGTCAGTCAAGTTTTCTGGTGTTAACAGGAGCAGAGAGTGCTGGGAACATGTCCCATAGGTTAGATTTCAGCGTAAGAAAGTGATCTAGTTACAGGGAACTTAAAAGTGAATTATCTTACATTCTACATTCTACATAGGTGAGTCTGGCAGATTTCTTCCTTGAAAACAGAAAGTACCCTTGGCTCAAAGTTTACAGTAGGGACACATTCACTGATTTGTCAGTCTAAAGTCATAATGGCAATCTTTTCTTTTTCCTTGTCCTTTCTGTTCATGGAAATACCAGGATGCAACAGAAAACAGGGATACAGGAGAAACCCTTAGGAGCAAGTACCTTTTTGCAGTTCTAATCCTGAACCTACTTACATAAAGAAAACACAAGTTTTGACTTCATTCATTACACTTGGCATGTAGAAGATGACTTCTGAGGAAGTAGTTTTTCTTCTTTCATGGAGGAAGTCTCTAGGGAGGATGTCATTACACACTGTTTAAAAGAATAATGTTTTCAAAAGAAGAATGCTTCTGTTTGTCCTGCATGGATGCTGTTACTGGGATTTAAACTTGCTTTATGTGACAGATTCTCCGTTTACTTAACCTCATTCAACATTCCACTCTTCTCTTTCTCATTCCAAAGGATGAATTGTCTGAAATGATCAAAAGCAAATTTTGAAAAAAAGGAAAACTTGCTCTTTGAGGCTACCAAGCGAACCTGATCTCAGATCCAAAAACTTAAGGCGTACTTTCTAATACGGATAAAAAGCGCAAGCGAGCACCAAATCCAGCTTTCCCTTTGTTTCCATTAGGTCAGGGCAGACCGTAAATTAGTCATCGTGGCATGCTCCAGTCGAACGCATTAGTTCATTCTTTAAGTAACTTTTAAAAATATGGTAATCCTGCATCTTTGAAACAAAATTGATTAAATGCATTTTTTTCCCTTCTAATTGGACCTCATATTTCACTTAAAAAGAAATTTCCACAGGCAGTGACTCAAGTGGTTAAAAAAAAATGCTGAAAGGAATCACTGCTCTGTATAATGAGACATGTTTTATATCAGGGGTAGTGCATATTTGAATACAACTAAGGAACTCTTTGTATCTTCCAGAAAACCGAGCAATGTTAAATCTCCCTTGCAAACGGTGTAATCAATTATAGAATCTATTTCAGTGCTGCTCCCAATGAAAGGACTGTTTCAAGTTCACTGAATAACATGTAAGCTGCTGTTCAGGGGATTGGCAGGACTCTTAGTCCTAGCCTTAAAGAAAGTCTGGGAATTATTAGCATACAGAGCTTATCTGTGCAGTGGAGAGGACATATTCCCTGGTTGGTAACTGATTAGCTTATAAACAGCCATGATGATGGATGAGACATAGCATCTGCTGCGAACATTCTTTTGAGATCATTGTTAGAATTGTTAATAAAGTCAGGCAGAAGTCCTTTATTCTGGAACTGTTTTAATAATTCAAATGTATTGTATCGCCTAGGATATTAATTCTTCCACAAATATTTTAGTCATGGTTTTAAAGAAGTAGCAAATATTTTAGTAATATTTACTATTAATAGTAATAGAATGTTATGGCCATGGAATGTTTTTTAAAAGAAAAATGTGCATCATGGTTTATTCTGTTTTAAAAAGAATTGTTGCTAGTTCACAAACCACCCACAAAGGAATTCGAGATTTCTCCACAAATTTTTCAGAGAAAGCAAGTTGTGAAATGTTGTAAGTTAAAAAGTAAATTCATGTTTTTCCTTAGAAATACAAAACAAGACTAAAATGAGTATGATCATGGGTAGAAGGGCCATGTAATTAATCATCTAAACTAGGCACTTTTGAGAGTTAGAGGAGGAGCAAACAACAGATAGAAACCAAGACTGTTCTGGAAACACTAGGACATATGGTCATCTATGCCATAGATTATTCACTGAGGAAATAAAAGGGGTTAGGGTGGTGCGTGTGAAGGTCTAACCTGAACTTCAGTGCTAAAAAAGGAACTTGAGATGATCTGGTCGGGTCTCCAAAATCTGCAAGGAGGGAAACCGGCTCCAGCAAGGGGGGACTTTCCTCTTGCCCACTTCCTGTCCGTGCTTATTCCTGTGCTCATTTCCTTTCTGTTGGCAAAGCCCTCAGCTAGACTCTCCTGTCTTTAGGTCCGTGTTGAGAAGAGGTCAGTTTCTGCGGCTTATTTAGCTCCCTGGCAAAGAAAACATACCTCTCCAGCAGTGTTTTGGCTAGATACCTGCTTTATGCTGTAACGCCAATCAGCTACTGACATTCCTCAGGGAACCACTGAGAAATCATGCAATCACTACGTTGTCTAAATATTTAATTTTGGGGCATTCTCTTTTAATAGGTTCAAACTCTGTTAAATAAGGCACATCACCATGTGAAGAAGAAAGGTCCAAGTTGCATTAGGACTTTCTTGCTCTTCTTGGCTGCATAGTTTCCCTCTCTTTGTTTTGGGGGTTTCTTTGTTGATTTTGGATTTTTTCCCTAAGTTATAAATATACATCATTGAAAAGTAAAATAGTACTAAAAGGCTTGTATTTTTAAACATTTTTCTGCCCGCTCCTTTCTCACTCTAGATTCGTGCTTTCCAGAAGTAACCAATTTCTGATTGCCTTAGCTGTTGTGTCCATGATGTCCTTGTTCATAATAAGGTCTAAAACTTCTTACCAGGGAAGAAGAGGATTTAGCTCTCTTGTCCATCTCCCCTCTCTTCACACCTGTTTCATTCATCCCTAACCTTCCAACACAGCTACCGTAGTTTTGGTTACATCAGTATTCGGTATTTACATGCTGTAACTATGGTAAACGGGACTCGCCGGTTAGCCTTGTAGAGTACTGTCTTACTTCCTTTCGTGTAGAACTTTGGTTTCCCTAAAGTTAATGACTATTTCTTTTTCTCATTTGCTTAGTTGTCAAGCAATTTCATTTTCTCCCCCAACTTTTCCAGTATGCGTGGGAATCTCCTCACTCTGTTCAATCACCTCTATGTAATCAGGCCGTTCTTGTTCTTGGGGCCAGCCGTCCTTCTATGTTGGTTGTCCTCAGATCTCCTTTCTCCATCATTCTGAGGATTCCCTATGCCTTTTGCTGGGTAATCTTCTGTTTCCTGAACCCCATGCTTCCTTTTTGGTGGAGCATATCCTCCCTGAGATAGATAGACTTCCTTTCCTTTTCCTCCCCTTTCCCCTTTCCCCCTTCCCCTTTCCTTCCTTCCTTCCTTCCTTCCTTCCTTCCTTCCTTCCTTCCTTCCTTCCTCCTCAGATTTCTGAGGAAGAATGAATGAGCAGTAAATATCTTACCCCTTTGCATGTCTGAAAAAAAATGTTTCTTCTCTCCTTCACTTGATCTATCACTTAACCAACAAGTGTAGGTTGGAAATAACTTTTCCTCAGAAATGTGAAGGCATGGCTCCATGACTTCCCAAATGCTACTGCGTTTTCTCCTGGACAGAGCAATTGTAACCAGAGAAAGTCTTCATTCTCTTCCCTGGTGACGTCAGTGGAGGGACGCTGCCGAGGGAAGTACTTAGAAGGCCTAACTGCACGTGTTTTCAGAGTCATGGAGGGAGCTAGAGGTCTCCCTTATCCTCCTATTAAGTACAGCATCTTCACTCTCAGCCGTGCTGTGTCTTTAATCCAGAATCCCTCTTCTCAGTCTCTCCAGGGAGTCAAAGCCTCATCTTCTGAAGTCCAAGTGCTCTCTGCCTACCATGGTCCCACTCTCCACTTCCAGCTGCATTCCCCCTGTCAGAGGTAACTGCTGCCAATTCCTGAGCCTTGATGCAGTTCCACAGAGCAAACTGGCTTGTTTCTGTTGATGACAACCCTATTCTCTTGCTGAGTTGGATTTCAGCCTCCTCTTTAGTTACCATTCATCTGTCTTTTTTCAGTATGTGTTTGGTGCGTTTCAGGAATAGGAGGCCAGTGTGGCTGGAGCAGAGCAGGAGAGGGGAGGATGGTGGGAAGTGAGATCTGATCACACATGCACCCATCGGTTGTAGCAAAGAATTGGATTTTGAGGTGAGAAGTCAGCCGGAAGAATGGAGTTGCAGGTAACTGAGATGTGGCCGGCTGTAGGAGGAATAACTAGGGGGAGGTGAGTCCAGGAGCTTGCATATTTTCTAAACACCGGATTCGTCCTAGAATCCAGGAACGGGCTCAGGCTGAAGATATAGTTGTTGGTGTCTTCTTAAAGGTTAAGTGGGAAATCACTGGAAAATCCCTGTATAAGGGGAGAAATACATTCTGGATGAATGGAAGCAGAAAGAAACAGAAGTATGAAAAACCAAGTCTGGTTCAAGAATTCACCCAGATTGGTGTGATTGGCTCATAGGGCACGAAATGGAGAGAGTGGTTGAAGACGAGACTGGAATGGAAAGCCAGGAGAATATTAAAGATGTCTGTATGACATGTTAAGGAATTTGGACTTTGTTCTGCAGTGAGGGCTCCTCAGCCTGTTCATGCTTCAGCGTAACTGAGGGGGACAAACAGTGCTCATCACTGAGCCAACACGGCATTGATTTTCACCAGGTGGGATATGTGGATGGGGCGGCTAAAAGGACTTGAAAAAGGGGAGGTGATGATGGCACACACCTGTGTGTGGGGGGGGGTTTGAAAAATCTTTGAGGTGGCACTGATATGCCCCCACTTCCCATACACTCACTCTAGAGGGAGGTTTCCCTTTAGTTGGAAATCACTGCAGGCAGTGCAGAGCCATTGAAGGATTTTCTTTTTTAAATAATCAGATTTGCATTTTGTTTATTTTATTTCTTAAAATGTATTTATTTGACAGAGAGCAAGAGAGCACAAGCAGCAGATGGAGAGGGAAAAGCAGGCTCCCCACTGAGCAGGGAGCCTGGGGCTTGATCCCAGACCCCTGAGATCATGACCTGAGCTGAAGGCAGAGGCTTACTGACTGAGCCACCCAGGCGGCCCCAGATTTGCGTTTTAGAAAGACAAGTTTAGCTTCAACATAGAGGATGGACCCAATGGGGAAGAGATAGGAAGCTATTTCCATAGTCTGTCTCCTTCCATAGGTAGGACATAATCAGCTCCAAAACGAAGTCTAGAGAGAGAATATTTAAGGCCCAGCTCGCAGGCAAAAGATGTGACCAAAGGGATGTATATTTTGTGGAAGTATATAGGTCAATTACCCTCAGGATGTATGTGTCTCTGAACCCCCCTTACTATAGAAGAGCACAATTGCCTGCCACGCGTCTGCCCCAATCCCCCTGACTGTCCCTTAATAAACTTTGGAAATTGTCCAAGTCTTCCTGCCATTTCTATTTTCAGCCTGCCTGTTTCAGAGACTCCGTATAGATTGGTGTGGCTGGAGTAGAGGGCGGAAAACAAGACTAAAAAGGTAGACAGTGCTAGAGAGGGTGTCCCTTTTTTCCCCCTTAATTTTTTCATTTAATTTTTAAAAAATAGTGCCAATGGTATGGGCATTTTGATTAACTCAGGCAGTTGAAGTGCCTCTTAAACAGGAAGAATAAAGGTGCCGCTTGCTCCTCCTGGGCCTCTAGAAGTTAGTTATAGGGCAATCTTTGTCCTGGAAGGATCAGATGATTTTACTGGTGGGTGCCAAAGGAAGTGTTAATGATTTGGGATGGGCCTTTGAGGCTTTGGTTTAAGGGGGATTTTCTTAAGGTAAGAGCTGCTAAAAAGATTTCAGTTAGCCTGCACTTTCCAAATTAAACAATGAGAAGTGATTTTAGTATGTATTTAGGAATTATTTTCTGAACAAAAAAAGTTCCCAGTGGTTTAGTCACCTTCATTTTTTTTCAAAGAAAGTGAAATAACAGGAACTACCTTTCTCTTGAAAGGAATATCTTGTCTGTCTTCTCTACTTTTCACTTTTTAGCACGTGTTGTTTACCACTTTTTAATTTTGCCCAGGATAAGAGACAGCAAGTAAAAGAAATGTATTGCCTTCCTATGCAGATAATCTTGATTTCTTAGCTCCTTACCCCCCTCTCTAAGGAATTTGTTTTAACGACATAAGGATGGATCTGTGCCATTTATCAGAGTTCTGAGGGCAGTTCTTGGAGCACTGTATTATTTAAAGCTCCGTTCCTGATACAAAAAGACTGAGGAAAGGAAAACGTGATTATTTTGAAAGATGAATTCACAGAACTTTCCATCAAAGTTGAAATATAAGTCGCAATAACAACTCACAACATTACTGTTATTGAATACTGCCCTTGGGTAGCTCCCCCTTGGAAGACATAAAGAGAACATAAAAATCACTACTCCCACTTCCCCACTAGACTACACTCCCTGAGGGCCGGGATTGGGTCTCCCGCTCATTGTATGTACATGACCCCCGCACAGTGCCTGGCACATACCTGGTATTCAAAAAACGCTTGAGAGGGGCCCCTGGGTGGCTCAGTTGGTTAAGTGTCTGCCTTTGGCTCAGGTCATGAACCCAGGGTCCTGGGATGACTCCAGCGTCAGGCTCCCTGCTCACTGGGGAGCCTCCCTCTGCCTCTGACTCCCTCTCCCTCTGCCTCTGCCTGCCGCTCCCCCTGCTTGTGCACTCTCTCTATCGGATAAATAAATAAATAAAATCTTAAAAAAACAAAAAACAAATAAACAAAAAAAACAATACTTGGCAAACCTACCAAATACATGAATGGAGCCCAGAGGACCGTAGTCTCAGAAGAACGCTCCCGCCGGTACAATGAGCTGACGTCATGAACCTCCCACAGAGCTGTGACCTTTGGCCCTGAGAGAAGCTCCAGCTAGATCCTGGAGCTGTTTCGCATGGCCATCCCTGGGCTGCGTGGAGGATCGAAAATTCAACCTCCAGGACGGGGCGCGGGAGCGAGGCAGATGGTGCCATGGTACCGGGGGGGTGGGGGGGGTGGGGCTGCTCTGTGGCTGTTATACACGCGGTGGTCCCGAGTGCGATGGAAAGCCCAGATGCCGCAGCACAACTTGAAATAACACAGCGTTTGCGTGGGATGTTGTAAACCACCAGTCATCAACAGACTGTTGCTAAGCTTCGGTAATTGCCCGCGAGAATGCCTTTGGAGTTCAGGACATGGTGCAATTCCAGCAAGCGAGGCGCCGCCAGCGCAGCTGACTTCCCGACGAGCAGGGGACGACGCGGTGTGGGCGCGGGGGAGGGGACGACGCGGTGTGGGCGCGGGGGAGGGGACGACGCGGTGTGGGCGCGGGGGAGGGGACGACGCGGTGTGGGCGCGGGGAAGGGGAGCCGGGGGGGGGGGGGCGGGGGGGGGGCGGGGCGCGGCTCCTCCGCTGCCTTTGCAGCCGCACCTCCGACTGTGCGGAGTCGCAGGGCACCCCGGAGTTCAGGGGCCTTCCTCAGAAAAACTGGCAAGAGGAGCAGCTCATATAAGTTACTACATGTTTTCTCTACTTTAAATAGCGTTTCTGTGTTGCTCAGTGGATGTTTCAGAAGTCTTATAGATGATGAGAGGACCTTTGCGAATTCACCGCTTAGGCGAGGTCATTTTTGATTTAAAAAAATAATTTGGATGCCAGGGGAAGAAATAGGGAATGAAAGAGTGTTTGATAATTCTGCAAACTAAGTTGTGTTTTTAAGATAGAATATAAAGAGCCCACATACGAGGCTTATTTGATAAAATGTGCAATAATTCCTGAAAACACTGCCCTGTCCATGTTTATGCCATGATGGTGCTAAAGCATGCTGGCTAGCAATGATGATAACAGCCGTCTTACTGAGGCCCCTAGAGCAAGAATTTTGCACACATCTGCACACCGATTTAGGAAGGATGTAAGGAAGATACAAGCTACAGCCTCATCGTATAAATTAGGAAGCTGGGCTCAGAGAGGTTAAGAAATGGGACTAGAGATGCCCTGCAATCATTATGGGCAACTTCATGAAGCTCAAAATACAACAACGTCTTAATATTTGCTTTTAATTATTTGAAATGTTCAAAATACCACATTGTCATAATTTAAACTAGTGATGAGCATAATCATGTCAAAACTATTAAAGTCTCACTGCGATTTTTACGTTTAATCTTGTGACACTGAAAAGATCAAGCAAAACAACTTTTTTTGTCAAAGTAGACTTTAAAAATAAAGATAGACTTAAAGACATCCTCATATTTTACTTCATTTATTTTATGTTTTTGAACCGATGGCTCGCTATTTACCTGTGGACAGTTCAAAGGAAGTTGAAAGAAAGAAAGAAAGAAAGAAAGAAAGAAAGAAAGAAAGAAAGAAAGAAAGGAAGGAAGGAAGGAAGGAAGGAAGGAAGGAAGGAAGGAAGAAAGAAAGAAAGAAAGAAAGAAAGAAAGAAAGAAAGAAAGAAAGAAAGAAAGAAAGAAAGAGACACAAAAAAGAGAGAGAAAATTTGGGGTTTAAAGGAAACCTAAGTGTTACTAGAAGCCCGATTGAAGGATTCACATTTGTAGACGGGAAATACAGCGCAGATTTCTCCAGAGAGCAGTTTTTTAAAAAGTTGAGGGGGTGGTGTTACGTTTTAAAGGTAGCTTGTGGGGCTTATTTCCCAGGCTTAAAGTAATTTAGGGGAGGTGGTACAATGCTAGGTTTAGGGTGATAGGACAGTGGCCACTGCCCAGGGCCCTGGAACGGATCTTGCTGTCACAAAGTGCAAGATAAGAGAGTAATCACGGTGCCAACCAACATTTTCGGATCGAGCATTCATCACGTAGGCCCAAAAGGTACAGGCATAGGCCGTGTTGGGGTAGACGTGCCCCAAACCGTCAGCCAGTGGCAGGGCCTTAGCGATTCCCCAAAGCCTTGACGCTCTTGCGGAGCGAAGCCAGCATTCTTTTTGTTTCCCTTGGAGCAGGGAAGGTGGATTTCTTCATGAGCCACACTGAGGTCCCCACGTAGCACAAGGGGCTTGCAGGGAGCCAAGCCCTTCAGAAACTTGCAAAAGGCTTCATCCCGGAGCTGCCGGGACTCCAGGCACACCAGACCTCTACCTGCTCTGGGTACATAGGCTGTTCCCAGAACAAATGTGTCGAATTCAGCCACAGTCACTCGGCCTTCTTGATCATGTTCCTGATCGCCAGTGCCGTAGTTGACCCCGAGTGGGCGTGGGTGGGAGAGCAGGCCCACACCCTGTACCTTCCCTGTCTGATGGTGTTCACCAGTACTGATGGGATAGTTCAGGCAGCAGAGTTTGTTCTCTGAACTTTCGGTCTCTTTGAGGCACAGGATATCTGGGGCTTCTTCCTATACCCAATCTAAACCCTCCTTCTTACTCCAGGCTCCAAGCCCATCCACATTCCAGGAGCAGCTCTGGCTGATTTACCACTGGGTGAGGTTTTCTGATCTGGGGGTGAGGGGTCCTCAGACAGAACTGGCACCTCTCCTGCTGCCTCTTTTCCATTTCTCTTTGCTCCTGTCTTACTCTTCTTGGCGTCTGGCTCAATCTTGGGCTCATTCCCGTCTTCTGCCACAGCTCTCTTTCCCCCACGCTTTTCGCTCTGTAACAAATGCCCTTCTGAACGTGTACCACATCGCCCGCTGAAGCCGTATTTTTATTGTGTTATCTGCTTGGGCCGCAGCCTGCCTCCTCTAAAAGACATCTCCACGTTTTAGAAATTACAACTACTTGTCACAGTTTAAGATCCCGGAGCACGGCTTACAGAGAGCATAAGAAATGCCATCAGTGCAAAATCAGACTTCTGCGTTTTGTTTCTGGTCTCATCTTCTACCCAAACTGTGAGTCACTTCGATTCTTATAAAGTAGAAATGCTTCATAAACATAAAAGCAAATTATTTACTAATTTCTTCACATTCATCTCTTAACTTGGTGCTATTATGTGGACTTTGCTCTTATTCATAAATGTTTGTGGTTTTTCAGGTAGTTGAAATGAATGAAGTCATTGTAAACCTATAGTGCTTTCAATTGGCTGGCTAATACTTTTTATGAAATAAACCTACTTTATCACCCTCTCTTAAAGAAGACAAAGGTTCGTCTGAAATAACTAATTCTGGGTGTGGAGATATAAAAGAGGCTAAAAAATATTTCACAATCAATTCCTCTTTCAGATAGCCAATCACTTGTCACTCACACTGCTTTTTAAACACTAGCATTCTGTGGAAGGAACCACAGAACCGTTGTTTTGTCTTCCAGTTTGGAAGATTTAAACAATGATTTTTCACTTTTGATTAAAATTTGTCACTTTTTGGTTGAATGTTTATATTTTCGAAGATCACGCCAGTTTCATTCTAGAACTAGAGTTGTGTATTACAGCTTGATAGAGTTGAAAGGGACCCTGAAGATGATCTAGCCCAATCCTCTCGTTTCAGTTGAGGAAACACCTTGTTTGGTATTTCTCGCTTCAGTGCAGAGGCAGGCATCACCAAAATCAGCGTTGCCTGCTTTGACATGCCCACTGTAAGCTGGACCAACCCGAGGTTGGGGAATAAACAAACAGGGACGAAAACAAGTTTATGATGTCATCAACCCAGCTGTTGGATTGTTCTGCCCCCAAATAATTTCGAGTAAGAGGCAGACTTAAATTCTGGAACTATATTCATTTATTTCACGGGATAAAGATGGCTGATAATTTGTTTACTAAATTTTCTTTGGTTCTCTGTAAGATGACCGAGTCAAGCGTTAACACCCCGGAGAGCCCAAGAGCCTATTACGACAGTGACTTAGCGCCCTCTAGCACCTGTCGGAGTCACCACCGCTAAGAAACCTTTCAGAAAATGTCACTGTGAAACTGTTGAGTTCTTCACACCACCTCACTTCAATTCTCCCCAAAATTGCACGACATCCATTGAGACAGCTCTGTAAGGAGAGAAAGCTAACATGCAGTGTGGTGAGGGTTACTTCAGGAGTGAGAAGAGGTGTGGACGGGGAATGACTGACTTGACCGAGTGACACTGTGATGACTACGAAGAGGTCTCGGCCCCCTGGGAGCTCCCCCATTAGTAGGAGAGACCGGATTTCGGAAAGGAATGTTGCAATAGGCACCTTGAGAACTACTGCAGAGTTATCGACTTTTTTAATAGTGTGGGAGCAAGGAAACAGACCACTAACTCTGCCTGGGGTTGCGAGGATCGCTTCAGGGAAGAGATGACTTTGCACGAAGGATTAAAGGGTGAAGAACAGAGAAACATCATTCAGAGCAGCAGTCGGAGCAAGTGAAAAGGCTCCCAATCGAAGAGCACTTTGATACATACGTATGGGTAATGCAGGGGGTCAGTGCTGTTGGAAGCTGGGGATGGAGTGGACAGAGGTGGCTGGAGCAGGACTGGGAAAAGCTTCTATTCCCTTCTATTACCTTCTACACAGGGAATATGGAACTTGTCCTCTTGACGATGGGAGTATTGGGGGTTTCCAACTGGAAAATAATGTGATTGGATTTCTTTCTTTTTCTGCCTTATGAGTTGAGAAATATAACCCACAGTCAGAAAACTACTAAAACAAACATACTGTATAAAGCATAGTTATGAAGCAAACACTTCGGTACCTCACACCGTGGTATAAAAATAGAACATTGTGAACACCTGTCCCTTCTTTCTACCCCATCGTAATCCCATTCAAGTCCTAACGACGATAACCACTGTCTTTGTGATTCTTCCTCACTACTTTGCTTTTCTTTACCGTTCTGTGACTTGTATATACTTCCTCAGAAAATAACATTTCAACTGCTTGTGAAGTTTTTATAAATGGAATCACACTTAAAATTCTGTCTTTGAGTGTCACTGCCCCACATCACGTTTGTAACATCGTCCTTGTTGGCTGTTGCTGTCGCAGCCATTTCTTTACTTAAACTGCTGAACGGCATTCTCCTGTCTGAATATTTTGCAATTTCTCCTGCATGATGCTGTCGGATATTTGTTCTTTGACTTTTTAAAACCAGTTCTTTCCCAACACAAACAATATTGCTATGAGCTTTTGTACTTTGTGTCCTACTCGCATGTGCAGAACAGTTTCTCCAGCCTGTTGCGGTTTCTTCCAGGAAGTTAACTCTGATGGGACTGTATGGCATCCACCAGTGGGGAATGAGATCATGCTGGTCTGGTCCACTGTCAGGGAGCGTGGAGAAGAGGTCCGATCAGAAGGATGGTCCTGAGGTAGCGTGGAGCTGCGCAGGAAATGGAATGGCACCCACAGGTGACCCTGAGTTTTCTAGCTTAAAAGACTGAGAGCCTTAAGTGACAGCAAAATTCTGGAGGAGAAGCAGGTTTTAGGGGGGAAAATTATTTCTATTTTGGGTTTGAGGTGACTGCTGGACGTATAAGCAGAAATGTCTGCTAGGCAATCAGAAATGCCTCTTGAGAACTTAGGAGGGGAGGGGCTGGAGGTGAAGATGTGGAAATGGTAACATACAGTTGGTTGTCAAAGACACGTGAAAAGAGAGTAACAGTCATTGATGGCACTTTCTGAGCATTTACCATGTACCAGGCACTATTCTAAGAATGTTACGTGTGTCTCAAGAAACACAAGCATTGGTGAGGATGTGGAGAAAAAGAAGCCCTCATGCACTGTCGGTGGGAATGTGAGCTGGTGCAGCCACTGTGGAAAACAGTATGGAGGTTCCTCAAAAAGTTAAAAATAGAGCTACCTTATGACCCAGGAATCACACTACTAAGTATTTACCCAAAGAATATGAAAACACTAATTCGAAGGGTGCATTCATCCTTATGTTTACTGAAGCATTATTTACAATAGCCAAACTATGGAAGTAGCCCAAGTGTCCACTGATGGATGAACGGATGAAGAAGATGTGGTATATACAGACATAACGGAATATTATTCAGCCATCGAAAAGAATGCAGTCTTGTCATTTGCAACAACATGGATGGAGTTAGACAGTATAATGCTTGCTAAGCAAAATAAGTCAGAGAAAGACAAATACCATATGATTTCTCTAATACGTGATATTTAAGAAACAAAATAAATGACCAAAGGAAAAGAGAGAGAGAGACAAACCGAGAAACAGACTCTTAACTATAGAGAACAAACTGAGGCTTACCAGGGGGGAGGTGGGTGGTGGGATGGTGGAAATAGGTGATGGGGATTAAGAGTGCACGGATGAGCAATGTATAGAGTTGTTAAATCACTATATTGTATGCCTGAAACTAATAGAACACTGTATGTTAACTCCACTGGAATTAAAATAAAAAACTTAATAAAATTTTAAAAAAGAATGTTTCATGTATCAACCCATTTAATCTTCACAACAACCCAAGGAGGCATAGAATACTATTATTTTCATTTTACAGATGAAAGAACCAAGGCACAGGGAGGTTGAAAGCTTGCCCAAGGTCACACATCTAGCCAGTGATGGCTCCAAGAGGAGATTATTCAGGTAGTGTATGTGGAAAGGATTGAATTTTAGTGAGTACCAGTATCAATAGTTGTGAGGAGGAGCCTGGGAAAGACACTTAGCTGAACAGTCACCAAGTTAGGAGGAGAGCCAGAAGAGGGTCATTAATAGCTGAACTTAAGTTAACTGGGTAAAGGAAGTCAGGTGCCTGGCTGGAGGAGGTCAGGAGGAGTGCCAAAGTCGAGTCATAAGAGCCAAGCTGGAAACTAGGTGTCAACAAAACCTGTGCCTGCTTGGCTCACTGCTTCCATGAAAGGAAGTAAAACCTTTTTAAGGAATCTAATAATAAAATACAGAAAAAGAGTTATTTGCCTTTGGTTGCTGTCTACAGCTAAAGTAAAAAGAAAAATCCCTCCCTTGAGAAATTCAGTTATGTATGGTAGGGAAAGAAGGTAGAGAAATGGGGCTGGTAGTGGGGAAGATGAGTGCTATATACCCGATAGGCCTGCTGAATAAACAAGCTGAACTGGGCAGGAAGGAGGAAGTTGTGGGAGAGTCCCTACCCTGCCGGCACCTGCAGCTCCGCCGCCCCCCACGGTGGTGGGGTCACTCTGATGCAAGCGACTGGGAGTGGGTGTCCAGATGGCCCTTCAGCTGTACCTGGAACCTGTCCCATGGCCCTATCTTCTCCATGGTGTTGCCCTGTTCCTCCTGGATAGATGTACCTTCTGTTGGTCACAAGGCTGGCAATCCAAGATGCCCAGGCAGGCATGATCTCTGTAGAAGGGTTCAAGTTCTGAGCCGGACACAGGAGACATGCTGCTGACTCTGCAGTAAGAGAAGAGAAAATCCAAGTCTGATTCCCATTCATTCATTCATCCATTCATCCATTCATTCATTGATTCACTCATTACACTCACAGATACTCATCGAACACCTATATTGTCCTGGGCACTAGGCTAAGATCTGTGTAACCAAAAAGGGATTAAATCAAGCATGATTCTCATCTTCAAGAAACATATAATCTAGTTGGGGAGATGAAAAAATAGTAAGTAGCAAATAGAAGATTATAAAACTGTCATAGGTAGCAAGAAGACAAACAGGAGGCTAAAAAAGATGGAGTGGATGGGGGAATTTAAAAAGCTGATCATACAACACATGGTAGATTTCACAGGCTCACACTTGCCCAATTCTCTTTGCCTTTAATGCATAGGAGAGGACCGTACTGCCCCTTCCTTTGCAGTCTGGTGCAGGTTGGTGACTAGTTCGGACCAAATACTGGTATTGGATGCAGGACACTTCCATGATAAAAATCCTCTCTCATCTTCCCCGCGTCTGCCCCATTTCTCCACTATCTCCCCATACCCACACATAAGGGAATAAATTAAGGGAGGGATTTTTCTTTTTACTTTAGCTATAGACAACAACCAAGAGGAAATAACTTTTTCTATGTTTTATTATTAGGTTTCTTAAGGAAGTTTCACTTCCTTTCCTAAAATATGTGGCATTAGTTTAGCAGTCTCGTGGTGAGCAGCATGGAAACCGATAAGGGAGGGCTAGAAGGACCACAATTCTTATTTGGCTGCTGACAAAACTAACTCCTGCATTAATTTGGAAAGATTATGTAGCTCAAGAAAATGTGGCCCAAGGAGAAAAAATTAGAAAACAATGTTTCTAGTGTGTGTTGGTTGCTCCTGGCTATGTTTTGGCAAGACATTATAAGCTCGAAAAAGAATTGATTTGTGAGCGGAAATGCAAAGGAATAGAGATATTTCAGAAAAGTGAGGACTTGCAAAATTGGAAAACCTGACAGGTTTTAGACTCCAAACTCTAAGAGCGAATTTGGGGAAGCCTTGAAGACAGTGTCCATTAAAATAAACCAGTGGAAAGGCCAAATAATTAAAAGTATCGTCTCTACACCTATTGGTAATACCTCTGAGTAAGTTCAGGAACTTTGGGGCAAAGATAAAATTAAGGTATTCAATTGGTAAAGAGCCTCAGAAAGATAAAAATAAAGGTGTAGCTTTCCCACAGAAAACTGTCATCTCATGTTTACTCAGGGTACCTGTACGGGCAAGAGAGAAAGACAGATACATACAAGTTAGGGGGGAGAGAGAGAATGCGGCAAGAAAGCAAAAGAATATAGTAGATCTGAGAACAGTGTTTTAAAAGGAACTGTAACAGTACTGGCAAATATAGGTTACTGAAATAAGAGACAACAATCTTACTAAATAATTTTGGGAGAGATTTATTGTCAAAGGAATCATAAACCCACTGGACTCGTGGCCTTCCAACATTGTACAAACAGCACATGGACTAAGAACACTGCTCCACCCCCAGAAGGGCATATACCCACTGAGTATGCGGCCAAGGATGATAACAGAAGACCCTCCAGAGGTTGGAGTCAAGAGAGTCAACGAATATTTTTCAACCACCTTGCCCAGGGGAGAGGCCTTTCTGGAATTTGCCCAGGAATAACTTCAGAAACATAACAGGTCAATCAGCACCTGCTGCTGGCTTCCACTTTTCCCTTTCAGAATGGAGTGTTTGCTGCAGTTGTCCTGGCCCTGTTCCTCCGCTGTGCACTGCCCGTGTGGGACACATTAACCTATTACTGTTAGTTCATGGTTCTGTAGCTCAAGATGGGCCACGTGAAGACCTGATGTAGAGACTGCCACACACTACCCAGACTCTGGACTGGGAGCTCCATGATTGGACTTCTGGTTTGTTTCTTTTGGGAAGAAGGTGGAGTGGGAAGAAGAGTGAAACAAAAGAGTGACCTATAGTAGAACTAATGATCATTCCTATCCTTCTAGCAAATGGAAAGATGACATGTCCTTGTCTCCTTGCAGTAAGGTGGACCACAAGACTGTGTTGAAGCATTTAATGGCTACTGGGAGACTCCCACCCCCAGGAGCTAGGGATCTCACCAGAGCCTCTTTTATAAGAGCACTAATCCCACTTATGAGGACTTCACCCTCACAACATAAGCACCTCAGAATGGCCCCATTTATTAATACCATCACTTTGGGGGCTTAGAGCTTCCACATATGAATTTTGGGGAGACATATTCTGACCACAGCACTGTCTGTAATGAGCAGGAAGAAGGAACAGAAAATGCCCTGGAGACAGGGTGTTATGGAATTATCCAAACATTGCCAAGATGCAAATGTTGCCGAGGAGAAAAACACAGATACAGAGATGACGATCTGTATGTTCGTCATTGAAAAGCAAGCCCTAAAGAGCGGAGAGTTACTTCCTAAAGGAGCAGAGTATCAAGCCCCCAGAGCTGAAGCAAGGAGAGTATGGGGTTCCTGAGAAGGCCAAGGTTCCAACTGGAAGACATCGGTGTCCCTCTGGCCTGGTTTTCTAGTTGCCCTGAAAATTAGGAGTCAATATGTACAGATGAGAAGCCATTTCAATTCAGTACTGAACTCTCAAAGCACTTTCTAATATCTGCCCCTACTCCCTCCTCCTACGGGAAGAAAATAATAACTAAAGTGTTATTTAAAGGTGTTTCCTTTCTTTTCTTACTGTTCTTGCAACTTGATAATAGTCCCCCAGGAAAGGGATCCTGGGATAAATTGGAATTCTGTCTACTAGGAGTCACTTCCCCTACCCTAACACTCTGTTGCTCAGTCAGGAGCAGTTCCCAGCCTGCATTAAACAGTATCTTAATTCACCAAACTTATTGGCTTTTTGGATTTCCCCGTACATAGATGGTTTTTAATGAAGCTGGACCGAAAGAGGTAACTCCTGGAAACTCAGGAAAAACTTGTCTGGATCAACACTTAAAAGAAGAGATGGTGGTTTCTAAACTGCTGGAAACTGAACTTCCTGCTGTCCTTCTTCAAAAGCTCCACAATCTAACCACTCACCCACCTCCATTCTTCTCCACCTGCCTTTCCTCTCTGCCTTGTTTCTGTGCCAATAGTGGGTACACAGAAGAGCCTACAGAGCACAGCTGAAGCCTTCTCTGAAGGAGACAGAGGGTCTTTCCATCTTGTTTCCCTCAGGACTTGGATAAATGCCACCCAATCCCCCCTTTCCATCTGATCTTTTCCTCTTCTCCTCCTACTGCTTTTTGCCATCTTCCCCAGTTCTCAAACACTTCATTTCTTTATCTTCTATATTCTTCAAACACAGTCAGTTTCTCACTAGGATTTATTACTTTGGGCAAGAAGAGGTGGATTGTTGGCATTCAGGTTCAGGGAGCAACCCTTATAAGCTCTGTGTGCAGACAAGGAAGGACAAAGAAGAGCCTGTGAAATTGCCTCTTCCCGGACTTCTTTCTCAGAGATTTTTCATTCGATCAAAACATTTCATGTTAGTATTTTTTAATTGTAGAAGGATCATATATGCACATTAAAAAAAAAGACAAACACTAAAGAAAGATATGCAACAAGTCTCTCTCCCTGCATCCATTCACAACCCTTTCCCTTACTTCTCAGAGGTAAACATTTGACAGTATTTTTTAATCTTGCAGAGTATCGTACACATCAGCAAGGGACATACGTACATTTTCTTTTTCTTTTCTTACACGAATGTACGGCATGCAGTGTTTTTGTTTATCTTTTCCAATTAACATGTCAACTCTGTCTTTTCACCCACACCGGCACATACAGATCCACCTCACTCATAGCACCTACTTTGTCTTCCATTGCATAGATGCGAATGTTTTAAATATGCAACATATTTCATGTGATATATTCTTTTTTGTTATTTCATTTATTTATTTTTAAGTAATCTCTACACCCACTGTGGGGCTTGAACTCACAACCCTGAGATCAAGAGTCGCGTGCTCTATCAACTGAGTCAGCCAGGCACCCCTCATGTGAAATATTCTTTTGGGGAAGATCTTCCACAACATTTTAAGTTCTCCATTGAGTTAATGTGAATTTTTGAGATTTTGCAATAATGTCATTTATAATTTGAAGAAATCCAAATTTCCTCCTATTAAATTACTTTTTTCTTTATTCTTATCCTTTAATCTTATTTGTTATTTATTATTATTATCTTTGGAAGTCCAAATCTTTGATCATAGTTCACAAACTAGTAAACCAAATTTGACAGCAGGGGAACTGGACTTGTGATGAAGCAAAATATAAGTAAGTGGCCATTGACAATGACGCTCTAGCATACATTAAAATCACCTGTGAAATAATTTGAATCAATGGAAAAACATAATGTAATTTACGAAAATTCTTAATAGACTTTTTTTTTTTCAGTTTTATACCTTTATTTGACAATAAGCGATTCGTTCTCATCCACATGAACTGTAGTTTTTAAAGTGGTGACAGGTACATAGGTAACCAACGTACAGATCTTGTTTGGTGAATCTTCATCCTCATTATGTTTTCTGGACAACTGCACATGGAATATATGGTATGGAACATTCTTATTCCTTTGGCCCAAACAGCTTTGTTGAGCCTGGCGTCAATGTGTACATCTGAAGTTCCCATCTCCTTTATGATAAAGTTCTGGATCTCTTTGAGTGCCCGAGGGGTACACTTCTTGAAACCCACTCATAGATGTACTTGTGAATGTGGATGGTGTATTCTCTGGTCACTACCTCGGTGATGGCAGAATGACCCTTCTTCTTCTTGCCACCCTTCTTTGTGGGAGCCATTCTGATGTGTCCTGGTTGGAAAGGAAGCTAGACATGGGTTTTAAGAGCCATGGAAAGATGGGCACCTGGGTGGCTCAGTCAGTTGAGCATCGACTCTTGATTTTGGTTTGGGTCATGATCTCATGAGCCCCATGTTGGGTTCCACGCTCAGCACGGAGTCTGCTTATGATTTTCTTTCGCCCCCTCTGCCCCCCACAACCCCTGCTTACACTCTCTCAAAAAAGGAAAAAAAAAAAAACCCATGGAAGGAAAACTAGAACCTTTATAGACTTACGGTGTGAGATCATGATGACGACGATGATAACAGTGATGACAGCAAAGAGTGGCCACATCTAGGTTCTCAGGGTTAAAATAATCATCTTCTGTAAAAAAATAATTTTTTTAGTGTATAAATCACTGAATATTTAAAATTTTATGATAGGTTTAGAAAATTCATGCTAAGAAAAGGGAAAAATAATTTGTAAAAACGTTACTTGAAATGTCATGGGATTGCCATTTAACAAATGATATTCCTGTGTCAGGGAAAGGGTCGGATCTTTTCCTCCTTCTGCTTTATACTTCCATTGGAAGAACTTCTATAAACATTCAAAACTCTTAAGATAATAACAGGTTCAGATTTTCAAATGCATAACATAAATAATATATTTCCATAAATAATAATGCACAGAAAGGTATTCTCTAAGATTAAGAGTGTCAGATCTAAATTTACTTGTTGATTTTGGCATCTAAAGTTGTGTCTTGCACATGGTGGATCTTAAAATATAGATGAATTTTGATTTGATTTTATTCTTACGGGTGGGTCTCGGGACCAGGATTGATACTTTTCTAGAATCTAGAAGTCACATTCCAAACAGGCTCATACCATTAATCTGAGTTCTCATGAAGACTACAGAGAATAATGTTTGAGAACTAGCTCACTTGAAGATGACTACAAGGAACTCTTAGATTCACAGTGTGAAATTCTTTCAAGAGTTTCCTCTTCCTTTCTTTTCCACGAACTTTTTTTGAGGTTTCTGAAACCAATTCCTGACAATGATAATGATAGTGCTGAGAAACAAAGTACTACAGTTAAAACAAAACAAAACAAAACCTATAGCTATTGGTTTTCCAATGTGCTTACAATGAGAATCTCTCACTCATTTTTTAAAAGCTAAAGTAAATTGGTATTAAATTATAGATTTTCAAAAGTGTAAAGGTCTTTCAAATATTTAGTCTACTGTCGAGAAAAAATTCTTGAATCCTCTCCACACCATTAGTATATTATTCTATTTTCACTAAGTACTGAACTTCTCAGCAATGTGTTCTCCACACAGGGCTGGATATAAAGGGCTGAGCAATCTTCAATAGACTCAGAACTAGAATCACCCACTGCTTCAGTGATGACAGGGGTAGATGTTGGGTACCAGACTCATCTGCTGGTCCTGGGAGAAAACTCAGACTGGCAGGCAGAACCCAGACTCACAATTATGGTAACCTGTACTAAGTACAGAGTGATCATTGGTATCTGGGAGATCCATGATTGGGGAAGCACAGTGGTGGTAACCCCAGGAGGTAGTATTTAGAGACACAAGCTGATAGGATACTAGGTCAGGATGCAGCTCAGTCTGTAATGAGTTTCAGGGGCAGGGTGGCAAAACACATACTCTGGTCTACAGAGCCCCTAAATTGACCTTCCACCTGCAGCTCTGCCCTCGTGATGTGCCAACTTCCTTCTCGCCTCTAACGTCCCATCACTCCGGCTTGCTTCCCAACCACAGACTGCCAAGTTCCCTTGCACCCCAGAGCCTTGCTCATTCACATTTATCCTTAAACGTCCTCTCCTTACAAAGGCGTTATCAGGACACTCTCTGCCACATGATTCCATTTTAATAATTTTCATAACTTCGATGAGTTTCTTCCTCATTATCTATCCTCACTAATATAAGCTCAATGAAAGGAAGGTATCTGTTTGTCCTGTTCCTTATTACCCAATAATACTAGGCACCTTTATAGATTCCTATCATATTCTGGGGGCTTATGAAACATTTAGATGAATAACTGATTAAACAAATGAACGAATTAATAAACTGTTAACAGATGAATTACTCTAGCTGGGATAGGAGACTGACAAGATGGACGTTTCTGTAACTAAAAATATTTGAAACCAAATCCTTGATAAAATAACAGGAGCTAGGGAGAAAAAGAAAGCCATCACCAGATGCAAAAGTCTTAATAAATGAAGGGAATGAACAGATGGCCGGAGTGAGATGGGGGAGGAGGTTGTGCTGAATAGCTTGAGCCTCAGTGGAGAATAAACTATTAGACAATAATGGAAAAACCTGGGTTTGGACATTGTAATGGGAGAATGCCAGCCAATCCTCCTTGTTTTGAGAAATGTGTTACTCCAGAGGACCAAAGGGCACATTTTAGTTAGGTGACAGTTAAGGGAGATTTGCATAAAGCCATCTGCATAAAGGCTGTGGATACAGTGGGATTTTGTCATGATGGTATACAGAAAGTGTGGAGCAGGGAGGCAACACCTTCAGGAGATGTGTGGTGGGAGTAAAGAAGAGTCTAGCAGTAAGAGGGCAGAGTCAGCTGAGGGACAAAAGAAGAAAAAAAATTTTTTTTGAGATGTAGGAATAAAGCAGAAATGACCTGCCTCAAATAGGGAACTTTGCTGCAAGTTTACAGGAAGCCTGGCAGTACCCAGCTTAATCTCAGAGAGGAGGGCCCCCAGCTGTCCTGCGTGACAGTTTGGACTCACACGGAGAGAAGAGCTTTTCACCAAAATGCTACAGAATGGTGGTTTTGTGCCAGGCACTGGGAGTGGGAGGCAGCTAGGAAGGCAAGTTGGACTAAGAAAAGGAAAGAATAATACGTCTCTTTCCCCTTCTCTAATGATTCACGTGGTTCTGGAGCCTACTTACTCTTCCCGGGTCAATAAGACAAAGTTGGTGGATGAGTGCTGGCAGTAACCAGTTCACTGTGACCTGCCCATCCAGACCCATAGCCAGACACCGTCTTTGTAACGAGATGGACCACGAAGGGCACACTAATTCTCTTTAGTGGAGGATCATTGAGTCACCGGATATAACCCTTGGTCTAAAACTGAGCATTGATATGGATTCTTCAATCATGCACAATTATTTGCTGTCTATTCCCAATGTTGCAGATAAGAGGCAATCCCTCACATTAAACATTCATTTAATGGGTGCAGCCTACGTGAAAATGTGCTGTACAAACACTACTCAATCTACTTGTCTCAACAATCGTGAAAAGTGAGAACTATTATCCTGCTTTTACAAATGAGAATGCAGAGTCTCAGAAGGGCAAACTTATTAAAAACACACACACAGACACGATGCACCTCCAAAGCCTATGTTCTTTCAAGTACAGCTCACCTCACTCTGACGCCACACAGAGTAAGGCTCAGATTTGCAGAAGTGGTTACAGTTTGAGTCAGAGCAATGCTGCTTTGAGGAAAGTGAAGGTGGAGGAAACAACATGGTAGTTTGATGTAGCTGTAGGTTGAACTTCTGGGGATCAATTAGTGTTTTTTGAATAACCATGTCAGCCCTGCCTCTCCACCCACCTCTGAACAACTGGGTGGTCACTGAGTAAAAACCAGATAGTCGTCCAGGTACTGACAGTGTTAGGACATACCTGGGGGAATAAAAGAGGCAGAAGCCAGTACAATATGTTCAGTCTAAAGCTCTATGGGAGATCGGAGGAGAGAATAGTCAGTGTGAATGTGGTTGGTGATTCTGTCCAGAAGGGAGACAGGAAGGGGACAGAAGATCATGGAGGTCCTAGAACTTGAGCTGGGCTTTTTTGTGATTTAGCTTATGAAAGAGAAACCAGAAATTTGTCCTTGAGTAAAGTTTCCTGTAACTGGCTAGTTTTTTTGTAATCGTTTGGGTCTAAGAGTTGGCTTAGGAAGGAAGGCAGCTGCAATAGGCGAAAATCTGGCGTTTTGCGTTTACCCAAGTAACATTTGGTACTCTTTCCATTGGGCAGCTGCACTGAATCAGGAAGGGTATGGAAAGTCCCCTGGTTTCTTGTCAGTTGGGTGTAAACAGAGGTAACCACGGAGTGGGGCCTATCCTCAATCAAGTTCTTCAATCGTGAGAGAAGTCACCAGTGATCCTGAGAGGCCCAAGGGTGTGTCAGCCACAGTGGGTCTACTGGAAATAAGAAAGCGAAAGCTCACGGAGGCCCGAGTAGCCCTTTTCCCCTGTCCGGAAGCTGCTGCCCCACAGGGTAGAAAGCCCTAGACCTCAGCTCCCCCAAACCGTTGGAGGAGCAGGGCGGGTAAGACGCAGAAGCTTCCAGGCCTGTCCACGGCGCCCCCGGCGGTAGGAGGCCCATGGAGAAGTTTCAGTCGGTGCTAAACCTGCACCTCAAGCATCACAGCGCGCTGGGCTACGGCCTGGTGACCCTCCTGACGGCGGGCGGGGAGCGCGTGTTCTCCGCCGCGGTGTTCCAGTGTCCCTGCAGCGCCACCTGGAACCTGCCCTACGGCCTGGTCTTCCTGCTGGTGCCCGCGCTGGCGCTCTTCCTGCTGGGCTACGTGCTGAACGCGCGCACCTGGCGCCTGCTGACCGGCTGCTGCGCGCGCGGCGCCCGCTCGAGGAGCTGCGGCGCGGCGCTGCGGGACGCCGTGGTGTGCGCGCAGCTCAGCGCCGCCGCCGCCGTCGCGCCGCTCACCTGGGTGTCCGTGGCGCTGCTCGGGGGCGCCTTCTACGAGTGCGCCGCCACCGGGACCGGCCCCCTGGCGCGGCGCCTGTGTCGGGGCCGCGACCCCACCTGCGAGGCCCAGCTGCCGCTGGCGCCCTGCGGCCGGGCCCAGGCGTCCGACGCGCAGGCGCTGCTGAAGGAGCTCAAGGCGCAGTCGCAGGTCAGGCGCGGGCCGCCGTCGGGAGGGTGGGAGAGGGGCCGGGGGAGGTGCGGGCGGGGTGCCCTGGCTCCAGACGCAGGACCCCGGGAGACCCACTAGAGCGGCGCGGGCGGGATCCGCGCCAGGCGCCTTACCTCCAGCCCTACAGGATCCTCTTGATACCACTTGTCCGGGCCAAGTTGTTTGTCCAGCCAGAAGAAGGCAGAATTGTTAGAATAAAATGGGTTGTCCTGGCTCTAAAGCCACCACCCCACACTGCTTCTGGGCATGTACAGCTCAGAGGTTCTTGAAAATGAATGCTTGTTTCATTGGATTTGCCGAAATTCCACGTTTTGAATTCTAGCGGAGGGATACATAGGCCCCCTTCTGGGCCCTTGCCATGACTTGGAAAGTGACTTGTCCAGCAGTTCTGCCGAGGGTTTGGGAGCTTACTGCCACTTCTTTCTCTTAAGAGACTAAGACCTAAAACTGTTGTTTGATCATCATCACTGTGAGTAGTTCAAACTCTATGTAAGGATTGTTAAATTTCGGGGCGCCTGGGTGGCTCAGTCCGTTAAGCGTCTGCCTTCAGCTCAGGTCATGACCGCAGGGTCCTCGGATAGAGGCCCCCATCAGGCTCCCTGCTCAGTGGAGAGTCCGCTTCTCCCTCTCACCCTCCCTCCTGCCCGTGAGAGCGCTCTCTCTCGCTCTCTCTCGGGCGTGACCTTTCTCTCTCAAATAAATAAATAAAAACCTGGGGGGGGGAAAGGATTTTAAATTTTTTTTTTTTTTTTTTTTTTTTTTTTTATAAAAAATGTGACTAAATTGCTGTTTCGTTGTGTTTTCCTCAGGTGCTGGGCTGGATCCTGATAGCAGTCGTCATCATTTTCCTTCTGATTTTTACATCTGTCTCCCGATGCCTATCTCCAGTGAGTTTCCTGCAGCTGAAATTCTGGAAAATCTATTTGGAACAGGAGCAGCAGATCCTTAAAACTCAGGCCACAGAGCATGCAACAGAATTGGCAAAAGAGAATATCAAATGTTTCTTCGAGGGCTCACATCCAAAGGAACACAACACCCCCACCATTAAAGACTGGCAGCAAATTTCATCCCTATACACTTTCAATCCAAAGGAGCAGTACTACAGTATGTTGCATAAATACGTTAACAGGAAAGAGAAGAGTCATAGTATCAGATCTAACGAAGGAGATGCAGTGATTCCTGTTCTTGGCTTTGTAGATACACCTGGCATGAACATTAGTCCTGAGTTATGTCCTTACTAATGAATATGGGGAAAGGTCTTTGGAGTTTTCACTTCATTAGAAAAAAGAAAAGAACTTTGGTGTTGTTTATGACTGTTCCTTTTTTGATTTATCAAATTGTGGAAACAATTGTAAATCAAATAAAAAATTTAGAACTTTACCTATTATTATATTAATTATAACAAAGGAAGCAAAGTCAAGTGATTCACTCAAAGTGACAAACTGGAACTAGGTGGGAAGTTTTATGCCCCTAGTCTAGGGTCTTTTTCACTGGATACTAACGCTGTCAAATAAGACTTCAGTAGCAAAAACTGAAAGAACAAATGAACTTCTGACCTTTCTTTTAGGTTATCCTATGTTAATTTAAAATTACCAGCCTTGCAGATTACACATTGTTTGGAACATTAAAATACTGGCATTTTATGGCTCTAATGCAGTTATTAAATAAAAACCCCAAAAATTATCACAAAAAGGAAAGTAAAATAAAAAAATACAAAATATGAAAAACCAGGATAATTGCATGCAAAACTGTTGGTTTTCGCTTGCAGGATCAGAGGGAAATTTTTAAAGCATTTTATAATGGGAAATTTCAAATATGCACAAAAGTAGAGAGGACAATGTTATGAACCCCTGTACAGTCATTACATAGCTTCGACAGAGTATGGAAGTCTGATAAAACCCGTACAAATAAATACAGAAATACAGACTGTGACCTGATTTAGAGTGTGGGAGGGGACTGGGGAAATCTGTGCGAAACTGAAACCTGAAAAATAGCAGAGCACTTCTGTTTACAGAACAGCATGGCAAGGACTGAAGTGAGAAAGATGTTAGCACAGTTCGAATCCTTAAGGGTGACTGGGAAAGACAAAGCAAGGGACAGGTCATGCATCTCCTTGAAGTCATACAAAGGAGTTTGGTTTTCATGCCATGAGCATTTTAGGAAGATTGGTTCTGATATTCTTGTGGAAAAAAGCATGGCGGGGAAGAGGGAGAGCCGACATGGAAATGGAGAGACTGATCAGGGGGCCACTGCAGTGAAAAGAGGTGGGAGTGAACTTGAATTGGGTTGACGGCGATAAAAACAGAAGAAATAGAGAGGTTCAAAGTAGATTTTGAACATAGACATGACAGGCTTTGTTGATGGAGAGGATGCAAAGATTTATTGAGAGCAATGGCGTCTGTAGACAAACTTCTGTTGCTTGACAATACCAGAGGACTTTAGATGGTCATTTGTGAACATCTCCCAAATCTATGGTCTTTTGTGTATTTTTATTTTTATTTTTTTTTAAGATTTTATTTATTTATTTGACAGAGATGGAGACAGCCAGTGAGAGAGGGAACACGGAACACAAGCAGGGGGAGTGGGAGAGGAAGAAGCAGGCTCATAGCAGAGGAGCCTGATGTGGGGCTCGATCCCATATCGCCGGGATCACGCCCTGAGCCGAAGGCAGACGCTCAACCGCTGTGCCACCCAGGCGCCCCTTTTGTGTATTTTTAGAAAGAACACATGAAAATTATAAACTGTAAAGGAATTGAGCACTGGTCATATTCAGCCCTTCCTCCTCTCTCGACAGACCTCTGTGTTGACCTCTATGTGCCCTTTGTTGCCCAGGATCATTTAAAAGAACTAGTCAGCAGAACTAACATCCTGTTGCTGAGTCCTATATTACAAGAAACTTGGTGGCAGAAACTGCATGACCAGTTTCTTTCTATTTCCTAATGAATAATTTTGAATATTGTAGCGTGCTTACTTTCATTTTGCTTCCTTTATTTCATTTTCCCATTTCTTTTGTATATTCTCCTCTTTCAGTATTCCCCTCCACCCTGGTCTGCCATTTGTCCGTCCATCTTCAATAGTATAGTCTCCATTTTGTTGACTTATGCCCCACTTCCTCTCACACAGTATTAATTATTGTTAAAGTATATATACTTAAGGGAAAATATGATAATGGTAGAGAGCTGTGTGAAGTAAAAAGCACCTTACTCTTTTGCAATATATTTTTACCAGAGGAAGCCATGTACTCTGTGTCTACACAAATATTATCGTACTCTAAATGTGGGTCTGCAACTTTTTCACATAAAATATTGTTGTTCTATGTCCATATATAACAATTTCCCCCGTAAAAAATACCGCACAGTATTCTACTGATTAGTAGGATATGATCCCCTTTTTTGTTAAAAAATACACATACAAATATACACACTCATTCATATAGAGTAAATATATAAAGTATATATAAATTTGTCAAATTTGGTCAATTCTCAAGACTAATATATGAGGCAGAGGATTTTTTCTATAAGCCTCATATGTTTTCGATTTTTCAATTTTTTTTTGGTAATGAATGATAAATGTTAACTATATAATTAGAAAAGATTAAAAAGAACACTTAGAAAAGTGTAGGGTTTTGCACTCAACAGGAAGTTTTATATGTCTCCTTCATTTCGTTTTCGCAAGCTCGTGGGATACCCGTGAAACACATCACTCACACTTCCAAGTGAGGCATTGAAAGTTAGAGTGGTGACATTGCTAGTCCAAGGTCATACAGTCAGTGCAAGGCGGAACTAGAGCTAGGGGACTGAGCCTTTCTGGATCACGTGGTTCGAAGTAGCCACTTGGTGTTTTTCTTACTGGGCCAGGTTTTTCCCTTCTTAGTCCACATGCCGTCGTGAGCAGAAAAGATGCAGATGTCCTTAGTGACCCTTAATGTTTTTCATCTCATTCAGGAACTTGGCAACTGTTGATAGCTGAGACCACTTTGAATAAACATAGTGATATCGGGACACAGCAGTTATTTCATGGTGGGAATGTGGTTACCACTGTTTGGTAGGGCATACTACCTCCTAGGAGCCTGGCTCCATATAGACACATCATGGGCTCACAGGCATTTCTAAACTCGGTGTATACAGTTGATCCTTGAACAATTGGGGCTTAGAAGGGCTGACCCCCACACAGTCGAAAATCCATGTATAACTTTTGACTCCCCCCAAACTTAACTACTAATAGCCTATTGTTGACTGGAAGCTTTAATAACATAAACAGTTGATTAACATGTATTTTGTATGTTCTATGTGTTATTTACTGTATTCTTACAATAAAATAATCTAGAAAAAAGAAAATGTTAAGAAAATCCTAAGGAAGAGAAAATATATTTACAGTATTGTACTGTATCGAGAAAATCCACATATAAGCGGACCTGTGTAATTCACATCTATGTTGTTCAGGGCCAACTGTATTTATTTGCTGGCTCACCAAATGATTCTTTATAATCACCCTGGCTTTATGCTGCCTTAAAGGCTTAACTTTAGAAGAGATTCAGACACGGCCCCTGCTAATAATATTTGCTGTGAAACAACCATATTGTTCTAAGAGATGATTCTGCACTGTGTTGAGTCCGGCAAGATGATACAATTTACAGAGCATAATAAGAATAGGCATGGTGTCTTTGCTCCATTCAAAGCCATATATAGATATATCAATGCTCAACAAACCAATTAAAGAAGCAAGACCTGAGGGAGCATCTGCAAATAGACTTAGCCCCCTACACAAATGTCTCTGGCTGGAAAACATCTCGAAACCCCTAAGTTTCACAACACCTTGTCTACCAGGTGGCTTATTGTAAAGAACTCTTCCTAAGACAAAAGATGGAGAAATGCTCCCTGAGTCAGCCCCAGCTGCAGCCGCCACTGCCTCGTTCGTCAGTGGCAAACTCCCACTGAGTGCCTACCATGTGCCAAACCGTGGGTCTGCCCTGCAAGCTAAGCCTTTAGTCGATCTTATTTTGTCTCTTCCTCTTTATTGCCGCCTTACAAAATCTCTCTTGTGAATTGCAATGTAAGGACTGTGGAATTGACTATATGACATTCTTATCTAAGGCAAGAGAACTGAATTATAAAAGGGATACGGTCTGTCAAGATCCTTTGCCGTAAGGAACAAAACATTAAAACCGCCTAAATGAAAGAAATTTCTATAAGATTAGGCAATTTATTGTCATTTAAAAAATTGTGGGATAGCCAACACAATGAGGAGTATATGAAACATTTGTGTACATTTTAAAGAATAATTACACAGTAAACATCTATGGAACCAGCACAGAGGGGAAAGAATACCTCTCCAGCACCCCAGGAAACACCTGCTCCAAATGTCACTCTACAGTCTTAATTCTCTTTGCCTAAAAGTGGTGTGTGTGGTGGTGGGGTGGTGGTGATCATTTCCTTACTTTTATTTATAGTTTTACCACCTATGTGTGTATTCCTAAATTACTAATGGTTAGTTTAGTCTGTTTTTGAACTTTATATGAATGAGAACATTCTCTAATCAATTCTCTAACAATTGTTCTTTTTTTTTTTTTATCATTTTTTTGCTTTTATTTGATGGATTCATCCATGGTATGTCTAGAACAACTTATTTATTTTGATTGCTGGATAGTATTCTATTACATGAATATACCACAACCCAGTTATCCATTTAACTACTGATGGGCATTTGATTTGTTCCCAGTTTCTGGCCCTTAGGAGCAATGCTGGAGTGACCCTTCATGTATTTGAATTCTAGTCTGCATGCCCTAGTGTTGCTTCAAGATGTGTTCTTGGAATAGTTGGAAGCACGAGAGCATTGACATATTCCAGTTTGCTAGGTAATATCAACTGCACTACTACAGAGAGGGTAAACAAGCCATAAGTGACTGTTAAGTATAGAGAACAAACAGAGGGTTGTTGGAGGGGAGGTGGGTGGGGGGTGGGCTAAATGGGTGATGGACATTAAAGAGGCCACGTGTTGGGATGAGCATTGGGTGTTATACGTAAGTGATGAATCACTAAATTCTACTCTACTATACTATATGTAAACTAACTTGAATTTAAATTAATAAAATAAAATAGAAATAGAACCAATAGCATAATAGTGGTGATAATTTTTGGATTTCATTAATTTTCAATTTAGGTTAAATAAGGTTTGTATTTGCCATATTTTAAAAACTGTGTTTATTTACTCTAGGAATGAATTTTTTGGGATGGATTTTATGATAGAACTTTTATTTACATATACATGTGTGTGTGTGTGTGTGTGTATAATTTTGTTTCTAATCAAAATGATTATGTATGTTTGGTTTTGAAAGCCTTGGGGGAAAAATTCTGTGAATCACTTTAAAATGATTCTCCTTGTCAAGTTTCAGGCTCCATTCAAACAATGCCCTCATATTCACCATCAACTTCTTAATATATTCATTTTCAGTCATTCAAGAAACATCCAAACATATATTGAGAATACCTACCAAACGTGGGAGTCTTTATAATACTATGATTAACAGCTCAGTCACTGGAGACAAAGTATTATAGACTGGGTGGCTTATGAACAACAGAAACATTTCTCACAGTTCTGGAGGCTGGGAAATCCAAGATTAAGACACCACCAGGCTCAGTGTCTGGTGGGTGACCACTTCCTGCTTCACAGATAGTTGCCTTCTCACACGGTAGAAAGGGCAAGGGAGTTCTCTGGGGTCTCTTTCATAAGGGCACTAATCCCATTCATGAGGGCTCTGCCCTTATGACCTAATCACCTCCAAATTCCATCACACTGAGTAGATCATGTTATATGAGAGAGCACAGAGCTTGGGACACCACCATTTTTTTTTAAAGATTTATTTATTTTAGAGAAAGAGAGCAGGTGGGAAGGGTCTAGGGAGAGGGAAAGAGAGAATCTCAAGCAGACTCCCCGCTGAGCGTGGAGCCCAATGGGGGGCTTGATCCCACGACCTGGAGATCATAACCTGAGCCGAAATCAAGAGTTGGATGCTTAACTAACTGAAGCCCCCAGGCACTGGGGCACCACCGTTTTACAGCAAGTAGTAATCAAGCCTGCTCTTTGTCTATGAAGGAAATTATTTCATCTCTTAATGTTGCTTACTGCAAACACACCCTGAGAGATGGCCTGGGTAAAAAGCAGTCAGAGCCTTGCATTCTTGGCATACTAGTGAGACAGGTAAGAGTGTGCACAATACTCTCTGTCTTTCAAGCCCCCTTTCAAATCACACTTCCTACTCAAAGCATCCCCCAATGTCATCGGTCCTCAGTAACTTCTTTCTCTGAACTCTTATGACTGCACTTCTCAAACTCACTGTAGCACTTGGTCATGTACCTTTCTGTGTCATATTTCTTCTTCTTCTCAGTGTGATTTTATGCCTTCTGAAGACTTAAAAAAAAAAAAAACCCACTATCTGGGGCGCCTGGGTGGCTCAGTCAGTTAAGCATCTGCCTTCAGCTCAGGTCATGATCCCAGGGTCCTGGGATTGAGTCCTGCCTCGGACTCCCTGCTCAGCGGGGAGCCT
The DNA here is from genome assembly GCF_024610735.1 of Ursus americanus. Taxonomy (NCBI): domain Eukaryota; kingdom Metazoa; phylum Chordata; class Mammalia; order Carnivora; family Ursidae; genus Ursus; species Ursus americanus. The sequence goes on from NC_142137.1 coordinate 32,320,579, forward strand.
GCTTCTCCCTCTCCTCCCTGCTCATGCTCTCTCTCACTATCTCTGTCTCTCTCTCTCAAATAAATAAATAAAATCTTAATATATATATATTTTAAAAAATTATCTTATTAAATGCCACAAAACAGCAATAAAGCTGATAAAAACAACTGAGAAAAATTAAATATTTTAAAATTTTTATTGGGATGAAAAATTTTAAAATATGACAAATGCTTCTTGAAATTTTAACATACAAGGTACATATCGATAGATAGTAAATCTGCAGTTCGATAAATACATTATCATTCCTGGACTTGGAAAACATGTGTTCATAAATCAGGTGACCTCATGTTATTTGCTGATCTTTTGTGTATGGCACTGCATTTCTTAAAGGCAGATTATAGAATAAGAGAAGCCATTATATAAATATGTTTAATATTTTACTTTCACATAGTAAAGAAGCGAAATTGAAAAGACAAAAGTTGTTTGTTTGTTTTCATGGAGTATCCTCCAGCAATTTGGGTTTCTGATATTCCACAGAACACAGTTTGGGAAACATTACCTCAGATAATCAGAGGCAGATGAAAAATCAACTGTTGCTTGGCTTACTTCACAATATTCTTAAACCACAGAGTCTATCCAAACATAGCAACTTGAATAAACTCAAGTCTGAGATATGGTCAGGCTGTGGGGCAACCTATTTCGACGGCCCAGCAAGTAGACGGATACATTCTGGTTTCATTAAACCATACTTTATTTCACAGACACCAGATCATCGTGTGTCTAGGCATCTTTAAAGAAACTTAAAAGCACTTGGAGAGAGGGCAGTGCATAAAATCAAAACCAGATGTTTTTCCTCTCAAAAATCAAAACAATCCTAACCCCATTCTCAGCTCCCAGCTCTACTCGAGATTTCTTGATGAGATGATTGTTCCTATTCAATTCATACGCAATCTAAGAAGCCTAAGTTAAGATGAGTCCACATGCTTTAACTTTAAATCTGTTTGCCACTGTTCATACCAACAGAATTCCACACTTTTCCAGCCTCATAAGCACATTTATCCCAGCGAGCATCTGCCTACCTCTCCCTGCAGATGCATGATGAAGCTCTCTCTATAAGTCTTTTATTTTCTTAAAATCTAAACCTTTATTCCAGATCCTCTATGTTCCCACTCCAACTTGAGATTGAATAATTTACACTTACTAAAATTCATGTTGGTAAATATGATTATTGGTGGTGAAAGACAACTGAAAGAGGCACTCTGGTTAAAACTGTTGGTTTGAAAGTACATGTTCAACCACAATAAAACAAAGCAAAGGACCTTTTTCGCATCATAAAGCAAATAGAGAACAGGAGAGGAGAAAGCGACACAATTTGTAGAAGTTGGAAAGCAGACGGTGAATGATAAATTTCCTAACAGACCTGAGAAATCTAAATCCTAAGCCAGAACTGGAGAAAGATAAGAAATGATATGATTTGTACCATGGGACTGTTTAGAAAGGCTCAGGAATTAGCAGCACCAGTCACCTCTGGAAACGGGACTGGTGGTGGGGCTAACAACAGCTTTCAGCCAATCTCACATCTCTGTCCCCATTCCAGTGGCTGGGCAACCGCTTCTCTGTACCCTAGGAAAAGCTGGGAATTTCAATCCTAGATACAGTTTTTCAAAAAGATTTCTGAACTGAGGAACACTAGGCTAGTTGAAGGCAGGGGCACTATACTGAACACATGGGAATTAAGTTAAAATGTATATACCGAATTTTTATTTCCTCAGCCTTCTTACCCAACCTGGCTCCCAGAATGCTGGCATTCAGGCCTTTATTCCCCGGGGCAGTAGGTCAGAGGAGCTAGATCTAGCAAATCTGGCTGCCCAACAAAAGAGATTTCCATAAAACAACACATTTGAGATTCACATTTAAATTCCCCCCCTTATATTATCCTATGTGGAAGGGCAGGAACCACCCAGCTGAGCTGCCTCTGAATTCTTGACCCACAGAGACTGTGAGATAATAAATTGTTGTACTAAGTTATGAGGTGATTGGTTCCATAGCAAAAGGTAACTAATACAGAGCCTACTGAAATCTGCTAACTTGACTCTAAGGTCCATCCTCCCCAATGTTGGTAAGTGACATCACATCTCATTCTCTCTACCCGAGTGTCATAGTCTCCTCTTCCGCTGCTGACCATGAGGCAATTTTTCGAGAGTTTTAGACTGTACTCATGTGTAAAAAGAACTGTAATTTTGACGGGTTAAGGAAATGGGATTTGCACATGACCAGTGACCGGTGGTGAGCATCTCTTTGTCCTTCCCAACGTGCAGTTCTCAGCATATCAAGATCTTAGTTGTTGATATTGGACTGTAATAGCTAAGCAGCAAGACAACATCAGAAGGCTTGAGACTTCTTTAAGAAGATAAACTGATAGAAAATGTAATGGATTTGAAAATACTGAGAGAAGATGTATGCAAGTCAAGAATTTGAAGATTAATGATTAGAATAGAGAAAGCTAAGAAAATATGAAAATGTTCTATTGTTAACTCCATGGAAAACCAAAAGTTGTGGAGGAAAGGAAATCTCCTCTTAGGGTGCTACATGGTCCCGTGGTCTATAGTGTTTACACAGCCATGGCAGTGGAACCACTGCTATTGGTCTAAGTTCAATTCCGCCATAATAGGAGGGGTGAGGGTAAGGAAGTTTGCCTATATGTGTGGTTAGGATGAAGGCTGTGTGTGAGAAAGCCTTTTATTTCTATGTGGAAGTCAAAAAAATGATGTCTCCCACTGAGAAATGAAGAAAGAGTTATGTAAGAATATTATGTGAAAAAATAAGGTAGATGCCAGAAGAATCGGTTGACAGGAGTAGAAAGGAGGTGCTGATGTGACTCAGGAAATGGTGGAAGGTAGAAGTGGTGGAGGTCAAGGAGGGGAGGTAGGAAATAGTTTATACTCTTATCTAACTTTAAATTATTTGTGTGAATACATTTTTAAAAAGGACACTTAAAAGAGAAACAAGGGAATTACTAAAACGATCATTGAAACGTATGGAGAGAATCTGCAAATGTCACCAGTGTTACTAATCGGCACTTTCCAATGCCAAAGTCTCTTTCAGGGGTCCTCCAAATATGGTTCTTACATCTACAGAGAGAAATATGTACATGACCTTAGCTTCCATGTAAGATCTTCCTGTGTTTTCTGAAGTGATTAAAAATAATTTTATGACTGGAGCCATAATGATCTGCCCGTTGAGAAGAATTTTTTTTGTGTCCTGAGTTGACACAAAATCTTTTTTTTTTATTAATAATGATTTTTTATTATATTATGTTAGTCACCATACAGTACATCCCCGGTTTTCGATGTAAGGCTCGATGATTCATTAGTTGTGTATAACACCCAGTGCACCATGCAATATGTGCCCTCCTTACTACCCATCACCGGTCTATCCCATTCCCCCACCCCCCTCCCCTCTGTAGCCCTCAGTTTGTTTCTCATAGTCCATAGTCTCTCATGTTTCATTCCCCCTTCTGATTACCCCCCCTTTCTTTATCCCTTTCTTCCCCTACTGATCATTCTAGTTCTTATGTTCCATAGATGAGAGAAATCATATGATAGTTGTCTTTCTCTGCTTGACTTATTTCACTAAGCATTATCTCCTCCAGTGCCGTCCATGTTGTAGCAAATGTTGAGAACTCATTCTTTCTGATTGCTGAGTAATATTCCATTGTATATATGGACCACAACTTCTTAATCCAGTCATCTGTTGCAGGGCATCTCGGCTCCTTCCACGATTTAGCTATTGTGGACATTGCTGCTATGAACATTGGGGTGCATATGGCCCTTCTCTTCACTACGTCTGTATCTTTGGGGTAAACACCCAGTAGTGCAATGGCTGGATCATAGGGTAGCTCAATTTTTAACTTTTTAAGGGACCTCCACACTGTTTTCCAGAGTGGCTGTACCAACTTGCATTCCCACCAACAATGTAGGAGGGATCCCCTTTCTCCACATCCTCTCCAACAATTGTTGTTTCTTGCCTTGTCTATTTTTGCCATTCTAACTGGCGTAAGGTGGTATCTCAGTGTGGTTTTGATTTGAATTTCCTTGATGGCTAATGATTTTGAACATTTTTTCATGTGTCTGTTAGCCATTTGTATGTCTTCATTGGAAAAGTGTCTGTTCATATCTTCTGCCCATTTTTTGATTTGTTTATTTGTTTCTCGTGTATTGAGTTTGAGAAGTTCTTTGTAGATCTTGGATACCAGTCCTTTATCTGTAGTGTCATTTGCAAATATATTCTCCCATTCCGTGGGCTGCCTCTTAGTTTTTCTGACTGTTTCCTTGGATGTGCAGAAACTTTTAATCTTGATGAAGTCCCATAAATTCATTTTATCTTTTGTTTCTCTTGCCTTTGGGGATGTGTCATGAAAAAGGTTGCTTTGGCTGATGTCGTAGAGGTTGCTGCCTATGTTCTCCTCTAGAATTTTGATGGATTCCTGTCTCACATCGAGGTCTTTCATCCATTTGGAGTTTATTTTTGTGTGTGGTGTGAGATAGTGGTCAAGTTTCATTCTTTTGCATGTAGCTGTCCAATTTTCCCAGCACCATTTATTGAAGAGACTGTCTTTTTCCCACCGGATGTTTTTTCCTGCTTTATCAAATATTAGTTGCCCAAAGAGCTGAGGGTCCATTTCTGGGCTCTCTATTCTGTTCCATTGGTCTATGTGTCTGTTTTTGTGCCAGTACCATGCTGTCTTTGTGATCACAGCTTTGTAGTACAGCTCGAAATCCGGCATTGTGATGCCCCCAGCTTTGTTTTTCCTTTTCAACAGTTCCTTGGAGATTCGGGGTCTTTTCTGGTTCCATACAAATTTAAGGACTATTTGTTCCAGTTCTTTGAAAAACGTTCTCGGTATTTTGATCGGGATAGCATTCAAAGTGTAGATTGCTCTGGGTAGCATGGACATTTTAACTATGTTAATTCTTCCGATCCATGAGCATGGAATATCTTTCCATCTTTTTATGTCTTCCTCAATGTCTTTTAAGAGTGATTTATAGTTTCTAGAATAAAGGTCCTTTACGTCTCTGGTTAAGTTAATTCCAAGGTAACGTATGGTTTTTGGTGCTATTGTAAATGGGATGGATTCCCTGATTTCTCTTTCTTCGTTCTCGTTATTCGTGTACAGAAATGCAACTGATTTCTGAGCATTGATTTTGTATCCCGCCACGTTACTGAATTGCTCTATAACTTCTAATAGTTTGGGAGTGGCTTCTTTTGGGTTTTCCATATAGAGTATCATGTCGTCTGCGAAGAGAGACATTTTGACTTCTTCTTTGCCGATTTGAATACCTTTGATCCCTTTTTGTTGTCTGATTGCTGTTGCAAGGACTTCTAGTACTATGTTGAATAATAGTGGCGAGAGTGGGCATCCTTGTCGTGTTCCTGATCTTAAGGGAAAGGCTTCCAGCTTTTCCCCATTGAGAATAATATTTGCAGTAGGCTTTTCATAGATGGCTTTTATGAGATTGAGAAATGTACCTTCTATTCCTACACTCTGAAGGGTTTTAATCAGGAAAGGATGCTGTATTTTGTCAAATGCTTTTTCGGCATCGATTGAGAGGATCATATGGTTCTTGAGTCTTTTCTTGTTGATATGATGTATCACGCTGATTGATTTGCGAATATTGAACCACGCTTGCATCCCAGGTATGAATCCCACTTGATCGTGGTGGATAATCCTTTTAATGAACTGTTGGATTCTATTAGCAAGTATCTTGTTGAGGATTTTGGCGTCCATATTCATTAGGGAAATCGGTCTGTAATTCTCCTTTTTGAGGGGGTCTTTGCCTGGTTTGGGGATCAAGGTAATATTGGCCTCATAGAATGAGTTTGGTAGCTTTCCTTCTGTTTCTATTTTTTGAAATAGCTTTAGGAGAATAGGTATTATTTCTTCTTTGAATGTTTGGTAGAATTCCCCAGGAAAACCGTCCGGGCCTGGAGTTTTGTTATTTGGAAGGTTGTTTATCACTGACTCAATTTCTTCATAATTAATTGGCCTGTTTAAGAAATCAATTTCTTCCTTTTTCAATCTTGGTAGTTTATAGGTTTCCAGGAAGGATTCCATCTCTTCCAGATTGCTTAGTTTATTGGCATATAGCTGTTGATAAAAGTTTCTAATAATCCTTCCAATTTCAATGGTGTTTGTCGTGACCTCTCCTTTTTCATTCATAATTTTAATAATCTGGGTCCTTTCTCTTTTCTTTTGGATAAGTCTTGCCAGTGGTCTGTCAATTTTATTGATTCTCTCCAAGAACCAGCTTCTAGTCCTGTTGATCTGCTCTACTGTACTTCTGGTTTCTGCTTGATTGATTTCAGCTTTAATTTTGGTCACTGAGTTGACACAAAATCTTTAGTGACCTCTTTAGTTAGTTCTGGTGACTGTTTTGTTTTCTCTATTGATTTAGACTATGAAAAACAATACTCTGGTTATTGAATAGGTTTTGTTCATTTTAGCCTTTCCTCCTCAGAAATTTGTGCAATGTCACTCAGAAATTTTTGAAGCAGGAGCCAGGTTGATTTAATAAATATTTATCTCGCATGCACTGTGTGATCAGAGCCTAGTGAGGGGGCCCCATAATCAAATAATTATAATGCCATGAAATTTGTGTGAAGATTCATGTTTGTACATGTCAGAGAAATAGTAGAGTGATAATTTGCCTGGGAGCTGCCTCAGATATTTATGGAATGAGGCAAGAGATATACTGATTAAGGAGTTGAGAGAGGTGAGAAGGGGAGGTTTTAGAGAACCTGAGCCCTGAATAGGTTTTTGGAAGATGAATTGCTTGCCAGGTGTCCAAGCAGAAGAGCATTGCAGGAACACGGAGGACCACGTGAAAAGGCAGAGGCACCAACAGCACTGTGTATTTAGGAACAAAATTCCGTTAACGTTGCCCTGAAGGCAAGGGCTGGAAAGCAGAGCAGAGGGCCGGTCACAGACAGCCGTATTTGTCATCACAGGGAACTTACACTTTGCCCTGTAGACGATGGAGTTAGTAAGGAAATTGGTGATACCATTGGGTATAGATGGTCATTCTGGTCATTTTTTTAACTTGGCATTATGAAAATTATATAAACACAGAGAAAAAGAGAATAGTATAATGAACCACTATAAACATAGATATCAGAATTATAAACATTTTAAAAATGTGTTTGTTATGGGGAAGTTTCAAGAATAAACATAAGTAGAGAAAATAATGCAAGGAAGCCTCTTGTACCCATAAGTCAGTTTCAACAATTATCAACTCATTACCCATCTTATCTACATTCCACCACACTTCCCTCCATTCCCAGATTGTTTTGAGGCACATCCCAAATGTCTAAATATATAAGTATGTATCTTAGAAAATAGTACTTACAATGCCTACAGAATGTATACTACTGAGTGTGAACAATGATGTGAACTGCGGACTCTGGGTGATTATGATGTGTCAGCAGACGTTCATCAGTTGTGACAAATGTACCACTCTGGTGGAGGAGGTTAGTAATGGGGGAGGCTTGCATGTGTGTGTGTGTTGGGGGGGGTAAATGGGAAAGCTCCGTACCTTCCCCTTAATTTTACTGTGAACCTAATACTGCTCCAAAAAAAACAAAGTCTTTTTTTTTAAGATCTTATTTATTTATTTGAAAGAGAGAGAGAGCCCAAGCAGGGGGAGGGGCAGAGGGACAAGCAGACTCCCTACTGAGCAGGGAGCCCAATGTGGGGCTCCATCCTGGGACCCCAGGATCATGACCTGGGGCATGAGCCAAAGGCAGACACTTAACCGACTGAGCCACCCAGGTGCCCCTAAAAAAACAAAGTCTTAATTAAAACAAAAACTAAAACAAAACAAAAACCACCCCAAAAAGAAAGTCCACGATACCATTATTACACCTAAAAAACAATAATTCCTTCATATCATTAAATATCCAGTCAGTATTTAAGTTCCCACATCCCTCATAAAGGTATTACTTCATTCTTTTTTTTAAGTTTGTTTATGTTCTAGTAATTTCTTTTTTTTTTTTTAAAGATTTTATTTATTTATTTGACAGAGAGACAGCCAGCAAGAGAGGGAACACAAGCAGGGGGAGTGTGAGATGGAGAAGCAGGCTTCCCGCAGAGCGGGGAGCCCAATGTGGGGCTTGATCCCAGGACCCCGGGATCACGACCTGAGCCGAAGGCAGATGCTTAATGACTGAGCCACCCAGGAGCCCCTATGTTCTAGTAATTTCTACACCCGAAGTGGGGTTCACACTCAAGACCCTGAGATCAAAAGTCACACGCTCTTCCAACTGAGCCAGCCAGGTGCCCCTAAGGTGTTACTTGTCTGAATTGGGATTCAAATAAGGTCCATAAACTACAAATTGGTGTGTCCCTTAAATGTCTTTTTAAAATATCAATTCTTTTTTTTTTTTTTAGATTTTATTTATTTATTTGACAGAGAGAGAGAGTACAAGCAGGGAGAGCGGCAGGCAGAGGGAGAGGGAGAAGCAGGCTACCCGCTGAGCAGGGAGTGCAGGGAACCCAACTCAGGGCTCCATCCTAGGTCCCTGAGATCATGACCTGAGCCGAAGGCAGATGCTTAACCGACTGAGCCACCGAGGTGCCCCTAAAATATCAATTCTTTATTGTAGCCATTTGATTCATTATTTTTAAAATTGTTAGTTATGGTAAAATATACATAACATAAAATTTACCGTCTTAGCCATTTTTAAGCGTACAATTCAGTAGTACTAAGTATTTCCCATTGTTGTGCAACCATCACCGCTAACCATTTCCTGAACTCTCTGCATCTTGCAGTACTGAACTCCGTACTCATTAACCAATGTCTCCCCAAGCCCCTTTTCCCCCAGCCCCTGGCAACCTCCATTCTATCTTCTGTTTCAAGCCTTTGACTGCTCTAGGAACCTCACGTAAGTCGGATCATGCGCTATCTGTTTGGCATTGGCTTAATGTGTTCAAGGTTCATACACGTTGTAGCTTCTGTCAGAATTTCCTTCCTTTTTAAGGTTGAATAACATTCTTTTTGGTGGACGCTTGGGCTGTTTCTACTTTTTGGTTATTGTGAATAATGCTGCAATGAACATGGGTATACAGACATCTCTTTGAGACTCTGCTTTTGATTCTTTTGGGTATATACCCAGAAGTGGAAATACTAAATCATGTTTTTAGATCAATTTTTAATTTTTTGAGGAACCGCCACACTGTTTTCCATGGAGGCTGCGCCATTTCACATTCCCACTAACACGGCACAAGGATTCCAATTTCTCCGCATCCTCAACACACTTGTTTAAAAAAATACTTCTGTTTTGTTTGTTTTTTGGTAATAGCCATCCTAATGGGTGTGAAGTGGTTATCTCATTGTGGTTTTAATTTGCATTACCCTGATGGTTCAATGTTGCGCATCTTTGCATGTGGCCATTTGTATATCTTTTTTGGAAAAATCTTCAATGATTTGCCCATTTTTTTCACGAGTTATTTTTTGTTGTTGAGTGGTAGGAGTTCTTTATCCATTCTGGATGTTACCTGTTATCAGATATATTATATGAAAATATTTTCTACTACTTCACAGGGTGACTTTTCACAGTTGTGTTCTTCAATGCACAGAATTTTTAATTTTTTTAAAAGATTTTATTTTTTTGACAGAGAGGCAGGGAAAGAGGAAATACAAGCAGGGGGAGTGGGAGAGGGAGAAGCAGGCTTCCCGCTGAGCAGGGAGCCTGATGCGGGGCTTGATACCAGGACCCTGGGATTACGACCTGAGCCGAAGGCAGATGCTTGCTTAACTGACTGAGCCACCCAGGCGCCCCCAGAATTTTTAATTTTGATGTACTACAATTTATCTATTTTTTTCTTTTGTTGCCTGTGTTTTTGGTATCATATCTGGATTTCTTAAGATTAAGATACATTATATAGTTTCCAACTCAAATTCTGGACTAAATGGCTTTTTTTTTTAAAGATTTTATTTATTTGTCAGATTGAAAGAGAGAGTACAAACATGGTGAGCAACAGGCAGAGGGAGAAGGAGAAACAGGCTCCCTGCTGAGCAAGGAGCCCTATGTGATGTAGGACTTGATCTCAGGACCCTGGGATCATGACCTGAGCTGAAGGCAGATGCTTAGCCAACTGAGCCACCCAGGTGTCGCCTCAAAGAGGAGATTTCTTTTTTCTTTTTTTTTTTTTAAAGATTTTATTTATTTATTTGACAGAGATAGAGACAGCCAGCGAGAGAGGGAACACAAGCAGGGGGAGTGGGAGAGGAAGAAGCAGGCTCCCAGCGGAGGAGCCTGATGTGGGGCTCGATCCCAGAACGCCGGGATCACGCCCTGAGCCGAAGGCAGACGCTCAACCGCTGTGCCACCCAGGCGCCCCAAATAGGAGATTTCTTTTAAAAAATATTTAAAAAAATTAAATTTAACTCTATCAAACTGACTTTTGTCTCATTCTTTTCATCCCCCAAATCCCAGGTCCTAATAGCCACATGATTACTACATTTCTTAATACCCCAATATACATCCAAAAGACTCAAAATAATGATACCAACACTACTGTAGACAATTTGATTTCTGAGAGAAGTTTAGGATTTTTATTTTTATTGTTTTTCTGCTCCTTTTTGTCCTTAAGGTATATCCTTCTAAGGTTGTACAATCAAATTACCTTGTTTAAAATCACCTGAATTAGTTCTTCTATGCCACTAACTCAATATGTAGTTAGTTTCATTTATTTAATTTTGCTTTCATTTGTTAAGAACTGCTTTTTTTTTTAATTTAAAGATTGTATTTACTTATTTGACAGAGACAGCCAGCGAGAGAGGGAGCACAAGCAGGGGGAGTGGGAGAGGAAGAAGCAGGCTCCCAGCAGAGGAGCCTGATGTGGGGCTCGAACCCAGAACGCTGGCATCACACCCTGAGCCGAAGGCAAACGCTTAATGACTGCGCCACCCAGGCGCCCCAAGAACTGCTTTTAATTTAAAATATTTGTTGTATGAAGTGATTCTATGGTTACAAAACTGAATCACCTAAAGAGGTGTATTTTGAGAAATCTAGCTTTCATCTTTATTGCTTCTATACTGTTCCCTCTCTCAATGGCATCCTTTTAAAAAATGCTTTTGATTGGGATGCCTGGTTGGCTCAGTCAGTTAAGCCTCTGATTCTTGGTTTCAGCTCAGGTCATGATCTCAAGGTCCTGAGAGCTACCTGCGTTGGGCTCCCACTCAGCAGGGAGTCGGTGTGAAATTCTTTCCCCCATCCTCTCCCTCCCTCTCTGCTCCTCCCCTTGCTTGCACTTGCATGCACGCTCTCTTTTGCTCTGTAAAATAAATAAATAAATGAATAAGTAAATAAATAAATAAAATCTTTTAAAAATAAAAAACGTTTTTGATTAACCTTCCATTAAAGAATATATATACGTACACTTTTTTCCACTCTCCTTTTTATTACTTGACAATATATTCTAGAGGTCATCATGCCATACAGTAAATAAGATAGTACTCATTTCTTTTTGATAGCAGTATAGTAGTCCATTATGTGAATGTACTATAGTTTATTCAATCAGCCCTTTATGGGTAGACATTTGATTTTTATTTTTTAGTTAATACAAATGAATAACCTTGTACAGACATCTACAATTAATATTTTGCCATATTTGATTAATTTTTTTTGTGAATTAGTTTAAACAAAAATACAAATATGCTGTCTTTTCCCAAAGTTGTCTAACATATGTCTGTAAAGAGACGACAATATCCTAAATAACTACCACACCAGTCTCCCACATAACATAATGAAGAAAATAGTGGTGGGCTTCCAGGGAGAGCAGGATGAGAGAATCATGGCTGTGGTGATAAGGCTGAAAACTAAGGCAGTGGCAGTGTGTAGGGAAAACAGGAACTTGATTCAAGAGATGTTTAGAGAAGGGACAGAGGTGTTATTTAGCAAGACTTGGTGATACAATGAGCACTTTTACTTGGCTTTTTTAAGATTACTTCAATTTACCTATGAGGGTGAATAAAATCTCTTTTGATAATGTGTGCACTTTCATTCTATTATAGCCCCTACGGTTTTTAATTTTAGAGCATGTGCCTTGAGGAAAATGAACCCTTGAGGGAGCTAAAGGACAAGTAGAATAAAGAACATTCACCCTATTTGTCATGGAGCCTCTGGCCACACCAGAAAATTAAGGGGCAGAGCAAATATGCAGTGAAGTTGTGATCTCCTGCCTAATATGCTCCTTCTTAAGCAAAGCACAGTCCATGGTTCCGGGCGTGATCAGTCAAGGCACCTAGGAATCCTCATGGCCAAAAGAGTCTGTAATTACACAGACACGTGCCACGTGCTTTATATTGGTATTTCAGAGAACCTTTCCCTAAAAGCTTGACATTAGCAGTAGAAGGCCACACGAAGAAGGCAAAATGGAGGACAATCTTCCAAAGTGGTCCAGTAAGTCCTATAAGTTATCATCTCATTCATTCATTCATTCACTCATTCACTCTGTACATTTGCCACTCAAAAAATATTAGTAAGCATTGATTGTCAGGGACTGTGCCAGGTTCTGGGAACACAAAGATAAATAAGATGTAATCTTTGCCAAAGGAGAACCCACAGACTAATTGGAGAAAAAAGCCATGTGAGAAAATACTCAGCTTATAGGGTAGAGATATGTAAAATGTACTACAGAGACTAGAAATTAGTGGGTAACTCACTCAGTCTGGGGGATGGGGTGAGGAGATGGGCCACTTAGGATAGTCTTCACTGAGTAGCAGACATATGTGGGAGGTGGAACTGGACTTCACTTGATGGATAAGGACTATAGTATGTTCTAGAAGCTATATCCTGTAGACAGGAACACAGAGGTTTGCAGCGTGGCTGCACCAGTATCTGGTTTGTACATTACAGAGAGCACTTGATTCTGGAGTGGAGAGAAAGAGACATGAAAAACCACATCAGGAAGCAACTTAGAGTAGAGACGAGGCCCTAAACTAAGGGGAAAAGACAGATCAAGAGGAGGTTAGGATGTAGAATTAAAAGAGCTTGGTGACAGATTAGATGTAAGGGTAAGAGGAAAAGAGGAGTCAGAAATTAATATGAGACTTCTAGTTTTAGCAATGGGACAGTTATCTAGGGCATTGAGCTTGGAGGAAAAAGAGGTTTTGCAGGGAGGGAGAGGACATGATGAGCTGGCTTCGGGATGCACCAAATATGTGCTTCTGGGACGTGTAGGTAGAGTAGGGAAAAAGAGCAGCTGGGTGAAGAGGCTAAAGAGGAGACGTTTTCTCCTGGCACGACCAGGGAGAATGTCTGCCTCGAGCACAGTGCCAACCATGGAGCCTGCATATAGCAAAATTTGGGGAAGGAAGAGGAGCTGGAGAGGAATGAGAGAGACTTATAATCAATAGCCAGCTGAAATACAAGAGAAGAGTCAGGATAGAGAAATTTGAGGTAAGCACTGGAAAACGTTTTGACACAGAATTAGACACTTTCAAAGCTGGCTGCCTTTCTTAGGCAATTTGGGCTGCCTTAACTAAACTCCACAGACTTGGCAGCTTACACAACAGCAGACATTTCTTTCTCACAGTTCTGGAGGCTGGGACGTTCAAGACCAAGATGCTAGCAGATTCGGTGTCTGGTGAGGACCCTCTCCTTGGTGGCTGTTCTGTCATATCCTCACATCTCAGGGTGGTGGGGGTGGGGAGAGGTCATGGGTCTCATTCTCTTTTTCTAAGACCATTAACCCCATGATGAGGGCCCCACTCTCAAGACCTAATCTAACTCCAATCACATTCCAAAGATCCCACCTCTAAAAACCATCATGCTGGGAATGAGGACTTCAACATATGAAATTTGGGGGGAGGCAAACATTCAGGCCATAGAACATTTTTCTTACTATATCATATTTTCTTCAAGTTTGCCAGTAGAAGAAGGGAAACAGTGTCAAGAGAATTTTTGTTTTTCTAGGACGGTAGAGTCTTGAGTATCATTTTAGGCTTATGAGAAGGAGTCAAGTGGAGATGGGACAGAGTAAGGTCCCTGATGAGGTAGTGGGAACTCGACTATGCCTGTGTCTGTATCAGAATAAGCAATTGCACAGCTAGTATTTATTTATTAATTTGCTTTTACCTGGGGTCTCTCTTGTGACATCATTATCACCTTTCAGGTCTCAGTAACCTTATTAATCTAAAAAAGTAGTACACTTTAGATACCTCCAAGACCATGTTTGGTCCTAAAATTTTATCTTTATAGCTTTTTCTAGAAGGTCCACCAGCCCCGCACTGAAGAGAACTTTCTGAGTTATTGTACATCTCTCTCCCTGCCTCCAAGTCAAATCTGCTGCAACTGTTTCTGCCTCCAGAAGGTAGCTACCAGACACATCATCGAGACGTAGTTCAACTGTGTCCAACTATATTTAACTTTAGATTATAGAGTACGAATCTTGCCAAGAGACAGTTGGCCCAGTCCACACACAGAAACCCCATCTTAATCAACTGCTGGGCCTGGAGTAGTTGAATTCTTGGCAAAGAATTGCCTCTTGAGTTGTCTAAACTCAAGCAACTGATTTTGGGGCTCCTTTCCTCCCATTCATTCACTTCGATTTGACATCCTTGTGAGGGACTCCATCCAGCAGGTGTCTGGAAAAGCTTAAAGGCCAGTTTTTCACCTCGAAAGGTGGTTGAAAAGTATATTGTTTAGACCTGGAGCTTTTCCTCACCATCAGACATGCCCCAGGCGGCCAGAAGACAGTCACGAGTTACACTTGTCAGGGACTACTGACGGTGGGGGAGGGGATTTGCTTCTTCCTGTTGGTTGTAAGTGTCTGCAGCAGTAAAAATTATGTCTATGGGCACTTTCACTTACTAGTTCCAGCTTTCATGCTGCTTTCCCTGGGGTGGTTTTATTTTTCCCAAGAGTGGCATCTGCTAGATTCTCTATGAACCCATGGAAAATCTTCCCCGAAGGGAAACAATGTCATTTCTTTTACATCTTCGGGAACATCACCTGACAAGTCTTGGTAGTCCGCTTTTGGGGCTTTCTGTGGTTTTCCTGAGGGGTCATTTCTCAGCGTGGACCATCAGCAGTTTCAGAACCCAGGAGTAGCGGGGACAACTTTGAAGCCACAAATCGACTTGCTGCATGAAGAGCTCTCTAAGAGGGCCAGCAACCAAATCTCTCGCTTTCCTTTGGAGGCGGAGGAAATCCTACTTGTGATCCAGGTGAGTCTCAGGTAAGCGCCTCCCGTCACCATGTTATCCCTCTTGTGTTGGTGTGAGGGTGAAGAACGGTTCATTGGGGCACAGAAGTAGAGGTGATCTGTGTTTTCTCCCCAGGCATGTGTATGCTCACTCAACTGGAAGGCTGGGCTGTTTTCTATTTAGGGTGTGAGTGGGAAAGCATGAGCCAGGGCCTACAGTAGAAGGTATCCTCATCCAGCTTCCCTCCACCTCCATCTCCACAAAGACCCTGCTTCACAGGGAAGCTTGAGGCCACGGTCATAAGCTCTGTCAAGGTCTTCTCCTAACATCTCCCATCCCATCCCCAACCATGCCCCCTCTCACCTTCTTTGTTTTTTTCTTAGGGGATGGGGGAGTCTTTTGTGCCGTTCAGAGCCAAACTTGTTTGATCTGGATCCTGACCCCTTCGACCTCCCCAGAGCCTTGCCTCCTCAGTCATTCCCTCTCTCCTGTATCTTCAAATGCCTGCATTCTTAAAAAAATAAAGATAAAAGAGCAAACAGCCACCCAACTTTACACAAGTATCCTCCATCTCTTTCCACTTATAGTCAAGTTCCAAGAATCATCTTGAAATAATCACATGGTCTCTCTCCTCCTGCTGACTCTTCAGTCCACTCCAACGAGTCTGTTGCCTCCATCTTGCCCTGAAATTGCTCTGAGGCAGAGACCCTCTCCTT
Organism: Ursus americanus; assembly: GCF_024610735.1. Lineage (NCBI taxonomy): Eukaryota > Metazoa > Chordata > Mammalia > Carnivora > Ursidae > Ursus > Ursus americanus. Next base: position 32,336,483 of record NC_142137.1, read on the forward strand.
ACCAAACCCAGTGTCCCTTCTCTGGCCTTTCTTGGCTTTTCTGCGGCATCTAATGCCTCTGACCACCCCGCTCTCCTTGAGACTCTCTTAGCGTTCGCGTCACCAAGTTCTCCCATCTCCGTCTGTGACGGAAAGGTCAGCCTCACCTGTGCTCTTCTTTCCCTGCTGCCTCTTGAATGGTGGTATTTGTCAACACTCTTTGTTCCTCGTATTGCTTGAAGTCCATGCTCTCCCCAGATGTTGCTGTCCACATCCACTGCTTTGACTATTATCCATGGACTGATGACTCCAAAGCCCATCTTCAGTCCCGGCCTCTTCTGAGCTTCTGAGGTTGTTGGGAGGTTTCAAAGGCACCTCAAACTCAAAATATTCATGGATTATTAACTTCTTTCCTAAGCTGTCTCCTCTTTTTGTGGTTCCTCACTCAGCCTCTCAAGGGAGACAGGAGACACAGGGGAACCACTGCCCCCTCCCTCCACTCACCAGCCTGGTCTTCACGCACTTACAGCACCAACAAATTTAGCTCCTTGGTAATTTCATATCCAATGCTTTGTCTTTGTTATCAATATAATTCCTCACAGATTGTTATGAAAATTAAGTGACACACCACACAATGTGCCTAGCACCAGATAAAAATCTTAATTGAATCCAAAACCAAGAAAGCAGCATTTCCAGGTGCTTCTACTGTTTGGTATATACAGACCACAGGGAATTAGCCTTTCCTCCTTTAAGTCATTAAAATCTATGTGATTTACACACTGCTTGGAAACACCAAGTCATTAAGAAGTCTGCCGGCTTGAAAGATTTAGGCCACTGGGAGTTTCCAGAAATCAGGATTGTTCTGACTTTGGAATCCTCGGGTGACTCCTGATGGGATTTAAGTTTCCAGTAAAAATAGTTGAAGTACCTGAAATGTCTGAGTTTTGTTTGTTTTTAAAGTGCTACAACTGATTGAAAATGTCTTCTCCTTACGGGGTCTCCCTTTCCTGGGACTTGTGTGCCGGGTAGGCGCACACCATCACACATGGTTTCTAGCCTCTCTCTCCTGTGACCCTCTCCTTTCGTGAGGAGAGAGCCATTGCAAAGCCAAATTTATTTCACTGAGCATTCAACCATGTGAAAAATGTAATAATAAAGCTGATTCTTTTTGGTATTCTCCAATACGTTGCAAATTATCTAGACCTTTCCCCTATTCATCAGGCAGTGAACTTTGTCGCAGGACTATAACAGAAGCACAGCTCTACTTGCGCAAAGAATGCAGTACATTTATTAGCTTGTGTAATAGGCAGACTTTTCTTCTTTCAGTCCGTTCACCCTTGACCTCTACCCTGCCCTACGTCAGCAGCAATGATTGTGGTCTGGGGAATGCCATGTCCTGACCGGCTTAGCTCTGACTGGCAAAGAGGTAATTTTCACCTGGGAAAGAGCCACTGTGTCCAGGGGATAGCAATGGAGCAGGGGATAGTGATGAATTCCTGAAGGATGGGTTGCCTGATAAAATGGTGAGCAGCTGAAGAGAAAAATAGTCATCTATTAGCGGAGATACAGGCAGCCAACCAACACCCGTTACATGAAGCAGGATGAAAGTACAGGAAGCGAAAGGGGGAATAAAGGAGGAAAGAAAGGAGCTGCAGGAAGAATCTTTGGGAAGAAGAAAAAGAATCATTCGTAGTGGCAACAGAGCTCCTTGAAGAAAAAACGGAAGACAAAAGAAACTGAAGGAAGAAAAACAAAGATTTAATTGGGAAAGATGGAGTTTGAGCTTGAAGGGGAACGAGGAATCATCCTAGGACGTTTATTTCTTACCTGTTTTTAGTAAAGGATTTCCAACCTTTGATGTGTTTTGTTTAGCTCCTCCTTTTTTAAAAGATTATTTATTTATTTACTTATTTATTTATTTGATAGAGCAGGAGAGCACAAGCAGTGGGAATGGCAGAGGGAGAGGGCAAAGCAGGTTCCCCGCTGAGCAGGGAGCCTGATGTGGGGCTGGATCCTGGGACCCTGGGATCATGACCTGAGCCGAAGGCAGTCGCCCAACCAACTGAGCCCCCAGTGCCCTAGCTCCTCCTTTCTTAGTGAAACGCTTGAAAAAGAAAGTTTTACTAATGATTGCTGTGGTTATGCCTTACTCTCAGTTGTAGGGTGACTACGGCTGATTGAATAAAAACTGGGTGTCTCTTCAGGTTATAGACCGTATACTATACTGCCGCATTGCCTTTCCTTCTGTCTGCTTAGTTGCCATAGCCACTGTTGGTCAACCACTGGTCATGTCCAGCTAAAGTTCTGGAAGGTTTACCGGAATGAAGAAATACAACAACTGGACAGATTTTTTTTCTTTTTTTTTTTTTTTTTAAATATGCAACCAAGCAGAATAAACAAGGCTTGGCTCTCCCCTTTCTTTTCTTTTCTTTCTTTTTTTTTTTTTAAGATTTTATTTGTTTATTTGAGAGGGAAAGAGAGAGAGTTCTCAAGGGAGAACAAGCAGGGGGAGGGGCAGAAGGAGAGGGAGAAGCAGACTCCCCACTGAGCGGGGATTCCCAACGTGGGGCTCAATCCCAGGACCCTGAGATCATGATCTGAGCCCAAGGCAGACGTTTAACCGACTGAGCCACCCAGTCACCCTGCTTGGCTCTCTTTTTAAAGAAGAAACTGTTTGTCCCACCAAGTTTCTAGGGCTGGGAGGGTACCTATCATGGACTTTGGTGTGACTGAGGAAGAATTAATTAGCCTCCATAGCTGGTGGAGGAGGCCGTGACATATAACAACCTCTCAGTCTACCATCCCAACTGACAGCCCCTTAACAACGACTCGGGTTATCTCTTTGGACATTTACTGTGTTAGTTAACATCTAGCAGAACTTAATTAAAGTGGCCTCTTTGGTTACAAGAGTTTTAATGTCATTCTCTCACTTCACGCATCTGGTTTTCCATATTTCTACTTTGGTCCTTCATAAACAGAGAGGAAAGGGAACTTCCCACTTATTCGTAATAATCCATTCCAACTGCTAAAGAGATCCAGGCTTCCAATAACTAATGGACAAACCTAAGAGATTTGAGAAGACAATAAACAAGTATGCGGGCTTCTGAGGAAGGATTTCTGATTCCTGGTGACTTTACACAGTGAAAAGGCCACCACAGCAGGTCTCTCCAGCAAACAGCTCAGGCAGCAATCTGGTGATGTCATTTGAATAGCCATAAACTCTCTCTCTGCTCCAGACTTTTCTTCTCTTTTGGCTTTGCCAAGATGATAAATATCTCTGCAATGGTCAAGATTTCGGGTTCAGAGTGAAGGCTTTTAGGAGATAAAAATACTGTATAACTCTGTAGTTACACTGTGCAACTTCCACAAGGCCTTTATTAGAAAGACTCAGCTTCACACAAAGGGGGTGAAAATACACTTGGAACCAGAGGATGGTGTGCAACCTGTCTTTAGTATGAAACCTTCATATACAAACTTTCCTGTTTTTACGGGTCACCACTCAGCATTTCATTGATCTCTGATGGTCTTTCTTACCTTTTCCTTTCTGTCTCCTTTCTCCCTCTCTATTAACTTGGATCCCCCCATTAATTCTTTGTGTCCAAGGTCAAGGCGACCCGATAATAGATCGTTGACTGGGAATTACAGACCTGTGCTGTACAGTAGAAGCCACATATGGCTATTGAACCTTAAAATGTGCCTAGTGTGGCTGAGGAAATGAATTTTTAATTTAATTTTAGATCATTTAACTTTAAAAATTGAAGCTATTAAACAACACTAAACACAATTTTATTGTTTTCATAGGACTACATTTTACTGCGAGCTTTGAAAATTTAGCATTGAATTGAGATGTGTTAACAGTATAAAACACTACAGTTTGAAGACATTTTAAGAAAAGGATGTGATATGGGGCACCTGGGTGGCGCAGTCATTAAGCATCTGCCTCCGGCTCAGGGCGTGATACCAGCGTTCTGGGATCGAGCCCCGCATCAGGCTCCTCCCGTAGGAGCCTGCTTCTTCCTCTCCCACTCCCCCTGCTTGTGTTCCCTCTCTCGCTGGCTGTCTCTCTCTCTCTCTCTCTCAAATAAATAAATAAAATCTTTTTAAAAAAAGGATGTGACATAAATGGTCTCAATTTTTATATTGACTAAATGTTGAAATAATAATATTTTGGATAACTAGTCTATTTTTAAAATTTTGGATACTTAGTCTAAATAAAGTATATTATTAAAATGAAAGTTCTCTGCTCCTTTTTACTTTTTAAAGATTTTATTATTTATGTGAGAGAAAGAGAGAGCGCGCACAGGGGGAGGGGTAGAGGGAGAGAAAGAGAATCTTCAGGAGACTTCACGCTGAGCACAGAGCCCAACGCAGGGCTAGATCCCACGACCCCAAGATCATGACCTGAGCCGAAATCAAGAGGCAGACACTCCACCCAGGCTCCACTCCTTTTTACTTTTTGAATGTGGCTATTAGAAAATGTATATATGTGACTCTACTTCTAATAAACAGCACTTTTTAGATTCTCACATTCTTCAGAAGAGAGCACCTACTGAATACAGCAGTCTCTGCTTACCTGCGGTTTTGCTTTCCACAGCCAACCAGTCCCGGAGCAGATGGTCCTCCTGACTTCTGGTCAGAAGATCCATAGTAACCTAAGTGTCCCTCCCAACGCCTGCATCAGCGACCTCACTTTGTCTCATCACATTTTTCATCATTTTGTCATCTCACATCATCACAGAAAGGTGAATATAGTACAGTAAGACATTTTGAGAAAGAGAAAGCCCACATTTATATAACTTATAGTATGTTGTAGTAATTGTTTTATTTTATTATTGTTATAAATATCTTACTGTGCCTAATTTATAAATTAAGCTTTATCACAGGTATGCATATATCGGAAAAACATAGTATATATAGGGTTCAGTACTATCCGTGGCTTCAGGCATCCACTGGGGGTTTGGGAACATTTCCCCGTGCATAAGAGGGGACTACTGCACAGACAGTCTTCTCTCTTGGTTAAATAGGTGACTGTCCATATGACAAAGTCAATCCAAAAGACTGATCTCCCTCTCTAAGGTGAGGGGGAAAAAAGGGTGGAGAACAAGACTTCTCCTGAAGTCATCACTGGCTTCAGGAGATCAGCTGTCTTCAGGTAGCTGAGCAATGAAGACAGCGGGCCAAGGAAGTTTGGATGGCTGGGTGGGGAGAGAAAGGAGAGCAAGGTATAGTCGGTAAGAGAATACTCCAGAGCAGGGAATATTTACAAGAGGGCTAGTTGGGTACTGATTTAAGAGAGAGGCCCTTAGACATGAGTCTTTGGGGTTCCTGGAGGGGTGAGTGTACTATAAAGGAGAAAGAGGAAACAGAGCAGAAGAAGGAAACATCCCAAAAGGAAGCTTTGGGATGGATGGCAGGCACACATTCTTTTGGAAGCATTGCCTTAAAATACATGGCATTGTGATATCCCTTTACTCGTCTTCCCGATTCTACTCCTGGTCTTCTGTGGAACTGGTTTGAAGTTCTTTCCATGGTTCTTGCAGCTGCCCCAGGGACCCTATTTGGTCCTTAATACCGACCTCGATGTCCTTCTGAAGAGACAGGTAGGAAACGAACCGTTTCTTCATAGTCTTCAGAATCCCAAAATGTGGAATTTCGGTGGTTCTTGATGTCATTTAAACTCATTTATATAATTTAAGATAGTTATCATGTTCAATTGTGCCATTTTATGCATGGGAGACAGAGAGTGTGCTTGAGAGATAAGGTACCTCACCCAAGATGAGCCACTAGTTAGGATCAGCAGAATGCACTAGAAACAGACCTGGGACCGTGTCTTCAGGCTCCTCAGGTCTAGTTGAGGTCTACCACAATCGTATCATTTACACCAGTTTTAACCGATGAGTCCACACTAATCGTAACTTGGAAGTTCAGTTCTCTGCAGAGCCCAGGACAGTCTGGACCGCCATTGAGACTACCCGCATATGCTGATGGTCTGGGAAAGATTATTGTTTCTTTAATCCAGTACATTTTGAATTTTAAATACGTTCTGGTCACAGATAAAGTATGCTTTGTAAGGTTTTTTAGGAGATAAAAATGACAGCAAAAAATTCTACCTGAAAAAGCTCTGGGGTAAGAAAGAATTTTTAAAAAAACATTATTTACCTTTCATTTTAGAGGTTTCCCGGCCTGACCATCAGCAATGTTTCATGAGAATAGGAAGACATTTGATTAATACTATCCAAAAATTACATGAATTAAAACTAAATGCTATTTAAAAATATTTCGGAATTAGCATGCAAATAAACAGCTTGCCTTGGTAATTATAAATCAAGAGAGAGCAGCTTCGGGAAGCTGAAGTAATCAATCAAGCCAATATATGAGAGAAATCATATCCATATGGAAAAGTGTTATAAATGGCACTGTTTCTATACGGAATGCAGTATACAGTATCTAGAAATTGAACTCTATATTGTATCATTTCATCTATTTTTTCCAATGAGAATGGATAAATACACCAACTGTGTATTGGTATGCTTTTTTATCCATTACCATAAATAAATGAAATCAGTGGGCTCTGTTAGGATGGACGATATCATCTGTGAATTCATGTATGCTATCTTATAAGGAGTTGTTTGTATATGAAATCTTATGGACATAAGATTGAAAATGTATACTTTATCAGCAAAGAAAAGTGTCCCACACTTCAAATTTCTGGCTGATGTATAAGCCTTTTAAAGCCCATGCTCTTATGAAACAATTCAAAATTTCTATGGCTCTGTATGTTTAGATAATAGTAATTTAGTTTAGATAATATTAATTCCTCAACTGGCTACCCTGTGGCATTGTGCAAGCAAGGCTTCATTTTTTCCGTCTGCATTTTTTCTCATCTAGCTTTTTCAGAAATGTTATTCCTATTTCTGTCACACGGTCGCCTTTCAGTCTGTCTTGCAAGAATGTAACATCAGCAGCCAAATGAACCTAGGAAAGGGGAAAAAAAGGCCTGCGTCATTTTGGTTCAAAAAAAAATCTCTAAATTTTTCTCTGTTTTCAGCTTTATTTACCCTATAAGGGGCTGACTTTCCTTATGGAATGATAAAAAGGAGCTTGCTCTGGGGATGAAGGGCTCTTTACTGCATGTCCTCCAGAGATGGTCTGGCAGTGTGTCAGCTCTGTGGTGTGAGTCTGCAAAGAGAAGGATGGTCCAGGCCACAGCCAGCCCAGATGATTCTGGGGCAAGCCCAGAGATAATGGCCCACTCTTGCTCACAGTGCACAGCTGAACTATGGGTCCATCTCAAGAAGAACACAAATTCCCAACTCAAAGATAGCCTTGACCCAATGTACCTTGTCAAGCAGAACTTCCAAGGATAAATGGATTCTTAAGCGATTTCTTTCCAACTGACTTGCATTCATTCTGTCATCAGCTAAATAACATAATCACTTGTCCTCACAACATTGAGCAATCACTTATGGCTTTGAGAGCTTTGAAAAAGTATCAACTAAATAAATTATAGGGGCGCCTGGGTAGCGCAGTCGTTAAAGCGTCTGCCTTCGGCTCAGGGCGTGATCCTGGCGATCCGGGATCGAGTCCCACATCAGGCTCTTCCGCTATGAGCCTGCTTCTTCCTCTCCCACTCCCCCTGCTGTGTTCCCTCTCTCGCTGGCTGTCTCTCTGTCACATAAATAAATAAAATCTTTAAAAAAAAAAATAAATAAATAAATTATAAATATAAAATTAAAGATTGAAATTACAGACATGAATATTTGATATCCAGCCCTTCTTTTCCACTGTAAAGCATTTCCCACTTCCCATACATTGAAGTAATCCCACGGGGCTTACTTCTCTATTTATTAAAATGTATTCACATAAGAGCAGCATATTGCTGACCTACTACCCTCAACAGAGTGTCCATTCAGCTATTTTAAGTCATTGGGATAAATAAGATAACTAAGCAAAAGTACTGGGTTGGTAAAAGCAAATAATAAGTGAAAAAGCCTGGGTCTAGTAGGCAATTGAAATATAGAAGCTATATTCATCCTCATTTCCCCTCCAGGAGATCTTTTTTGTCTTTGTCAAAATTTAACAGAAGGTCAAGTAAATTAAGCAAGGAGGCTACGTGGAAGCTATTTGGATATTTGAGGCCACATGAGGTCTGATACCTGTTCGTCCTATAGCACTAGAATCAACCGTTATCCATGAAAGCTGGCGAACACTTTATCCTATTTTTTATGGTTCATCCCTTTTGCTTATAGGCTCCCAGAACATTTCCTTTCCCCTTTGTTGATTTCTGGATTATAGGGCAAACCTAAAAAGTTGGTAAGATAAAAGCATGGAAGATCTGTGTGAATAATACATTATTTTGATTGTTTTACTCTTCTGGATTACCTGTTGTTATATCCTTCCTCTAATTGTCACCATAATTGAAAATTACATGAATGCCTCATGATTGCATAGGTCAACACATATCTCATCTTTGGCTACTGTCTGGTCCCACCACTCTTAACAGCTGAGCTTCTGGAAAAATGAGACTTTGTGGACTATTACCTCTTTCTAAGCTGAGCCCCCAAGGGGCTCAAGAGTCTTTGCCAGATTATCTTCTTCTTCCTCCACTTTCCCAAACCAGCTTTTCCTAAGGTCCTTCCTGACTTTTCGGTCCCTACGTGTTTTGACTGTTTTGCAGGTCTTGTTTTACTTAGCCCCTCTGCTGTCCTTGATCTTGTGAATCACTTCCTCTTCTTGAAATACACTCTTCCTTTGTTTCTGGCTCCATTTTGTCCCAGTATTTTCCCCACCTCTGGTTCTTCCTTCTTGGTATCCTTTGCAGCCTTTGTATTCTCTCTTCAACGTACTCATCACGTGGTATTGCTTCCTAGAATTCCACCTGTGACTCCTTTTCCTTCTTTTCCCACACCCCCCCCCCCCCATCCTTTGATATTTCCAATGCCTTTTCGGTCCACATCTCTCTGTGGCTTTCAGACATGTACAACAACTGCTCGCTGGGTATCATCACTTGCCTGTGTGTTAGGCACCTCAACTCCAGAACCTCCCAAGCTGAACTCCTCCCTTTTTGCCTCTCCTAACCCCCACCGTACCCCTCCTTGGTTTGAACTCTCTTGGTTAACAGTACAACCATCCTTACAGGTTGTTCAGACCCTGAAAAATTCCTGACTCTTTTGCCCCAACTTACTTCTTTCAAGTAACTGATAGCCTCGTCTCAGTCTAATTGATTACTAATCTGCCTTCTTAGTGTTGTTCAAATTGGTCTTCTCCCCACCACTCCTATTGTCAGGGCTTTATTCTGGTTTTTCTTGAGGTTACCATCACAGCTTCCCAATTGCCCTCTTCTTCCCTCCAGCATCGTACCCTCTTGTACACTTTCACTTTGATGACAAAGGAATGAAATTCCTAAACCACAAATTTCAAAATATCATCCCCTTTTTTATCAACCTATAATGGGTCTCTGCTGCTTTCATTTCAGAAATCTTAATTCCCAAGCTCTGATCATATAAATGTCTCCCACCACTTTTTAAAAATCAGGCCTCTGTAAAGTGAAGCCTCCTTTTTCATGACAATACCTCTCTCAAGCTACATGTCACCCATACTGAACTAATTCAAGTTCCTTGTTCCTTGAATGAAACATTCTTTTTGTGCCTTTGGACATGCTGCTCCTTTTACCGGGAATATTATTTTCCCCTGCTCCCCTCCCCCTAAGGCCCTCCTTCCCCTAACTCCTATTTATCCTTCACATGCCAGCCCAGAGTTTCTCTAGGAAGTCATCCCTGCCCCACCACCCAGCCCAACCCAGCTCCTCCCGTAGCCATTGTCCACACTTCTTTACACATCTGGCTTCTCTGCTGCACAGAAACTCTTAAAGGGCAGTGACTATGTCTTGCTCATCTTGTATGCTCAGTGCCTTTTAACAGATGCTGATCACTGCCTTTGTTAAGTCAATGAATAATTCAGGTGTGGAAGTCAACCTCCAAAACAGACTGCAATGATCTCGGCCTCCTGTTATTCACACCCGCAGGTAGTGCCCTCCCACACTGTACCAGGGTTGGCAGCACCTGTTGTGACTGGATCTTGGTGAAGCCTCTAGCCAACTGGCAGCCAGGCACCTAGGCCATGTGAGTAAGCGTGGAGGCGGATTCTCTAGCCTGTGTCAACTCCTCACCACTGCGGCCCTGACCAACAGCTAGACTGTGTGGGTATTAAGCTCGGAAAGACTCTTAGCCACAAGAGCTAAAGGCTCTTTATCAAAACTCTTCCCAGATTTCTGATTCTTAGAAACTGTGTGAGATAATAAGTACTTGTTGTTTTAAGCAGTTGTATTTGGGGGGTCATTTGTTACACAGCACTAGCTAGCAAATATACCTGGCAAAATGAAATACGTGCTTTACCATTTCCAGGGCACCTCTGATAATCCCACAGAGCAAATTGCAGTAGCACAGAGAGGATCGCCCGGCGGGGAGCTCTTCCACAAACTCCACCAGCGGATTCTTGTCTAGGATCAGGGAAAATTCAGTCCTGCTTGAATTGTTACAGGTCACACTTGGTGTAATCCCCAAGTACATCTTAAAGGCAACCTGATAAAGAGGGAAAAAAAGATTCTACTAAAACTTGGTCTAGAACAAATATCTGTTAGCAGAGCACCCAAATATTCTGTTCTAGACAGTGCAGCACGATGGTTAAGCATGTGGAGTTTGTAATCGGAAAGTCTGGGTTCATACTCAGCTTTGAAATATACTGACCCTATGACCTGCACAAGTCTTAAACCCTTTCAGTTTTACGGAATATCCTAAGGGACTAGTTTTCTATGAAAACAAGATGCTTTATGAAAGAGTTAAGCATTATTTCTCAAAAAATCGTTTTCAAAAATAAATATCGTTCAGGAGGGTAAGTAATTAAAGTACTAGTTATCATTAGGGTTGAGGGTAGGGGCGGGCATGAGGTCAAAGTTAGAGATGGTAATTGAGAAGTTGCTATGATCGCCTGCGAAAGGAACGATGAGGACCCTTCTCATTTTGTCTTTCATTCAAAACTCAAATGCTCCCTAAACTTTTCCATCTAAATTTCAAATAGCCCAAATCCTACAATTTGGCTCAAACCTCTGATGCTCGTCAGTTTAAGAGGATACAAAAGGAATCTTTCAGGTCTCAAGGCAAAGGAGCTAAAGTAGCAGCTCTTAAGCAGCAAGAGAAAAGCCATCATCTAACTCCCGGCTTGGAGACGTGATTTGGCTCCCGGTGCACTGGCTGAAACCTCTCTCTGCTCATGTTGATTCCTCTGGCTGGAAAATTCCTAGACTATTATTGCTATGCTTGGGAACCCAAGCCATGTGAAAATAACATAAAACAGAAGTGGTGCCCTTTGAATCTACCCCGATTCTCAGGGTTTTGGCCCCGGTTCCACAGCGCAAATCCACCAGTAGGAGGCATTATCTGAACATGGTTGGGAAATACATTCCTAGGGAATGACATTGTTTCCTTATCTGGCTGAATTCAGTCTGAGAAGGAGGACTGTTGTTTCTGATGAAGAAAGAGCTCCACCCTCGGTCACTGCCACAGCTGCTCTGACAATAAATAAGGGCAAAGCCTTTTCCCTTGGTCTAGCTACACCATGGATGCTTTTCAGGGGATTTTAAAATTCTTCCTCAACCAGAAAACTGTTATTGGCTACAGCTTCATGGCTCTGCTGACCGTGGGGAGTGAGCGTCTCTTTTCACTGGTGGCTTTTAAGTGTCCCTGCAGCACTGAGAATGTGGTGTATGGGCTGGTTTTCCTGTTCGCTCCTGCTTGGGTGTTACTGATCCTGGGATTCTTTCTGAATAGCAGGTCTTGGAGGCTCTTCACAGGCTGCTGTGTGAATCCCAGGAAAATCTTCCCCAAAGGCCACAGTTGCCGCTTTTTCTATGTCCTTGGCCAGATCACTCTGAGTTCATTGGTGGCTCCGATGATGTGGCTTTCTGTGGCTCTGCTCAATGGGACTTTTTATGAATGTGCCATGAGCGGGACCAAAAGTTCAAGTCTCCTGGGACTGATTTGCAAGGGCAAGCCCCAGGAGTGCTGGGATGAACTTCACAAAGTCTCTTGTGGCAAAACCGGCATGACGCCCGCGGACAACGAAGAAGTGAAGCTGTCCCTTCAAGCCCAGTCGCAGGTAAGGAAGGACGAACTGGCCTTTTTCTCCCAGCAGGCGCTTGAAGGATTCCCTCGGGTACTCCTTTCAGGCCGAGCTGAGTCTGAATCCTGCTAGGACGTTTTGAAACTAAAGGAAAATTGGAACGCGATGCAGCATGAGGACAATCTTGGGAAAAGCTTTTTAGAGGTTGGTGGCTCAGTAAAATTGCTGATTGGATTGTCTTTTCCACTTCCGAAAAGAAAATATCCTCTGGGTTATGCATATGTAAATACTTAAGTGCTTTCAAAACAATCTGTTGGGGTTGACTTGGTAAATAATGCATGACGCTAACTCATAATTGAGTGTTAGTGGCAGAGCTGTAATTAGAAATTACTGCCTCCTTTCAATTATTTATTTTCAAACTGGTTTCTCAGAAAAAACACGTGCAGATAGCATTCATCTATTAAAATACAGCTGAACCCAATGGGCGCATGTTTTTCAAAGCAGCATGTAATATAATTAGTGTAGAGATTCCCTCAAATGATTTCTGGCAACTGTTATCTCTGTGTATAAAGGTTGTGAAGATTGAGAAAAATTTCCTGTGTATAGTGGGCGTTGGCAGTCTTTAAATAGCCGCTAGTGAAAAGGGACCGTATTCTCTGGGGAGGTTACGTTCTCTGCTCTTTGTGAATCAGACGAAGAAATTCTTACAGTACTTGAGAAGCTCAAGACTTGGGACACTGCTTTTTTTAACAGAAGGAAACTGTAGCTTTATCTAATTGACACAGGGAAGTAGCTTGTCATCCTTCCAGGTACCTGAGCACAAATCCAGATGTGAAGCCTTGCCCTGGCCTCAGGAAAAGACCGAATTGCTCCTCGTGAGTGTGAGTCGTAGGGTTACATTCCCCAAACCAAAGCAGCTAATAAGAGTAGATAAACAGATCCACGGTTTGTCAGGAATGCCATTTGTTTCCGAAGAAATGCACTGAAAGGGGTATAATTTTGCTTTTTCAACAAGGACTTGCCTTTTCAACAACACATCAGGGCAGTCTGGTTTTAAAATCATCCTTTCCAAAGCTGGTCCGCAGCAGAGTCACACCGTCATTTACGTAAACTGATAAGCTTGAAAATGTCCCCAGACAAAATCTTTTGTTTAATGCATAAAGCACATCCTAGATAAAAACATGCCAGGATCTCAAATGCCTTCCTTCTTTTGTTGAAGGAAGGCATTAGTTACAAGTGTTCTGATACAACGAGTGATTGATGATTTACGTCCTCAGGCACCAGACTGTATTCAGTTAGTGCCAGATCCAAACACTTCTCACTGTGTGAGCTTTTCTTCTCTAAACACAGGCATAAGGAAGTCATGCGTATCCTGTCATTGCTTAGCCTGGGCATACTACCTGTTTACTTTTCAGCAGAATGAGAAGGACCTGGGGCTGATCTCTAGGGGAGGAGGCATGTGGGATGCGGAGAAGGGGAGCTCTATCAATGGCAGGTGCTGACCACAGCGGTTCAGCCCTGCAGAAGCAACAAACAGTCCAGATCAATAGTTGAGTATGTGGGTGGGGGTGGAAAAAGTGCCCCATCCATGGGTGGGGCAAAGAAACAGGAAATCCAGCTGGGTGGCTCTCTATTCTTAAGGAAGGCAAGTGGACTAGTGGCCAGAGCTTGGTCTTAGAGTTGGCCAGCCTTGGGTTTGAATCCGGATTCTACCATTTACCAGCTCTGCGACCCAGAGCTCATGGCATGGCCCCTCTGAGCTCTTGTTTCCTCATAGTTGGGACTAATAACATCTACCTTGGGGGGTTGCTGGGAGGTGTAGAGATGATGGACGTATAGGGGCATAAAGCTGCTGACATACAGTACGGGCTCTAAATTGATGAGAAAACTGCCAGGGTTTGAGAGAGGGGAGTCATGCAGAATGGAAATATTGAGGGACGCAGTGGGGCCATCCACCATGTCTACTTAGAGTCTGGGTGCTATGAATTGGGGAAGAACAAGAGGGCTCAGTGCTCGGCACTCAGGTGAGAGCAAGGTGACGCTAAGATCATGCAATGTGGGAAGAGGTGTCTGTAGGTGATCAAATAGATCAAACAGTATAACTCAAGCAGAATTGGCTCAGATATTGAGGTGAGATGGACTACTGGCCTTCACGAGGCCCGGTTGTGTGGAAAGAGGAAGGTGGAAGATGAAGAGAAGAGGAAGATCTGAAGTAGCCAACCACAAGTGATTCAAGGTCACTATGAGGACTTTCACATGATAGAAGCTGTGCCTCATTCATAAATCATGCCAGAAAGATCCCATGGGTTCAGTAATGCTTTTACGTAAACATCTGTGTGTTTGAAAAATAGCGGCATGTGATAGAAGCTAACACTCGCTGAAAGCATATGTATGTCTACGTCCTCTTATTTGAATCCCCCAAACTCCCCTCTGAGGTGGGTAACCCCCATGTTACAATGGAGGAAATGGGGCACCCATAGGAAATGAGAACGCCCATAGGGAGAGGAAGGCTGAGATTTAAACCCACCTAGTGCCAGTCCAGAGCTGGCATTCACGTGGAGTCCGGGGCCCTCATGACACGCCACAGGCCGAGCCAGGCTGCGGGAGCTCCCGGTTTAAAGCATCGGAGTGTGTTTGCAGTTCTGTCATGGTCTGAATGGGTTCATTTGCAGATTATTGCTTCTATTTTCAAATAGGCCCATTTGCTGAGAAATACTGAGTCATTAAATGAAAATGTCAAGAGACACTGTGAAAGGGCTCTGTTAGTTGTCCAAATAGGAGATTAATTCCGATTGTGACAGATGTAATTAAGAACAACAAGAAAGTTTAGAAGGTCAGTTGAGCTATTTAGAGTTTTGCCTTTAAAATTCAGAAAAAAATGCCAGTTTGTACTCAAAAAGGAATTTTTTTTTCCAATTACCAAAATTCAAAACCAATAATCCTGAAGGTTTAGAATGATTCTAATTTTTTTTTCCTTGGCTTTTATGCGTCCTTTCAATTCTTCTAGCTTCAGTTTCCCCATTGTATTATGTCTCTCTCACTTTATCATGGATGATGAATAATGAGATTTCTCTCAGAGAGGATCTGTTGTTCTCCGCAAACAACTTAACGTGGAAAAATCAGTCACTAGCCATGAATATGCATTTATCAATGCCTGAAGATTGGCTGAGGAAACGTTCATTTGCTCCAATGATCACATTCACTCATGCATGGAATTCTTTCCTTTAATAACTGATACAGTTGAGGGCTTGCGTTAGCTGATTCTTGGATAATTTATATTTTTGCCCTTTTCCATTTGTCTGCCTTCTGGTTATTTCTTTGCCTACCAGCAATGGTGGGTGGGATGGATGCTAAGGATTAAACCCCCACTTTTCTTTGACTGTTAAAAAAGTATTGTTAAAAAATTAATGTGAAAGATATGCACTGAGCCATGGCAATGACTGTGGTATTAATGCAGCCATACGCTCCCCCGTAACACCACCTCCACTCCCTGGGAAGTGGCTTTGTTTTTGCACATCCTCAATATTTCTTTCTTTCTAAGATTCTAGGATGGTGCCTGATTTGTTCAGCATCTTTCTTCTCTCTGCTCACCACTTGTTACGCTCGCTGCCGATCTAAAGTTAGCTACCTTCAGCTGAATTTTTGGAAGACGTATGCGCAGAAGGAGAAGGAGCAGTTGGAAAACACATTCCTGGAGTATGCCAACAAGCTGAGTGAGAGAAACCTGAAATGCTTTTTTGAAAACAAGCGGCCAGATGTCTTCCCCATGCCCACCTTTGCAGCCTGGGAAGCGGCTTCGGAGCTGCATTCTTTCCAGCAAAGCCAGCAACATTACAGCACCCTGCACAGGGTGGTGGAGGACGGTCTGGAACTTAGCCCCGAGGATGATGAGACCACAATGGTGCTTGTGGGTACTGCCCACAGTGCGTAGTGCTTCCACCCCCACTGACTCGTGGCGTTCAGGGCTACACGCGTTCTGACATTTTCGGCTGCATCAGTAGCAACCGGTGTATCTCTGTGTGTTCTCACAGTATTTTCTTGAAGACAAGAACCCAAAGGGAAGGAGCTTTGCGGCTCCCAAGGGCAGGCAGTGTCAGGATGTGCTCCAACTGGTGCTGCGTGAGTGGTCAAGGATGGAGAGAAAGGTGCTCTTCTGTGGATGGGGGTTGGGGTTCAGTGGCTTCAAGTTCTTTTCTTTTTTTTTAATATAAATTGCATTTATTCATTTGAGAGAGAGAGAGCACACACAAGCAGGGGGTGGTGGAGAGGGACGGGCAAAGTGAGAGAGGGAGAAGCAGACTCTCCGCTGAGCGGGGAGCCCAGCGATGATGCAGGGCTCGATTCCAGGACTCCAGGATCATGACCTGAGCCAAAGGCAGATGCTTAATGGACTGAGCCACCAAGGTGCCCCAGTGGCTTCAAGTTCTAAGATTTTATGGTTTGACAGCAAGACTCATGCCAGAAGTTCAGCCATTCTGTGTAAATATTGGTCATGGCATGTGCGGGCAGAAGTGATGACTTGTGAGTAAGCGAGACACTCTTAACAGACGGCTGTAGACAGTGGGATCTGCAGTGTAGTCAGAGGAAATCCTTGTCCTGCAAATCTATTCTACTGCTTTTCAAGGACGTATGAAATTCTACCATTTGGAATTCATTTCCTTGGAATCTGAAGACAGCAATTCTCAAGAAAAACACATTGAAAAGATATGATGCCTGAAATTTAGAGCTTTTCACATGTTTCTACTGTGCACTGAAAGTACGTCCTTACAGGCAGGGCTGTATTATGGCTTTTGGGAGCCGTAAGCACTTCTGCCTTCATGGACCCCTTTCTACATTAACAAATACACACACACACACACACACACACACACACACACACATTTGTGATTGTGTTAATATAAAGACAAATATATTAATATTATATATTAAAACATTTTTTTCAACCCAAAAGTTCATTTATTTTCTTCTGATTTTAAAAGAAATTAAAAACACTTCCACAGCCCTTGGCATAGGACCCACTGTGCTGAATGGGTAAGTTAGTCCTGACTAGGGGTTTGGGGAAACTGTCAAAGCAGTGCTAGTGTAAAACTGTTTTGCAGTTTTATGTTTATCAGAAATAATGCAAATTTTGCATTCTACTATGTAATATCCCCATGTTAAGTTAAATATATATACATATATGTATAGTTTAAATATATACATATTTACTAACATATATGTTAGTTTAAATATATACATACACATATTATATATTATATATAACATATATAATATATACAATATATGTATATATTTATGTACATTATGTACATTTATGTATATGCAATATATACACAGTGTGTATATACTATATATAATATGTATATGTACATATTTAAGTTCCCCCTAAATCCCTTAGTGGCGTTAATGTGTAAGGAAGAGGCACTACATTTTATGCTATGGCTCACACCTTGTATCACTAAGAGTCCTGGCCCCCTAGCTGGAGAAGCCGGGGAATGAACCCTTTATGACCACGGAACATTATCCCCAATGGCAGAAAGGATCCTAAAGGTGTTAAGACCCGAAACATATACTTGGGAATTTAGAGCAGGCTCACGTATGTGTGTGTGTTTAGGTGGGAGAGTAGAAAGTGGAGGATATAAAGTTGCAATATATTTGATACATTACTTGGATTTTAAACATGGTGTATGATTAATATTTAACAACTGACTCTTAAAAAGAAATTCCTGATTTGAAGTGTTTGCCAATTTCTATGACACAAATTCAAGTTACCCAGATGAGATCACTGAAGGCAAAGTGAAGAAGAGATGCGAACCACAGGCTCTCTTTCTTGAGTCTTTCAAAGGTCTTAAAGTGAGCATTTTTTTTTTTTGCATTTACATTGATTCTAACCAAACCAACTTCACTGCATCTTTGCTGCATCTGGGTTTCACTTAAATAAAACCAAACCATGGTAATACAGCTCAATGGCTCCAACTGAGAGATGGAGTCTTAGCCTTCTCCCCTTACTGAACCAATAGCTTGTAGCAGAAGCGAATCCGATTGTGCAAGTGCTACAGCTAATGCCTCGTCTTCGGCAATGCTCGGCCTGGCAGAGGCCAGCCACCATACAAGAAATCCAACCACCCTGAAAGCTCCAAGCTCTAAAGAAGGCCACACTAACCAGGAGCGAGACAGAGAGAGGAGGCTGGTCAGCCCCGCTGTCCCAGTCGTTCTAGCTTAGGTGTCAGACACATGAGTGAAGAAGCCATTCCAGACAGCTTCAGCAGACGTGACATGGAGAAGAACCAGGGAACCCAACCAACATCCAGAACAAAGATCTCATGTCTGTGATCCTAGTGAAGCCTTTCCAGCCATCCAGACTTTTGAGCCACACTTCTGAGGCTGCAGACATTGTGGGGCACTCCCTATTGTGTCTTCCCTCATCCCTGACCCAGAAAACCATGAGCTTAAATAAATGTTTTGTTGTTTTCAACCACCAAATTTGGGGCACTATGAAGCAATGTTATATGTAGAGCTCTTCAGAATTAGACAATAACCATTTTGCTTCCCCTAATGATATAATGGGTCTACACAAGGAATAATGAATTCTAAACTCCTAGGGGAAAGCACGGTGGGATGAAGACCACATCACTTGAAGCTACTCATGTTTCTTAGCATTCCTAAAAATGGGAGAGCCAGAGGGTCTGTGCCTCCTTCTGCTGCACAGTGCGAGAGGAAGTACACAGGATCACCTGTCAAATATTGTTTCCTGAAAAATTCAGTCTGAATCTAATCAAGTATTTAGACCCAATTACTACTTTACAGGAAATACAGGCCAAAGAAAGCAAGTTAATGAGGAAGCAACCCAGTAAATCCACAATACAGGACATTCTATTTGACCCATGACTCAGTTTTCTACAGACCAATAGCATGAAAAAAGGGGAAAAAGAGACAGAAGAGACCTAATGACCAGAAGCAACATATGAGCCTTATGTGTAACCTGTTTCAAACAGCCAACTATAATAAGATATCTTTGCAATATTGAGGGAAATATGAATGAGTATTAAATGGGTATTAGATGATTTCAGGGAATTATTTATAATGATATTATAAATTAAACACATGCATATAAAATATATACCGTGTTATGAATAATAATAGCATGGTAGTTTATATTTTTTAAAAAGTCCTTACTAGTTACAGATGCATATTGAATGTTTCTGTGTAAATTAACATAATGTTTAGAATCTTCTTTAAGGGTACCTGGGTGACTCAGTTGGTTAAGAGTCTGCCTTTGGCTCAGGTCATGATTGCAGTGTCCTGGGATTGAGTTGGGCTCCCTGCTCAGCAGGGAGTCTGCTTCTCCTTCTGCCCCTCCCACACCTTCCCCACTTGTGCTCTCTCTCTCTCTTTCTCTCTCAGATAAATAAATAAAATCTTAAAAATAAAATATTTCAGCACAAAAAAGGGGGGTTGCTGAAAGATGAAGCAAGATTGGCAAAAGATTGATAGTTACTGAACCTGGAGAGGTGGTACATGGGGTTTATAAAATATTCTCTTTACATTTGTGTATGCTTGAAAATTTTCACAATAGTTATGCAATGAAATAAATTACATGTTCATCTCAGTTCTTCTGCGGAAGAGTTGTCAATCAGTTCCTGCTTGCCTGGATCGTATCCTCTAGCATCATTTTCAGAAAAGGTTCTTGGGAATACTAGTCCCTGAATTCTTTGGTATTCAAATGTTGGCCTGTTCTCTACTTGAAGGACGGTTTAGCTGGTTCACACTTTCTCTGCTTGAGTATATTTTAAGCGTTGTTCCATTTTCTTTTGTTACTGGATGTTGCTGGGGAAAAATCCAATGCCATCCTGATTTATTTCTAACATGATGTTTTTGCCTGTATTTTCACATCTTTTTTTTTTTTTTTTTAAGATTTTAGTATTTATTTGGGAGAGAGAGTGCAAGAGAGCATGAGCTGGGGTGGGTGGTGGGGGAGGTGCAGAGGGAAAAGGAGAAGCAGATTAGGCCCTAGTGCGGGGCTCAATCCCAGGACCCTGAGACCATGACCTGAGTCGAAGGCAGACACTTAACCAACCGAGCCGCCCAGGCGCCCTGTAGTTTCACATCTTTAAAGTCTTTAAAGTCCAATAATGTTACTAGATCTGCCTTCGGATGGGTCTCTTGGATCAGCTTTCCCTGCTCCAAGTTACATTCTTATATTATGGAGAAACATTTTCTTTGTTTCAAGAAAGTGGGGCTTGTGAATTTCCTCTTCTTTTCCTTATTGCATTATATGATTTTCAAGAAATTTTATGGTTTTGGATTCAGAACTAAGCCACTGCTATGCTCTTATTGGAATTTTATTAATTTCATAATAATTGTTAAAAACTAAATTAATCTTGTGGTCTTGATTCTTATTTCATCTATTCCTCCCCTCTCTTTCCCTCTGCCTGCCCTGCAACCAGAATAGAGTCCCTTTGATTTTTTGACACTTGTAGCCCCTGACCTACAGGTAAGTAGCAAGGAGCAGGGGATCCACATAGTTACCTCTTAATGTGGTAGCTGCAAGGAGGAAGATTTCTCTCTGTGTGTGGTTGTGGCCTTGATTGTTACCATATATTTAACCCAATCCCATCATTGCCCAAAGTTCCCAAGGGAGCCTAGACTGCCCTGAGGTGCTGACGAGGGAAGGATCCGGCTCCGGTTCTAATCATTATAGCAGTGGCTTCTGACTATGCCTTAATGAAGCCCAACATGTGTACTGGGACATAATGAGATTTGAAGAGAGACAAAAGGGCAAGCTGAGCTGCTGAGGCTGGAGGCTGAGCATGGAGGGAAGCCCCAGAAAGAAGCCTTCAAGCAAGAGCAGTAGCGGCATTTTGTACTTACACCTATTTGAGTAGGATTTTGATCAAGAGCATTGAGTTAGTTTAATCCCTTTTAGGATTGGAACATATTTATTACATATATAAAATCTCCTATTTGAGTCTGGAAGGAAATCTGCTTTTAGGCAGCTTCAAATAATATTTTCTTTTTTTTAAAGATTTTATTTATTATTTGAGAGAGAGAGAGCACATGCGGAGGGAGAAGTAGGCTCCCTGTTGAGCAGGGACCCCCCCCTACCCTAATGCGGAACTTGATCTCAGGACCCTGAGTTCATGACCTGAGCCGAAGACAGACGTTTAATGGACTGAGCCACCCAGGTGCCCCTCAAATAATATTTTCAATGTTCAGTTGGTTAAGGTTGAGTGATGCAGAAAGAACACTTGTGCAGCTGTAAGAGAGATCATATTCTAAATTTTGCTCTTCCACTAAGGAGGGAAGGAGAGTTAATGTTCATTGACAACCTATATGTGATGGATACTTTACATATGGTTTATTTTTAAAATTTCCCAGGCTGGGGAGGAGGGATTACTGTTTTTACTTTTATGAATAACACTGAAGTTCAAAAAGGTCAAGGTTAAGCCACGGGTAAGAGAACAGAGCCTAAATTTGGACCTGGATTCATCTGATCTCTTAACTTCCACCACAGAAATGTTGTCTCCTGTTGGTGTATTCTCAAGTAATTATTTAAGCTTTAAAAACATGTTTCCTCATTGGTAGAATCAGAGTGTTGGATTAGTACATCTCCGAGTTTCAACTCTGTTGTCCTAAATCTTACAGCCAGTAGCACATGGATTCCATCAATGGGCTTCTTGGTGTATTCCTGGAATTTTATGTCTAGTTCTCAGGTTCCTGGCCTCTTTCCCATTCGGCACAGCTCTTCCACCTTGGGTTTCTAAATTATTTGGGATAGCTATGTCCAAACTATGCTTCTAGTTCCCTGTATCAATAAGGTCAACTTCCTAATATTTCCTTCAGTAAAAGTGATACTTGATAAAGAAGGGATCTCCAGCACTGGGAAGTTCACAGAAGATTTGGAGTAGTCTCCAGACTTTAATTTCTATATCGTACAAGCCCGTCTTTCTGTCTGTCCACATGACTAGCCGTCTTTTTACAGTTTCAGTTTTCCTGATCCTATAGCCACACCCATGTTAGAGAAAAATCTTTTAAAAGTTTTAAATTATAATGAAAACTGAGATGAAAATGGGGGAAATGCATTTATTATTTTATCTAGTCACATTCTCTAGATCATCTCCAGGAATAGGATTAAGTAAGAAAACTATGAACTCTGATGATATGAGCAATTCTGCTTAAGAATGATACCTCAAGATATATACATCTCTGGCCAGAGTACCTAACCCATGACACAGTTACTAGTTGCACTGTAACAACATCTCATTCCTAGATTTTAACATGAACGGATATGCGTCTGCATTAATAGTGATTGCTGATGGTATCAACTTTCTCCCAGCGTTTTTTGTTTTTGTTTTTGTTTTTTGTATTTAAATCATGGGAGGAAACATGAGGGATAGTAATTAGTGTTTTAAAAAACTCGCTTCCTTAAACACCTGGGTGACTAGGAGTGGGTCTCACCGACCCTGTATAGGAAATACGCAGTTAAAAAAATATATAGTCACAAACCAGCATTTGATCATTTTCCATCTTCTTTGGAGTGAATGTCCTAGGAGGATCAGCTTCTCTCCCTATCTCCTTCCCAAGAGATAAGTTAGTCATCCCAACCACTGGTGGGCTTGGTTTTTTTCTTTCAATCAAGACTATGCAATTTTTTTTCAATGACATTTTATTTTATTTGAAACACTTAAAAGAGATAAAAGGAGAGGTGGAGGAATTGGGACTAAGGATCTGGAGGAGTGGCCGTCCTCACACACCTCCGTCTGCCTTTACAGCAATCACCCTATAGCACCAACCAAGGAACACAGTTTGCAAACTCTTTCTTTAAAGCAGAGGAGACCCATGAAGATTGCTTGGGGAGCATTTTAAAAGTTCTGATGCCTGGTCTTATTTTCAGAGACCATCACTCAATTGGTCAAAAGAAGAGCTTGGGCATCTGGATTTTTTTTTTTTTTAAAGCTCTAGGTGATTCTATGGAGCATTAAGAATTGAGAACCCCCACCCTGGAGCATCACTGAGAGGGCAGGGCAAGTCTGAACAAAATCTTACTTCTGACATGCACTAAGAACCCTGAGCAAGGAGGCCCCAGAGTGTGGCTGTCTTCCCCATGTGTCTCTGAACCTTTAGGCCCAGCGGGACCTTGCTTCAGCCTTTGGAGTTTGGTTCCCCCAGAGTATTCCCTCAGCCGTTTTCATCTCCTGGGAAGGAATTTCCTTGTAAATAGTTAGAGTGACAAAATGCTCCCAACCCTATTGCTATTTTCGTTGCACACACTTTGGTTTGTTTCGTAACTCAGGCTCTCGTGAATCTCATTTAAATTAGTTAAATAGAAATAAAGCTGAGACTCTCCAACGGAAAGTTAGGACAGCCTAGATCTTCGTGTGCCGACGTATCCGGAACATTAAAGGCTCTCCCCCGGGGCGTCTTTGGTAACAGTGCCGAGGAGATAAGACGCCTAGATGAAGCCAGATGTCCTATGAGACCCGACCATACACAGAAAACTGGAAGATGGGCATTTGTAGGTAAGGGGGAGGATAACTTGCAGAATTTACTGACAACTGAGCCTTAAGAGACGCTTCTCTGTGATTAAAGGAAAATAATATTACACAAATGTCGTCATAATAACAGCTTACGGGTAATTTTCCCGCAGGTGCCCACTTTCATTTTGGAACTCTGCCGTGAGTGAGTGATGTGGTCTGCTGGGTTGGGCCGGAGCAGTCCGCAGATGCCCCAGACCTCGTGGCTATGCACACACATGCTTTTCCACAAAAGAAATCTTCCTACGCTTTTCTTCTTTCACCCCTCCCAGAGGTACAAAGGGGGAATAAATCAAGTATGTGTGGGTGTTTGTGTAAGGCAGTCCTTGCCCACTCAGAGGGGGGAATTAAGCCTAAATGGTTATACTCCTTTAAACGAGTTTCTTATTTTTAATAATCCATCTGCTATATTTCTGTCCCCAATGGGAAGATTTCTCAAAATACTCGATGAGTTCCTTTTGCTGTTAATATTCATCATTTTTTAAATATTGAGAATTTTATGACTATAAAGGGTTTTTCTTTCCATTTAATTTTTTCCACTCCCTTCTTCCCTGCTCAAAAATGTTACTAAATAGGAAAATGGCCTGACATTCAGCTAGCTGTGCGGCCAGCCTTCTCTGGAATGCTGTGTGGTGCTGGGCTGTGACTTCCATGGAATTCAATCCCTGTTTATCAAGGGCTCCCACTTATTTTAATATCATCTGTTGGAAAAAGTGGAAAAAGTAAAGCCATTCAATAGGCCCCTAATACTACATTGTGAGTTAGCCTCTGAAAAATAGTAATTAATAACAAAAGAAGATGTTCTGTCTAGGCTTAATCTGATTAGCTTCCATTGTTGGGGCAGGGAAGAAAGGAAGCGTGATCCTAGGACCGCATTGAGGGCATTGAGGGCATTGAGGGCAAGGTCAGACAGTGCTCTCCCCCTAGGATCCAGCCCACCTGCACCGCCCTGCAGGGTGGGGGAGAGGGGAGCAGCTCTCTGTGACCTGGTCTCCAGTGGCACGCCGTCACCTGTGAACATTCAGGCGCCACTTAGTCCAGACCCTTTGGATTAATGGCTGAGCCTTTCACTGATTTTCTCCCCACCTCTTCAGCTCCCCACACAGGTCATGTGGTGAGGAATGCCTGGGTCCCAAATCCAACCTAGACTCTGAGGACCCTGCTGTTCTAATACCTCAGTTTCCCACTTCAGTCTTCTGGGTGGGAATGGAAAGCACATGCAATAAAGGCCACATTCTCAAACATCTATTTACAGATTATTCTAGCATAAAACAGTGGCAAGACACCTAAATATTTTAGGATGGTTGTGTGTGTGTGGATGTGGGAGGTCTCTGAGCTGACAGTCACAACTGTTGGCTGTCTGATGTACGTGAAATAAGTGGTCAGCCACCCTGTAACCTCTCCCCGCTTCTCACCGAGAATTACCTGGATTGCCTGAATGGAAGCTTCCCTCCATTAGCATCTGTGTGGGGAGCACAAAGCCTCCTCTCCGTGTCCTGGAAGGCAGAAGGCTGAGCCAGGGCATATCACCTGGTGATGTGGGCCAGGGGCAGTGAGGTGCTCCCATCCCTGGTGAGATGAGCCACCTTTTGAGAGGATCGTCAGGGAAGACCAGACCTCCGCCATCAGTGCGGGATTTTAACAAAGGGCAGGGGTTGCCTAGTGATAAAAACGTTCCAGCATTCCCTCTATTCTATGCCATCCAGGCTGCATTTCTTAGTCTATCCCTTCAAAGAAATTGTGCGTAAGGAGGAGGAGAGTGTGTGTGCGCGCGGATGAGTGGCGTGGGGGTGGGGGGGAGGATAGGGGAGGTCTGAAGGAAAGCAACTTGAGAATTGAGATTTAAATTTGCATCCTGGTTGAAAAAGTAATATTCAAAGGACAGAAAAAAGTCTCCCAATTTTGTGCATAGAATCAGGATGTGGACACAATTCAAGTGTTGTGCATCGTGCTGGGTGCGTTACACTTAGGCTTATACCCAGAATTGTGAAATACGATGCCTTTTAGGGAAAGTATTCCTTTTAAACATGTACATTGTTTAGAAAATGGAGGAAGACAAATATAATCAGAAAAAAAGAAAGAAGGGCACCTGAGTGGCTCAACTGGTTAAGTGTCTGACTCTTGATTTTTGGCTCAGGTCGTGATCTCGGGATTGTGAGATGGAGCCTTTATCAGGCTCCACGCTCAGGGGGGAGTCTGCTTGGGATTCTCTCTCTCCCTCTCTGGCCCCCTCCCTCCATGCACGCTCTCTCTCTCTTTCTAAAATAAATCTTTAAAAAAATTTAAAAAAAGAAAGGAGAGAAGTAAAATACAGAAGCATAAGGAACAAAGCCTGTTTTGCTTTGTTTTTAAGAGAAAGAAAAAAACCTAAGATATGCTGATGTCTCTGTCTTGAATGGCCTGGCTCAAGTTCATTTCACCTGGGCAGTTTTCCTAGTCCATAAAAAATCAGGTCATCTCTGGTAACATTCTCTGAAAAAAACAGAGAATGCCAAGAGAAGGGACTGAAAAAGATCTAGAAAAAGAGACAAAAACAAAAGCCCTATGGGATTAGAGGACCAGAACAAACTTTTATGATTGGTTCCTTTATAAAAAATTCAAAAGAAAACCCGATACTGTGGTAGCAACATCATTTTTCTCAAGAGAATTTGGCTGTCTCCCTTCCACAGAAGCATCCCTCAGAGTTTATCGTTCTGAGAAATGTCTGCCCTCCTCCGCCTAGCTAGTGGTCTAAAATATTTATTTTCAACAAATAATGTGGTTTGGCTTGGATTGCTTCCCAGAGGACGCTTTTTTTTTTTTAAATTTCTTACTTGATTATTACCTGCAAAACACATAGCAAGGACAATTCTCTTGATTCCAATACCCTATAGTTAACATGTTACATGGAGCCCACTACTCTCTTCCACACGGGAATTCTAGCCTCTGGAACAAAGGAAAACACATGCCAGCATCAGTAAGACAAATAACAAGAGCAGATGGTTCATAGGTAAAGAAGACTCACAAACAATTTCCTAGACAGGAAGAATGAGGTCTTTGCCAGGTGCTTTGCCCAGTTTTGGGAGATCTCAGAATGTTTTTCATACCCGAATCCCCTTCCTGGGGGGCTCCCTGTGATGGCCAGGCTCTGCGTCTCATTCCGCTGCCATTGTGGCCATAGGTAATGGACTAGGATGGGCATTTGCGAGCCTGGGCAGTCAGGCCACAGCTTGGCTACGGGCCGGAAGATGCATGTCAGGGAAGCTCTACCCACGGAGGGCAAGTGATTGACTGGACAGGTCAGAGGGTCTTTTGGGGACTTTGAATATGAGACACAGAGAGTCACAGAAGACAAAAGACACCCAGAAAGAAGAGAGTAAAGGAGAGTAAGCAGAAGTCCTGAGGTGGCAGAGTCACGGGGGTGGAGAGCAGATAAAGAATAGGAAGATGTCAGCAGGTAGTTGCAAGAGCCAAGTAAGCAGAGAACAGTTGAGTCACCAAAATGACAAGGACCGAAGCCAGGAACCACAGATGCCTGCTCCTGACATGACAGGGTAGACTGAGGGATTTCCTGATTTCTGCTCTGCCCGGAGGCCTAGCTGTTGTGTCCCCAGAGCACCCTTACCATCAGCCACTCTGACCTGACCTAACCCACCAGCCAGCGGCGTGAAGGAGTCCACCCAACACAATCTGGCTCCATGATGAATTTTAGAACACATTTCAAATATTTTCTAAAGTAAATGGAAATGATTTATTTAATTGATCAATTTTATCTTTAATTAGCTTCCCTTGATAATGAAATCTTACCATAAATGGGTTTGGAAAGTATGAAATACATTTTTGTGCAGCTAAGGAGATGTTTTTCAGCTCTTAGACTAGAGAAAGGTATAATTGTATTTTCTATCTGCCCTTATAATAAACTGGAAGTGATAGATGCCTGTTGAGTAAGTTAAGTGTAATATCTAATGATTTGATTATCTATTTAATGCTTGCATTTTTTTTTTTGTAATCACAATTGACCTCAGTGTAGGAAGACCAAATCTCCCTCTTCTCCTGAAACTTTCTACACTCATATAAATAGTGGTGAAAAAACCCCGAATGTTTCAATAAAATTAGCAAGATGAGTTCACTGTCCATTATTTAATGAGAATCAGCTCTTGTCCTGTCCAGGATCCTATTCAGTTCAAATCGTGTTATTGCAGATCGGCTATTGTGAGCCACCAGACACTTCTGGAGCACTGAATTTTCGATGTGGTAAATCTTGCTTGAAGTAAGGGAGCTCCTGCAGGTGCTGGGAGCCAGGGCAGGAGGGGCAGGCAGGCTTTGATTCGGAGATGAATGTGGACCACTGCCCTCTCCTGGACAGAAGAGGAGGAGAACCAGCGTGTGCTTGAGGGAAAAGATCTACAAATATTTTCCAAATTCACTTCAACAATTTTTAATGAATGTCTACAGTGTCCTGGTTTGCCATGGCACTGCGGGCCAAACCCCAAGAATGTTTGAAATTGTCCATTCCTTTGAAAAGCTTACAGACGGGACAGGGCAATGAAATTTCCCAGAGATGAAAGATAACCTCACTCCAGAGTCAAATCAAAGAAACTCAAGAAAATTCTGTATTATTTCCATTCTTTGTACAGTACTTTGGCTGTAGTTAGATGGAGAACAGAAATATATACCCCCCCAAAAAAGCTGGTCAACTGCAAATTTTTGGAAGATTAGCAGGCATAAAACCCAGTAAAATTCGATTTCGCAGACTAACACATTAAGCTAAAGTGCAGACTCATGTCACTCTTTTTTCACAATAAAAATGTTCTCAGTAAAGGTAATAATCATGGGTTCCCTTTCGTTTCAGAAGTTGTTCCGTCATGTTTGCTTACTCATCGTGACTGCAACTCCTGCCTCCTACAATGAAAACTTAAGTTTCACCCTTCGGCACATTTCAGAAAATGGACCTGGTCCATTTCAAGCTTACGAGCCCCTACCCCAGACGTGCGTCTAAGCCCTGCTCTACGTTTCAGCGGGCGGCCGCTTAGTGGCCAACGTACCATGGTCTCCTCAACTCACTCCTTTGGACTTCCAGGGAAGAGAACACAAGTCATTAGCCAGTCCTGTTCTGAGGTTCGTGGCCCATAATGTCAGTTAATGGCACTTGGAACAGTAATAAAATAGAGGAAATTTACTAGTTATGGGAGAGAACAGATTTGGTTATAGAGAAATCCATAAAGAGCCACTGGCTGGATTTAACAAATGTCAGCGTTTAACAGAAAGTTTTTGTTTCAGAAGTTTGCACATTGAAAAGTTTTGCACATTGAAAAGTGTGCTCTTTGGCCTGTTTGGTTTCTCCATTTGCAAGAAGGTGACACCATCCTGCTAAGAGAGGAGTGCAGCTTCCTTCCTCTCGTCTCCTGTCCCCTAGCCAGCTTGAGCGACCCTGAGAGGTGAGACTAGTTCCTGTGTGGGCCAGCAGCTTGGGTAGGGTCAAACACGAGGCCATCGAAGTCAAAAAAGGACCACAGAAATGTATGTGACAATCACACCAGCTCAGGTCTTCTGTGCTGCTTGTCTGATGATTGCTTCTCAGCTCCAGACTCTTCATGGCCTTGCTTGTGAGGCTAGACGTAGATCTTGCAAACATTTCTCCTTTGGCAGTAGAGGGTTCCGTAGGGATACAGCAGGAGGACAGACTTCTCTTCCTGCCCCAGGGGGCCTTTTCTTGGCTTACTCTTGCTGAAAATGGTGACTGGCCAGGCATGGGCCAGGCATGGCACTCCCTTCGGAGTTCTGGCTCCTTTCCCGTGGTTCCCTCACTGCCGGCCTCAGCCCACTTATACCCCTGTGGAGGGTTGCCGTTTACCAGTTTTAATCCACAATTCCCTACCCACCTATCTCAGCCTGACAATCCGGAGGCCTTTTCCAGCATCCATGGGCTGCAATCACATGTCTCCAAAGACATTTGAACCCCAGCCATGGGAAGAGGGTCCCTCTTCAAACTGTGGTTCTTCTTTGGGTATTTTCCCTCAGCACTAGGACATTCTTTAGCACTTTTTCCCTTTCTTAGTAGCTAGTCCCATATAAATAGTTAATAATGCTTTCTAGTAAACCTTCTTGACTGAAATGATTGTGTGGTTTCCGTCTCTTGATGGGGCCCTCACTGATCCACCTTCCAGGCTGTGGCATTCCCCTCTAACAATGTCTAATCAAGTCAGATTCGGATGTCCTTGCAGAAGCATAAAGTCGGTGCTTCTGAGCACGAATCTCTTGCAGGTCGTCATTCTACGGCTATGCAGCTGCCACCATTCTGAAATGACTCGGGAGATTTATGCTTCAAAATATTCGAATTACTTGCATCAATCCAGCCATGGTAGTTTTATGCACTCGGGTCAGAAGCAAGATAAAAGAGGTAAGATCAGTATGATTTGCTGGAATCCTTCTGTGTAGCCTCAACGCTCATCTTAACTAGAACGATTTTTTTAAATAAAAATGATCATCCAGTTAAAAAATAACCCCTCTGCCATTCAAGTTCCTCTCTGGATTATATTCCTAAATCTTTGCCCTTGAGTTGATGCTTCTGACATTCACCATCTAGATTTCCTTCCTGCTGTAGGCATCCTTTCTTATATTGCCTCCTGTGAATACTTCCTTTCAATTATTTCATTGATTTTATATCACTCACCAAAAAAAAATATTGCTCCCGTTATTTAATTAAGGTAAAATTTCAATTTATACTATTAAAAGGAAAAGATCACATTTTTGCTTTTCAGAATTTCCAGGGACATCATCTTGGAGTCCACCTTTTTCATCTAAGGATGAGAATTTTGAGTTTTTATGAGTCTTTTTATACTTTTCATATACCATGTATTTTTCTCTAAAAATTTCATCTTACTGTGACAATAGCCCTGATGTGACATTTATACTGAAAAATTATACATTCCTTCTAACCCTTATAATGACATCATGATGACATTGACCTAACAGTAAAAAGCTTTCCCAGCTTTGATGAGCAGAATTTGTGCTAAGCCAAGCAGTTGTAAACAGCACCAGTAACTAGACGGTACGGATGCTCTGAGGGAGGCTTTGGAAACTACACCCATCACACTCAGCTCTTTATGAGGATAGTTCCATGTGCAGAGTTTGCCTAGGGAAAGCAAAGCCTGAAACTCAGAAAAACTACAGCTGAAAGAGGTCCCACCTGACAGACATGGAAGCTGAGGTTCCGACAGGCGGCGTGACTTGCTCAGGGTCACACATTTGGGAATGTGGCTGAGCAGCATGTGGACTCTTTTTTTTTTTTTTTTAAGATTTTATTTATTTATTTGAGAGAGAGAGATGGGGCTGGGTAGAGAGAGAATAAGTGGGGTGAGGGGCAGACGGAGAGGGAGAAGCAGGCTCCCTGCTGAACAGAGAGCCTGAGAGCCCGATGTGGGGCTCAAGCCCAGGACCCTGGGATCATGACCTGAGCCAAAGGCAGTCGCTTAACCTACTGAGCCACCCAGGTGCCCCCGCAGGTACATTTTAAAGAAACAATTAATTTTGGGAAAAGCACTGGAATAAGATCAGAAAAAGTAAATTCTCAGCTGGCTTTTTTGATGATGTAACTGTGGTGACATCCTAAGACTGAACTATGTCATCAGTAAAATGATGGCTGTTGTTTTTACTTCACAAGACTCTTGAAAGGGAAAAAAAATAATAGGTGGCAATTACTTTGAGCTTTTCTAAAGAAAGGCGCTGTATTACTAATGGT
The DNA here is from genome assembly GCF_024610735.1 of Ursus americanus. Classification (NCBI taxonomy): domain Eukaryota; kingdom Metazoa; phylum Chordata; class Mammalia; order Carnivora; family Ursidae; genus Ursus; species Ursus americanus. The sequence goes on from NC_142137.1 coordinate 32,367,833, forward strand.
TTTTCAACATCTTTTCTAATGCCGCTGACAATCTTTATAAATTATACATCTTATTTAAAATTTGAGGCAATCACTACAAAAGTAGACTTTCATATGATACAACCATAGTTTAAAAACGGATACATTTTAATGTCGCAGGTATATGACTTTAGAATTAGCCTGTCATCTCTTTTTTATATGAAATAAAAGACCTGATGACAAACTTTTTTTGAGCAGATTTGGCCTCTGTCGTAGGATTTCTCTTCCGACCACTAGATGGCGCAATCTGAGGTCCAAAGCTCAGCAAAATGCTGAGTACGCAAAGATGCCGCAGTGAGGGCCTGGTCTGAGGGGGTAGACAGGCAAAGTCACGACGTTTCGGTTCTGTTCCTGACCCTGCTATGCTCCAGGGGCAGCATGTGACTATGGTAAATTTCCTCTGACCTTGCTCCCCTCCCCCCTAAAACTGACTCTGTAACAGGAGAGTTTACAAGGATTAATGATTTAATGCTGCTGAAGGCCAGACCTCCTACTGAAAGCTGCCAATTATAAAGAAAGCATCAGCGGGTGAGTCTGCAGCTAAGGTCTGCCCCTTCCTCTGTGTTAAAATGCTTCTGAATTGGGTGACGTCGTTCCCACACGTGAAAGAACATTTTGCTGGAGAAGTGAAAATGATTAAGTGGGAGGAAATCGGACCTCTGAAGGAAGTACAAAGGGAGACAACCCCTCTGCACGAGAGAAGGGTCAGGATGACAAAAAATTCTCTTCATTGGAGGAAGGAATCTTGCAAAGGAGTAGAAGTGGATTTTCTCCCAGTTTATAGAGGACAGGAGGAGCAGATAAGAATTTCCATGACATGAGAAAAATAAAAAAGACATAAAAATTTAGAGGAGAGATATTTGGAAAGTGAATGTTCTTAGTTTTATATCAAACAGACTTGTTTCTTTTAAGCTTTTTAAAAATTGGAATCAGAACACTTAACATGAGATCTACCCTCTTAACACTTTTATAAGTGTACAATATATTATTGTCGATGACCGGTGCAATGTTGGACCACAGACCTCTAAAGCGCATTCATCTTGCTTGACTGAAACTTTATGCCCATTGGTTAATAACTCCCCATTTCCTCCTCCCCACAGCCCCTGGCAACCACCATTCCCTTCTTCGATTCTATGAATTTGAATATTTTAGGTACCTTATCTAGGTGGAATCATGCAGTTATTTGTCTTTCTGTGTCTGGGTTCAGCCATGTTGTTTCACAATGCAGAATGTCCCTTTTTTAAAAGTATGCCATTGCATGTATATACCACATTTTCTTTACCTGTTCCTCTGTTGATTGCCTTTTAGGTTGTTTCCACATCTTGGCTGTTGCGCATAGTGGTGCAGTGAATATAGGGTGCTAATATCTCTTCAAGATCCTGATTTCAATTTTTTTGGATAAATACCCAGAAGTGGGATTGGTAGGTCTTAGATAATCCTATTTTTAATTTTTTGATGAACTTTCAAACTGTTTTCCATAGTGGCTGTACCATTTTGAATTCCTACCAACAGTGAGCCCTTAAGGGTTCCATTCTCTCCACATCTCCACCAAAACTTGTGTGTGTGTGTGTGTGTGTGTGTGTATCCCCAAGATTATGACTTGAGCTGAAACCAAGAGTTGGATGCTTAACTAACTGAGCCACCCAGGAGCCCCTCTTCTGGGAGTTTTACAGTTTCGGGTCTTATGGTTACATTTTAATCCACTTGAGTTCATTTTTGTATATGGTGTAAGAGTCTAATTCTATTCCTTTCCATGTGGACAGCCAGTTTTCCCAGCACCATTCATTGAAAAGACAATTCTTTCCCCATTGCCATACTCAATGGTAAGAAATGGAAAGATTTTTCTCTAAGATCAAGAGCAAGAAGGATGCTTCTTCTCACCGTTTCTACTCAACATAGTACTAGAAGTCCTAGCTAGAGTAGTTAGTCAAGAAAAAGAAATGAAAGGCATATCAATTGGCAAGAAAAAAGTAAAATTATCTCTTTCTACAGATGATACAATCTTATATATGGGAAACCCCTAAATGCTACACACACACACACACACACACACACACACACACACACACAAACCTGTTAGAACTAAGAAGTGATTTCAGTAAAGTTACAGGATACAAAATTGGTTGTGTTTCTATACACTAACAACAAACTGTCCAGAGAAGAAATTAAGAAAACAATACCATTGACAATATCAGTGAAAAAGGATAAAATACCAAGGAATAAACTTAAGCAAGAAGGTGAAAGACTTGTATATGGAAAACTACAAAACATTGACGAAAGAAATTAAACAAAACAAACAAATGGAATGACATCCCATGTTCATAGATTAGAAGATTAAACACTGTTAAGATGTCCATAGACCCAAAGTGATCTACTAATGCAGTGTAATCAATCCTCATCAAAACCCCAAAGACATTTGACAGAAATAGAACACAACCATCTACATTTATATATTTTAAATATTTCCCATTAAAACACCTAGTATTTTTATAGCATTGATCATAAACTTGGCTTAGTGAAAAATTATTTTATTTTTCAAACTACTGCTTCATTATTTTAGTTATATTCTGCAAACAGGGAAAGAGAATTTTTTAACCTGTTGTGTGGTAAACTCATTACACTGAGACTAGAAGACCTGGATTTTGATTTCAACCACATTATTCATGAAATAATGAAATAATGAGAGATGAAATGAAATAATGAGAGTAATCATAACAAAAATTGGAAAAATCTTTCATTTGGATTGTGTTTTTGAAGGCATACTTTTTTTTTAGGTATATACTAGTATTTAATTTTTATCATAGTCTTTCTGGGACTCAGTTTTCTTTTTTTTTTCTTTTTATTTTTTTAAAGATTTTATTTATTCATTTGACAGAGAGAGACAGCCAGCGAGAGAGGGAACACAAGCAGGGGGAGTGGGAGAGGAAGAAGCAGGCTCCCAGCAGAGAAGCCTGATGTGGCGGTCGATCCCAGAACGCCGGGATCACGCCCTGAGCCGAAGGCAGATGCTTAACGACTGAGCCACCCAGGTGCCCCATGGGACTCAGTTTTCTTATCTGGAAAATGGGAACAACTCCTACTCTGCCTGCTTCACAGGGATACTGCACAAGGGTAAAAGACAAAAGAATATGTAAAACCGCATTTGGAATCACAAAGCACTATGTAGAATGATTATTGCCACTCATGTGAAAAATCAGTATGGAAATAGTAATATTAAGGATCAGGAGAGAAAAGAAGAATGAGAGCAACTTAATAGGTCTGTTGTGAGAATCTGGAGGCGGTATCCTGAACCTTATAAATATCTGATACTCATGTATACTTTCCAGGTTTGTCCCAAATGAACAACACTAGGTTAATAATCGCAGACCAGCGGACTGAAGGGATTCTGGCTAAGGATGCATTTCCCGATCTCATCTTCTACCTAAGATGTTTGAGTTGGTCTCAGATGATTCCAAGTTGTCTCTCGTATATGAGGACGGCGAAAGTTCTTAGAGCACATACTTTTACAGGAAGCTTTATTTTTCTCGGGAAACATTGCTCTGGGAATAAAATGGCCACAACAAGATTCTCTGAGACAGCCAAAGACCACGGCCTCCGTGTATAAGGTGATTATACAAAGAAACCCATTTGTGTCATCATGTTATGAGGCTGCCCTAGTACACTCCCTTTCTGTTTACCATCTCAAAACATTTTTCCCAGTGTGGGACATACACTCCACGCACACTGTGTGGTCAGAAAAATCTATAGATCCTTAAGTGCCTAAAAGCATTCATCTCTGTTCACAATAGCTTTATTCCTGTGCTGAAATAAAATGCTTTTCAATCAGAATCTCTTAGCACCTAATAATGAATACAAAAAGAACCTACCCAATCAGAGCAGAAAGCTACAGAACTGAGGACAAATCAAAGATTTTCAAAACATCTTGAAAGAGCTAAAAATGCATTTACCTGGGCAATTATGTCTGCAATTTCTGAATAACTGTGGCATCTTCTTACACAAGATCGAGCCAAGAAGTCTTCCACCAGCCGTGTTCCAATGCCGTATCCCCTGTGATTGAGGAAAGAGTATGGTCTGAAAATAATATTTGAGTAGTGAATGCTATCAGTGTTTAAGAACCGAGTCCTCTGTTTAGCACTTGCATGGATAGCAAAGTAAAGCAAATTGGACAAGTCCAATGGCTATGGGGCGGTAGGCACTTTATTTGTCTTACAGATACAGAAGCAGAGAGCAATTATCCGGGAAACACGAACTAGTTTTCTATGAGCAGAGAAGCCTGAGGAGGTAAGGCTGGCCCAAATCCGACAGTGTCTATTAAAGCTAAGGGAGGTTGGGGTGTGCAGCCTAATGTATCTTACTGACAGCTAACTTTCTCACCAGTAGCTGTTGATGGAAACAGAATGAGAATCTAGCTAACTTGTCTGCTGTAGGTGTGGTCCTTGGCTGCTCATTCTTCTCTTAGCAGAGTTCTCATGGTGAGAGGACAAACATGTCCAGGATGGGCTCCAGAAGGAGAGGAGGAAGGGAAAAGAAACATCAATTTTTGTTGCCAGTGTAGGTTTCTGCAGTTAGGACTCTGAAGTTTAGCGAAAAGAAAAAATAAAGTGACATTCAGAAAATTCATTTTTCATTCGAGGGGATCTGAATCTGTGGGACTTGGGAGAAAGTATTTGTACTATCTGTTAGCTCCACCCCACCACGAGTGGATCGGGCCGTTCCTGAAGTACAGCGTTAGGGCCTCTTACTGAGATGTCATAGCACAGCTGAGCTGCGGCGGCCACGGCTGAGCTGACACCTGCGACAAGACAGACCCAAGAACTTTCAGTCTAGTTGAACAAATGTGACCTGAATGGTGGAAATGAAAAGGAGCAAGACCGCCTTTGCTAAACAACTGGCACAAAATCGATCTTTTAATTTCACAACCGCGTGTACACAGACAAATGAAACCATGTGAACGGAGCAACAGAAGACCCACCAAGATAAAGACACCACCGTGTGCGGAGGGAAGGTCTAGCCCCCGGGGCCTACAAGGGGGCAGAAATTTGGTGGCTGGGTGGTTGGGGGGAGACGGATTTGATGTCAGAGTGCTCATTAATTCACTATATCTATGAGATAGTCTATTGATATTTCGGAGTAGGTAGAAATACTCAATTTGGCTTACTTGCCTTCTGAGAAAACTATTTTGTGAGTCTAGCTAGAAAGTTCACACTGAAAAGACCTTTGAAGAACAGAATGTATACTTTGCGGAAATAGTTGTACTGGGACTTAAAAATGTTCCCAGTGTTTTTTAATTTGTATGCACATTACAGCCCTGGACAGTGGGAAGTGATAGAAAGCCAGAATGGGGGGGCGTCCGAGTGCCTCAGTCATTTAAACGTCTGCCTTCGGCTCGGGTCGTGATCCTGGGGTCCTGGGATCGAGCCCTGAGTCAGGCTTCCTGCTCAAGTGGGGAGCCTGCTTCTCCCTCTCTCTCTGCCCCTCCCCCCTCACGTACGTGCGTGTGTGCATGCGTGTGTGTGTGTGTGCGTGTGTGTGTGTGTGTGCGTGTGTGTATGTGTACGCACGCACACGCTCTCTTGCTCGCTCTCTCTCTTGTTCTGCTCCCACTCAAATAAACAAATAAAATCTTAAAAAAAAAAGAAAGAAAGCTAGGGTGTTATGGTCAGTGCAGTGTGTGTGTGTGTATATACAAACACACAAATATATATATATACACCACACACACACACACACACACATCTTGTTTCGGTCAAAGGGTATGTTTCTGTAAAGCAGGTAGTTTATATATCAGATTAAAAATGTAAGATGTTCTTAGCAGAAGCTATTAAAGAAATCCAAATGTGAATTATTGCTGTTCTTAAGGCAAGGCCTTTCTGTAGCCTTTCAAAATTTATTCTTTAATATTTCATTCTTATTTGTTAAAACGTGCACCCAAGTAGCTAACCAAGGTATGTTTTTTCAGTCAAATATATGAGTTTCTTCATTTTCTACAGCTGTTTTCAAAACAATGCAAATTTAACATGAGCTACATAAAATGATGTGTGTTCTGGAAATGCTCTACCACGTGTTCCAGTACAACCTAAGGGTAAGATAGGTTAAGCAGCTCTCACTATTACAGACAGTTTATCTTAGGAAGTACTCCTGCTAATGAAGAGGAAATGAAAAAGAAAAGTTACATGGGCCAAAATAAACACAAGACAATGAAAAAGAACTTTCTAGTAGAAAAAGAAGAAGCTTAGAAAGGGGGGAAACCAGGGTTCAAAAAAACCCTTTCAAGCTTTCCTTTATGTTGTCTTTTTCCTGTTTTCCAACTAAAAACACAATGAACCCTTTTTAAAAGCCCTAAAATGCTCAACTAGGCTGAAGTTCCCCTTCAACCTTTCTAACTAGGTCTTCTAATTAGTATAGGCTTTCTGGTGATTGCCCTGTTAGAGTCTGTTTCAGGATCCATAATTAAGAGGCTCAAAAAATGTTGACAGATATTTTATTACTGAGCAATAATCTGATGCTCATATAATTATTCTGAGAAAATTAAAGGTTGAATTTGTGCAGAAGGAATCTCCATTAATAAAGACAAGGAGAATGGACTTTATTTTAAAAGGAAGGGGTGGGTTTCTCCCTTTAGTATATTTTTAAATAAATATGCACAGCAATGGTAAAAGCATTCAGACAATAAAAACACTACATAGGAAAAAGTAAATCTCTCTTCTACATGTAACCCCCTGTCTTCAAGTTCTCTCAGGCAACTGCCGTTAGTAATTTTTTGCATATCCTGCCACAAATGGTCTATACCTACGTAAGCATATATTTATATTAGAAGGAGTTATATTAGGAACAAAAGACTTCTGAAAAGAATCAAATTTGATGATCCATCACCTTGTTAAAAGAATAATCTGTTTTTACCAGACTTTTGCTTATAAGTGACTAGCAAAGAAATGATTTCTACCTAAAAAGGATATGTTCCAAGCTTGATTTTCATAGAAAAAAAGTTTCCTTCCTCTTACCTTATAATTTACGACAGTCCAAATGCCAATTGTCAGAAAGGGTGTTCAGTTTTAAAATGTGATTCATTGAAATAATAGAAGAGCTTGTGAAGTGGAGCAAAATCATTAGAGTTGGACAAAATTTAGAGGAAGTTAACAAACAATATACATTCCATGAGAATAAAAGACTTCTACTTACATTTTATCTAAATATTTATTCACATCTTCATCTTTTTCATAATCTTTACATAGTTGGGCAACCAGAGCTCCATAGGTGAGGACAAAGAGATCTTTGTTCTAGAGAAAAAAGGATTAGTTTTACTTTCTAGGCAAAGCTATGGACAATGTGTTACTCTATTTTTTTAAACAAAATTTTCCAATTGCAGGCAGCCTTTGAGATCATGTTCATTTTTTTCCACCCTCCAACTAATTATTGCAACAATTTTGACTTTTGAGAACAAGCCGTGGCCATATTTGGATCCGTCGCTGATGAGAAAAGAGCTGTGAAATGAAATAAATTTCTTAACAGGAGAAATCTTTCTATGTATTTGGTAATATTATATAGCTTGCAAGGTATTTTCATGGGGCAAGGTTTTTAAAAAAATAATTGCTAATATAAATTTCTGTTGTTCTAGAATGGCCTTTGGTATTGGCCGACCATGTTTTAAGTTGGAAGGAATAATTGGTTGAGACTTCTCATAAGTCTGCACAACCCCTAAGGGGTTCCAGATCTACCAAGGAGACCGTCAGGATGAACCCAACTGTAGCAGCAAATTTGTGAGATGTTGTTTTCTCTATACTTAGTTAAAAAAGGAGAATTTGTACTTTCCTTATAGATCTCCAAAACATGGCCTATTTTCAGGGTGAACTGAATATGAAAACCACAACGAAGAATAATTTAGGTTTGGCTTAGTGTAGAGAGGTTGAAAGCATGGGAAATAGAACACACAAACTCAATCAATCCATTTGACAAAGTCTCTCTGTTTTGCTTCTGCTATTGAAAACTATCTGAGAAAGGGACGGAGATACTAGGGATAGTTTATTCCAGTCCTTTCCGTCCTACAGAGGGAATGAGGCCTCAGGAGGAATGAGCGACTTGTCCAACTAGCAGTCAATTGGCAGAGCCAGGGCGGAGCCTGAGACTGCAGGCTGTGCTCTGACATAGCAATTATCTCTGAGCTGCGCAAAAGAAGGCCCATTTGAAGTAGAGGTGGGTGGGAGAGGGAGGCAGGAAGGGGAACCACTGTTGAAAGTAATCTTACTTCGTGCATAATCTTGCATTTACATGAAAAGCTAAGTGTGGATTCCAGGTTAGAAGAGGTGTCTTTACCTCTAGACCCAGGTATCTTGGGTAGCCTAACATGGAGGGTAAGATATGACCTGGTAAGATGCATTCTTTTTTTTTTTTTTAAGGCATGGGAAAAATGGTGAAACAAATCAATAAAATTGTTTATTCAACAAAGTAACTTCTGTAAATGTTATATAATTTTGATTTAAATACTTCTAAAATTTGCCCAATACCACCAGAGTCCACTTCCATATACATGGGTTTCTATCATGACAAATAGGTTTCTTTAATCAGATAGACTATTTGTTATAACTAAGCAAGATTTAAATGGATAGAATCTAAATAGTTATAGTTACAAAATTATGTCCATATGTGGACATCATTTATGTTGAAAATATAAATCAAAGTGTCGTAAGTGTGTGTAGAATACACATTAGATACACGAATTGACATCACATTAAGGACTAATCTGTATGAGTCAGGAATAGGAAAGTAGTAAGTACATTAATATTCCTACTAGAAAGTAAGAAATGTAAAGCAAGTGATTTTAACAAAAATATGGTTAAATCACTAAAGGGTCATGATGTATTCAATTTTAATTCTTTTCTTATTTAACTCAAAAAAACCTAATCATACACTTTAACAAATGTCTGTAAATTATACATGAACTATCTTCTCAATATATACGGAGCCACCACGGAAGATAAATTACCGCTATGTGGTAAGAGCACAGCATAAAAACAAGCAACGGTTGAAGGAGAGAGACAGAAAGAATAATGTGCTTGTTGCCACGAGCAACAAAAACAGAAGAATTTGAAAAAGAGATGAAAGGAAATGAAATTATACTCTACTGAACAGGCCAGAGCCCCAGCTTTGTGCCATTTCTGATATGACCAAACTGAAATTATGGCATTTTCTTCTTCCTCTCTTATTCTGTTGGGTGAATACTAACTACAGTGTACTTGTAGCTGAGCTTCAAGTTCAATACCCACGAGGGCCAGTATTTTCCATTCTGCGTCCTCGTAAAAGGTTGTACCTCGAACGACATGTCCAGTAGGTCTCAAATCTATACTACCGGTCACAGAGAATGTCAACGTAAAATTTATCTTCACAATTTATAAAACAATAGAAACAGTTATTCTTATGTTCGAGAAATAGAACACCGCTAGTTATTTGAGGCTTTGGATACATTAGGATAATAACGTGCTTTAACTGACACTTAAATGAAGTGATTTAGGTCCAGGATGAACTTTGCAATACCTTTTAGTATTTCCGAGCCCCACATAAAAATAAATCAAGATCCCAGAAAGCCAGAGGGGCCATCTGGAGGCACTCCCAACTGGGGTGCGACAGTTACTCACACAATTCCAAGTACCCATAACTGAAATTAATTTTCTTCAATGCTCATCAGTTTCCTGAAATAATGAAAAGAGCTTTAAACGTAATGATAAATTTTCACATCTGTAACTTCTAATGAGAGGATTAAAGAAGAATATTTATCCAAAGCTAATCTGCAAATAATTAAGCTTTGAAAATACCTCTGAGCTTGAAATATATAGAAAAGATGATAGCACATACCAAATTATAACAATAGATACTTATATTTAAGACAAGGAAATACATTTCTAAAGGCAATCTTTTAATGCTGAGTTTTTTGCTGACCTATTCCCATTAATTTAACACATAATCACTACTTTATATATATTTTATATACATTTCATTTTGTAGTTCGCGAAGTATGAAATACAAAGAATTGCTTGATCTTTTCATATTTTCTGTCAGACACAAGAGATAAATTTGACACTTTATGGATCTAATTAGTCACAAAAGAAAACCCTAAAATATGGATAAAGATGCAATTACTCTGTTACAGTGTGTCAGAGATATTGTACTATTCCCAGAAGTGTGATTTATGATCCGCTCCACTAAACACTCCCTTGCTCCACTGAAAAAAAAGTCTGTGCGTAGTGTCACCTTTTGAAATAAATCAGAAATCACTCAAGAAAACATTTTCTTTGAAGTAGAAGAAAGGCCTCTTGGAGAATATGCTCATAAAAAGATCTTACGATTTTGTGGTATTCTGGCCTTCTGTGCACAGGGCGAGACATGGTGCTTGAGAGGTGAAGAATGTGGTCTTCGATTTTTCTTTTCTCAGGTTCCTTCTTGCTTTGAGACAAGAGTGCTACTTGTGCACTCTCCTGCTGTTGCTCTTAGCTGCGCCGAGGAGGAAACCAATTAGGAGCAGGACGGCCCTACGGGCACGTACCTTGCCACCGATCAAACACTGCTTCACTTGTGAGTACAAGTTGTAATCTAGAGGCATAAAAGCTGATAGTGGGAAGTCAGATCAGAAGCATCAGCTACTGAAAATTCTTTAGCCCAAGGGAGCATAAGAGTGGTGTTTTGCTCTCATGCCAAGGCATTGTTCTAAAATCACAAACAGAAACCTTCACAGTCCAAGATAGATCTAAACGTTAGCATTATTCGGTCTTTGTATTGATTGTTGCGTGAGTTCGAGACAGCATCAGCAATCTGTACGTACTACGTCTTGGGTTCAAACCTAATCAACAACTCTAATGGGATCACAGACCCCCATCTTGCATGATTACAGAATTCAAATATATCTGATACTTTTGTTTGCATAAGCAGCAGTTTTAAGGAGTGATGGATTTGGGGTGTTGGTATTTTTTTCATAAAGTTATTGCTCAAAATGGGTGTTCTACAGTTTAATAATGTATAATGATTCTGGCAGAGAAAGCAAGCCCTTAGCTTTCTTTTGATCGTCCTGAGATGTTAGCTATTGAAGCCTCTCTTTATTTATGTAGGAGTATAGATATTTAAAGTTAAAACGAGAAACTCCCCCATCTTGACAGCTTGCAGGGTGTGGAAGATCAAAACTGTTCCAGAAATAGAAGCCTAAGACTCAATTTAAGAAAGTAGTTTCCTACTTCTTACCATCTGAGTCCATTAGCTCTGTGTGTTCTAGAAAATTCTTGCTATAAAGTGGCAGGCTACTCACTACTTTGAAAGAGTGTGGTGTACTTGAAAGAGCCTAGGAGAATTTGGAAGTCTCAGGCTGAGCTGCAGTTCTACCATTTACTGGCTGTGTGACTTTGGACAAGCCATTTTATTGCTCTGTGGCTCAGTTTCCACATTTGCAAACTGGCCATAATACTACCCACCTCACAGAGTAATTGTGAGTATCAAAGAGATAATGTGTGCTGTAAAACACGTTATAATGCACTATAGAAACACTAATTACTGTAGATTTTTCTCGTACGTGAGTATATTGAATGGGGTTCTACAACATTTAAGGTATTCCTATTAGTGGCTGTGTTCCATGACTCTATTCCCAGAATAGGTCAGTTTTGCTGGGTGGTGGTGTGTGGGGGGGGAGTGCTTCTCAGTGGTGGATTAACAACACCTTATATTTATGTAAAGTTTACAATAGACAACATGGCTTTCATTTTATCTCATTTTAATGCAATTAGCATCTGTGAAATAGTACTGTAATCATTACCATTTTCTAGGATGAGGATCTAAAAGTCACGTTAAGAAATTTGTTTAAAGTCTCTGGATAGTGGGCAACAAAGAGGAATTTGGGCTCAAGTTGCTGACCCCAAATCAAACATTTTTTTCTATCGTACACACTCTATGTAAGATTTCAGAGGTAGACTCCCCATAGCTACTAAGGTATGGTGAGAGCGTGTTGCTGAGCCTAGTGTGAGGGCAATGCTGGGTTCTGAGAAAAACAGAGAAAAGGCCTGTGTGCTTGGTGGGTGGGGAGTAGTGGCATTGGAATCAATTTCACTCAACTCCAATGGCTGTGCCACAGTGACATCAGGGCCACCATGAGGATTCAAGACATCACGAGTACATTAGCAGAAGCCACCTCTTCCACTGGACTGCCAGTCCTCCCCCTCTCTCCTGCCCCTTCTTCCAGGACCACGGGGCTTAAGGAAGGAGTCCCTGCCTGGCATTCCCTCTCAAGAGCACAGCCTGCGCGAACACGGCTGCAGCCAGGGGCACTGGGACACCTGTTGGCTGATTTTCAGACTGTGAAACCCACCAGCCTTCAGCTCTTGGGCCCCGGGCTCGCTCTTTTCTTCACTTTCTTCACTTAAATAGAAGAAAGTACAGAGGGAGGGTATGTTTCAAACAGGTAGCTGAGAGATAGTATCTGTCCTGGCAGCAAACCACGAAGAAGAACCATTTCAAAATAATGCAGAGGAGAAGTTTTTGCTCTTTTATGAAGAGTCCTTTTGGTAGCCTAGGCCAGAATTCGGAGCCGGGTTGGGGAGAATGATGCAATCCTCAGTGTCACCATAGTGCACTGCAAGGCGGCCAGCGACGGAAACGATGAACCGGGCCGCTCCCCGAGAGTGGTCACCTGGCAGGTACCTGGGCCGCGCGTCCTCCGTGAATGAGCTGCTGGGTCTCTGCTGACGTATAGACATTTGATATGCTGGAGAGACAGGCGGCAGCAAGCTCTCTCTAACAAAAAGACCATTCAGTTACAAAGCCCCAAAGGAAACTGATCGTTCATAGATGTCATCCTTAAATCACTGGCAAGTGACACACAGGTACCCCTGAGGAAGTCATTAGTTCTTTTGACTGTAAACAACACTAAAAACTTCAGAATTTGTCATCAGCAAATTCCTTTATGGCAAGACTCTGACGCCCCAGTAGTGACTTCTCCTCAGTCAGCGCCCCACCCTTTCCTGCCCCGTCCCCTGAGTGGTCTGCCATTTCTTTCTCTGCTTCCTCCCTTCCCGTGTGTTCCATGAAATGGACTTCAAAAATATGAAATTGAAACATAAGGAAGATGTGGTTCTTGCTACCAAACTCTACTGAAGACGCTGCGGGAGGTACTTCGGGCTCTGTTCAAAGCAATAAAGCGGTGCCCACACAGCTGAAATAGCCAGCACCCTCCTTAATTCAGTTCCGTCCTCCTCAGTGGTCACCGCTACGCAGACCTTGATATGTATCACTCCTGTTCCTGTTTTTAAATTCTACATATGTTAGTAGCCACAAAGACTATATAATATCATTTTGTTTCAAAACTTTACATAATTGATCATACTGTATATATCCCACTGCTTGCATTTTTCCTTCCCAGTTATTTGTTAAGATTTATCCATACGCATAGCTGTCACTCTCGCTAGTTTATTTTCACGGCCTCCATAGCTGAGGTCAACAGACTTCTGTAAAGGGCCAGAGAGTAGAGATTTTAAGTTTTACGGACATATGAACTCTGTCACAACCACTCAACTCTGCTGTTGTGGTGGGAAAGCAGCCATAGACAATTCAGGAACAGGTGTGTCTATGTGCCAATAAAACTTTATTTGTAAACATGGAGATTTGAGTTTCGTGTAACTTCACATGTTATAAAATACTGAACAATTTTTTTTTCCCCAACTGTGTTAAGATGGAAAAACCATTCTCAGCTCACGAGCCATAGAAACCAGGCTGCGGGCCAGTTTAGTCTAGGAGCCCTATATGGTCCACACCTAGTCTGTAACATTCTATTTCTGTGGTTTATTCATCTGTTTCTTTGTTACTGGATGTTACTAATGAAATGGAATGGAAATACTCATGGAATACTACATATACCTTAGATAAAGCTTGCTTTTGTTCACATCCTTTATATCCTAATGTTTACTTAATCATTGCTGATAAAGATATGGTTAAAATCTCTGATAATAAGAAGTCTCCTTATAACTTGATCAGTTTTTGCTTTATGTATTTCAAAGTTATGCAGTCACAGACATACAAGTTGACAATTGTTGTATCTTCATAATGGATTGTTCCTTTTATTATGATGGAGTGTTCCAAATTAGCCCTTCTGACACTTTTTGCCTTTAGTTCAGTTTTGCCTTATCTTAATATTCCCAGTTATATATATTTTAATACCTTTATTTTTCAAGCTTTGTGTGTGGTCTAGTTTTAGGTGTGTCCTTGTAAGCAGTATGACTCTGTTTTTTAATCACCATGGAGGTAAGTTTACTCCAGCTTTGGTGTGATGGTGAAATGTGGATGCCAGACCACTGGGCTCCTAATCCTGATTTTTCCATCATCTCTGTATGACCCTGTGCAATTTCCTTAATCTTTTCATGCCTCAATTTTCTCATCTGCAAACAAGTTGAGGATAATATTAGTACCTCATCACCGTTCTTAGAATAGTGCCTGTCATGTCATAAGCCCATAGTATTTGTTAGGTATTTAAAATTTTGTGTGTGTGATTATTGATATGTTTGGTCTTATTTTTACCATTATTTTGTGTTTTCTCTTTACCATCATTTTCCCTTTGTTTGCACTCTCTCTTCTGGTTAATATTCCCTCTTTCTTTCCTTTCTTTGAATGATCTATACACTATATTTCAATTATTTAATAATTATACCTAAAATATTACTGCTTAAATGAGATATGGATTGATTTACAATTTGATGAGTTTGGGTTATATGTATACACCCCCCAAAACCATCAAATTAATCACTATAATTAACATTTCCATTACCCCTGTTTTAACTGTGTTATCTTAGATTCTTTGTCTAGTTGGCATCCATTAATTACAGGGCCACACTAACAGCCAAAGCAGTTTGTATCTCCCATGCGATCCAGAGCCCATCTTCTTATCTACCTCTTATACATCAGGCCAATATTTTCCCTGCGTTAGATCAACCCAAGACCAGGTACTAGAGCAGTAGTGATAGCCCGCATGCCCCAAACCCACCAGGATTCTTTAAACTAGCCAATCCTAAGCGGTTTCCCCTGCCTTACCTTGCCTCTACCATGGAAATCCCAATAAAAGTTCTGGCATCAGGTCTCCTGTCTTCCTTTCTGCCTCCTGACCAAACCCGGTGCTTCCCCGCATGGCCTGGCATGACCTCTTCTCTTGGTAAATGAAAGTAAGAAATCTCTCAATGGTTTTGGCACTCAGTGTCATCACTCAGTCATCTCTGTAAATTAAAATCTTATTGGTACACAGTGATACAACCCTTGAAAGTCTTCTCATGTCCCTTGGTAATCACGCTCTTCTTATTCCTCCTCCTCCATTCCTTAGGCAAGCACTGGCTTATTTTCTGTCAGTATTGATTAATTTGCATTTTTTAGAATTTTATGGAGTCATACATCATGTACTCCTTTGCTTAAATTCTTTAATTCAGAAAATTCTTTTGAATTCATTTTTCTTTCTTTCTTTCTTTCTTTCTTTCTTTCTTTCTTTCTTTCTTTCTTTCTTTCTTTCTTTCTTTTTTAAAGATTTTATTTATTTGACAGAGAGACAGCCAGCGAGAGAGGGAACACAAGCAGGGGGAGTGGGAGAGGAAGAAGCAGGCTCATAGCGGAAGAGCCTGACGTGGGGCTCGATCCCATAACGCCGGGATCACGCCCTGAGCTGAAGGCAGACGCTTAACGACTGAGCCACCCAGGCACCCCTGAATTCATTTTTCTTATTGTATATATCAATAGTTTATTCCTTTTATCTTGCTGAGCAGTAACCATCATATGGATATATAACAATTTGTTGATCTACTCACCTGTTGATGGACATTTGTGTTGTTTCTGGTTTGCAGCTATTATAACAAACTACCGTGGACATTCAAGTACAAGTTTTCATGTGGAGTTATGCTTTCATGTCTCTTGAGCGAGTAACTAGGAGATAAATGATTGTATTATATAGTGGGTACATAGTTGACTTTTAAAGAAACTGACAATTTTCCAAAGTGGTTATTCCATTTTACATTTCCCCCATCAGTGTATAAGAGTTCCATTTACTCTGGGAGTGCCTGGGCGGCTCAGTTGGTTAAGCATAGAACTCTTGATTTCAGCTCAGGTCATGATCTCAGGGTGTTGAGATCAAACCCCATGTTGGGCTCTATGCTCAGTGTGGAGTCTGCTTGAGATCTCTCTCTCCTTCCTCTGCCCTTCCCTGCCATGCTCTCTCTCTCCCTCTAAAATAAATAAATCTTATTTAAAAGGCTTTATTTATTTGGGAGAAAGAGCGCAGCAGAGAGAGCACAAGCAGGCAGGGGGCGGAGGGAGAGGGAGAAGCAGACTCCCCGCTGAACAAGGAGCCTGATGTGGGACTCAATCTCAGAACTCTGAAATCATGACCTGAGCCGAGGGCAGGTGCTTAACTGACTGAGCCACCCAGGTACCCTAAAATAAATAAATCTTAAAAAGAGAGACAGAGAGAGTGTTCCAGTTACTCTGCAATCTTCACCACCATTTGGTATGGTCAATCTTAATTTTAGCCATTTGCACAGTAATATCTTATTATAAGCATGTATTGCCTTAGTTCTATCTCTTAAAGTAAAAAAAGCAATTCTTTCTACAACTAGTAATTAAAGAAAATAATTCAAAAATATCATATTTGTACTCATTATTTTTTGTCCTATGTCTTTCCTTAGAGTTCATTTTTCTCCTTGTTGAAATATATCCTTTAATAATGCTCTGTATGAGATCCCATGAGTGGTAAATTCCCTTAGCCTTTATGTATCTCTTTAAAATTAACATGTGTATCTTTATTTCGTTCTGTCTTGAGTGATAGTGTATCTGGTACTAAGCATTCTGAAGATATTGCCTCTGGTCTCTAGTGTTGCTAACAAGAAATCTTTCGTCCCTCTAAGGTCATTCTTGTGTAGCTTATTTGTCTCTTCTTTCTGGTAGCTTTTAAAAACATCTCTTCATGTTTCACACCCTGCAGTTTTACTATGGTCTGTTTATATGTGGATTTGTCTTTATTCACATCGCTCAGAACATCTTACACTCTTCTGATGTGAGAACTTTCTTTGATTCTGCAAAATTCTCAGTTACTTCTCTTCGAATATTGTTTCTCTGCCTATCCCTTCATTTTTTTTCCTCCTGGAACTCCTATTACGGAGTTGTTTAATCTGTCTTCTATTTCCTTGAATTGGTTTTAAAAATATATTATTTTATACTTCAATATACTGCACTTTGGGTGAATTCCTCAGCATTATGTTTCAATTCACTATTTATGTACTTAACCACACCCAGGTGAGAGTTTGAGAAGAGAAATTTGTATCTTATTCACTTTTTATTAGCCCAACCAAGCCTAGCTCAGTGCCTTTTATATAGAATTCATACAATAAATATTTTCTGATTAAATAAACATAGAAAACACCTGACATATTTGATCATTTCATTTCTTTTTATAGATATATAATTTTACCAATACCTAAGTATCACATTTTCATGTAACAAAAAGAGCATATAAACAAATTTGCAACTTAACTTATAAAGCAACACATTATTATATTACATTCTGTCAATACAAATGCATTTTTATGCAAAGTTAGAATGTTTTTGCTGTGCTTTGGCTTTAGGGGTACGCAAGTCTTGTTCTTCTTTGGGGGAAAGCTTTTGGGATCTTCTGGCAGAACTCTCAGGTTATGGACGTTCCAGACAGCCCTGAAGTTTGGATTGCTCTATTATTTGATAATTTCTGTTATGCCTTATGTCATAATTTTAGGGTAACTAAATCCTGGTCTAGTACAGGGTAAGAATGTTCTCTGTTTTGCTCCCAGTGCTCTTTTGCCAGTGCTGAGCATGTCGTGTCCCACAGAGCAGCACATGGGATGACAGCAGCAGTCTGCTTTGCAGGCCATTCTCATTTCAGTGGAAGGATCGGCTGCAGCAGTTTCCCCCGTCACCCGTACCAGATGAATCTCTCCTCTAGCTTCTCCCAGCTGGAATCTGAAGTGCATTTATGAGCTCAGGATTCACAAAGTACACAAGGAAAGATGCTAGAATCCTTTAAACATATGAGGATGTTGGGTCGCTTGACACAGCCAGTTAAACCAGTAAGATCCCATAAAATGGTTATAGCTTGTGGAGTCTAATGATCAGAAAGGGCCATTTGTGTCAGAGCTTCCCAACCATGAGCCGGACTCTCAACAATATCGTCTCTTCCCTGCAGAGAAGTGGAACATTTATCAATTCTTTAATTGCTGCTTCGACCATTGGTGGGCAACAGCTTTTCTCTTCTCTCACATTCAGATGTCCCTGCCAGGTTGGAAAAAATTTCTCCTACGGTTCTGCTTTTCTAGTCATTCCAGCCTTCCTCCTCCTGGTTGCCGGCTATGCTCTGAGAAGCCAGCTGTGGACCATGACCAGCGAGCACTGCTGCAGCTGCGCCCCTCCGCAGCGGAGAATCAGCCCCCTGGAGCGCAAGCTGGCTTGTCTTCGGGTCTTCAGCATCACCGGGAGGGCGCTCGTTGCCCCCTTGACGTGGCTGGCCGTGACCCTGCTGACAGGCACCTACTATGAATGCGCGGCAAGCGAATTCGCCTCTGTGGACCATTACCCAGTGTTTGACAATGTCAGTGCCAGCAAACGGAAGGAGATCCTCGCTGGGTTTCCATGTGGCCGATCGGCTCCCTCCGACATGATCCGGGTGAGGGATGAAGTAGCTCTTCTGCACAGGTACCAGTCACAAGTAAGTTCTCGACTTTCTTTTTTTTTTCTTGCTATGCGATCCCGTCTTAACCGCAGCCACTGGAAACATTTCACATTCCTCCTGCTTCTCGTATTATCTGAATACAGAACACAAACTCGATGCCCTTCATCTCACTGAGCGACTGTATACATACGGTTAGGATGGTGGGCTTCGGAGGCAGGCAGACCTGTGTTTGACTCTTGCTTTGCCATTTATTAACCTGCAAAACCTTGAGCAAGTTATAGAACTTATCTATGCTTCACTTTTCTCTGCTGTAAAATGGAGCTATTAATAGGATCTACCACATAAGGTTGGGGTGGGTAATAAATGAGCTAATACATCTAAAGGGCTCAGTATCGTGTCCACAACCCATATTAAAAAATAAATTTTAGATATTGTTATTAAAATTATTATTACACTATAGTGTATTACTTCATCCCACCTTGCATATTCTGAAATAGTCATTCTTGTGTATTAAAATTTTATCTAAAATTATAGGAAGCTTAAATATGATTAAAATGAATTCTAGGGATGGCTTTAAATTTAATGTCCTTAGACAAGTTTATGTGAGAGGTTGGGATGGGCAGAGAAAAG
This sequence comes from Ursus americanus, assembly GCF_024610735.1. Taxonomy (NCBI): domain Eukaryota; kingdom Metazoa; phylum Chordata; class Mammalia; order Carnivora; family Ursidae; genus Ursus; species Ursus americanus. Next base: position 32,387,172 of record NC_142137.1, read on the forward strand.
GCCTGGATCTACTGCACTTAAATTTAAGAAGTGTAAAAGTGCATTTTTCAATACAGAAAGAGTCATTGGCGTTCATCACTTTCTCCGAGGGATTTGGGGTAAAAAGCACATTTGCAAACCACTGCAATACAATAAAAATACATTATTTTTTAAACTATTTATTGAAAAGGCATACACATTTTTTGACCCATCACTTTTTAGTTATTAAAATTTAGAAGTGCTAGTGCTATTTTGTTGAAAAAAATTACTATCAACACACAGAATACTCAAGTGTTGCATATGACCCTATTTAAGTTAGAAATCCCATTAAGGTAGTCTCCGTCTCAATCTTTTACACCAGCCCTAAAGTTCAGGCAGAGGGCTTATGTGAAGATAGGTGAAAAGTCAAATAATCAATGGGGCAATTCTAACTTTCAAAAGTGTTCTTGCTCAAAAAAAAACCCCTTAAGATGTAATACACACTGGTAGGATTTTCTTAAAGTGAAAATAAAATATTTTATTTAATGCATACCCAGTCTTCTGTGAAGACAGTTTTATGGTTCAGAGTGCCATCAGCCAGTGAATGTTTTTGGATCAGGGACCACAAAGCTAGTATTTATTAAGATGTTTATCATTTACTGTATACATATTTCACATTTAATTCTAATCCTCAGACTCTTAAGACGGGGGTATAATCAACCCCATTTCACAGACAAGGAAACCAAAGCTTAAAGAGTTTGTGTAACTCTTGTAAGTTTGCAGAGCTAATAAATGGCTGATTGAGATATTCAAAAGTCATACTGTTTCCATTTCACCAGGCTGCCTTTCACAACCACCTTGAACTTCAATCTCACTTGAGGAATATACACTGTCTTTCTGTTCGATTTTCTGAGTTGACCACAGGATCATATTAAGTTCAAACCCCTTCTCCGCCCATACCTCAGTCTAAAATAAGTTTCTGACATTAGTTTTACCCAATTTCAAACAACCTTTCACAACCATGCCAAAATTATCTTTCTAAATGCAAATTGAACACTGAGCACCACCGCCCTCCCCAACCCCCATATAAAGTTCTTCGATGATTTTCTACCAGCCCGATCACAAATCCAAACTCTTGTCATGGCATACAAGGTCCTTCAGTGCCTGGCTCCTGACCACTTTTCCACATGACTCCTCTGACCCTGTGAGTACAAACTTCTTGAGGTTCTCCAACTCTTCATGCTTTTATTTTTCTTCTTCTCTTATTAGAACTCTCCTCAATTTCTTGCCTCTGGTGAACTACTCTTTAAGTCTTAATATCATCTCTTCTGGGAAGTACTCCCTGATACTCCTCTTCCTTAATTGAGTTCATTTCTCTCCCATTGTGGTTACTGATATAAAAAACTGTCACATTTTACCATATTACTTGGCTTCCTATTTTGTCTCCCTCTTTAGGCTCAGAGACTCTGCAAAGAGTGAATGTATCTTAAATTATTCACATCTGAGTCCCCATAACCAACCACCATGTATAGAACATGATGGGAGGTCAACCCGGGACTCAATAAATGATGGCTGATGAATTAATGGGCATCTCAGATGGACTTTTCACCGTGCTGGCCTCTCTTAAATTAAATTGCTGTGAGTGTCACTCCGTAGATTTTAGTCTCCACTGAGTGCCTCTGTCCTGTTGTGCTAACACTGGTAATTCCAGGCCTGCTGGTGAATCACAAAAAGTGGGAGAGACCTTCACCTCCAAGAGTGTGGCTGCTGACTGCTGGCTTCCTTATACGCATGGAACTTACCTCTCTCATTTTACATAATAATTGCTAACTACTCAAAAAAGAATAATTAAAAAAAAAGAGTTCTAAGACTAAAAAAACAGTCATTTATGTCAGTCTTTCAAAGACGGCACTAATTGCAAATAAAATATAGCCAATTTTCCTTTCAAAGTATATTTCAAAAATGAATCATAAAAGTGGCCAGCAAGTAACTATTTGAAGGAGGGGGGAAATGAAAAGGAAAATGATAAGGTGCTTTCCACTTAGGGACATAAGGGTATTCTTTGGTCACAAAAAATAAAAGGAAAGAGCAACTCAGGAAGAAATATCAATGAATACGTGTTAGCACATTATTAAGAAGGTACTTAGGAGGCTACCATTATTATCTATCATATCATCATTTTCATCACCATCATTAACAAATAGTTATTAAGCTGGGAAAGGATGCTTGACCTGTACCTAATGGTTGGGGAGGAAATTTGAGCTAAAACCAAAGAATATAGTTTATGTATCCTACACGAGAGTAATTGGTGGGTTATAGCATCTGCCACTTCAAGGACAGTACTTCTAATCCATTCCAAGTTAACTGGTCAATATCCTTTGTAGCCCCCAAACCAAACTGAAATGCCTGCGCTTATTCTCTCCGACATGCCTGTATCCACATCAATTGATCAGCACCTTGTTATTATTTCGAAGACCAGAAAAACAAATTTCCTTTTTTTAAAAAAGATTTTATTTATTTATTTATTTATTTATTTATTTATTTATTTGACAGAAAGAGGGAGAGCGAGCACAACCAGGGGGAGTGGCAGGCAGAGGGAAAAGCAGGCTTCTGTCTGAGCAGGAAGCCTGATGCGGGGCTGGATCCCAGGAACCTGGGATCATGACCCTAGCGGAAGGCAGATGCTTAACCGACTGAGCCGCCCAGGCGCCCCAGAAACACACGTTTCTTACGCACAGTTTCCTTCTCAGTTTCATAGGAATCCCTCTTACTGTGTCTGTTCCTTTGATAGTCACTATATTGATGTTTTCTGCTTTTCTTTTAAATAATTACGTCAAGATGCTGGGCTGGGTTTTGATCACCTTGGCCACCATCGCTGCGCTCGTCTCCCGCTGCCTGGCGAGGTGCTGCTCCCCCCTCACCTCTCTGCAGCACTGCTACTGGACCAGCCACCTCCACAACGAGAGGGAGCTCTTCGAACGCGCTGCGGAGCAGCATTCCCGGCTCCTCGTCTTGCAGCGCATAAAGAAGCTCTTCGGCTTCGTTCCTGGAGAGGAAGATGTCAGACACATCCGTATTCCTTCGTGCCAGGACTGGAGAGATATTGCAGCGCCCAACCTTCTCTGCACGGGTGATGACTTGCAAGGTCACTATAGCTTCCTGAGAGACAGGGTGGATGAGAATGAGGAAGGCAAATCCGAAGGTATTGAATTAAAACCTTGAGTAGAGCTCCTCTCCCCATTCAGGGGCTTAACAGATACTTTGTTTTTGTGATGATGGCGTTTCAATGTAATCTCTTCGAATCTTTTTCTGTCTCTTCTGATATTTGTTTAAGTAAGTCCATGCAAGATGCTATTTCCAAGAGCGGCTTATCTGATCATTGTGCCAGTCTCTGTTTTTGAAATGCCCTTGGTGGTCTGGTAATGCCTATGTTGGTTTGATTAAAACAATATGGATTTTGAAGTCGTATCAGAATTGGAATCTTGGTTCTGTTACTCAGTTATCTGTGTAAGAACTAATATTTTTGAGTGCCATCTTGTTATCTGCACGTAATGACTACTTCATGGAGCTGTTAGGAGGATTAAAGGTGATAATATAAGCAAAGTGCTCAGCACAGTGCCTTTCCTCAAATAAGTGCCAACACGTTACTGTCTCCCTTTCTCTTTCTGTTCCTTGTCTTCCATCACTATTCCCCTGTCTCTGATTTCTGGTTTTCTTTATTTCTACCTTTTTATAATTTCCAGGAACTTTTCACTTGCTTCTGTCTTTTCCTTTGATCTTAAATATCTGACCTTTGGGGAACTAGACTAAAAAGCCCTTTCTAAACTGGTAACATGTAAGGGAGGAGCCTATGCAAGAAGGTCTTGAGTCATTTTGCCATAACCAGGCAAAACGCTGCATTTTTCTATCAACATTAGTCTCATAAATGTTATTTGTAGACCTCCGCCTTAGGAGTATTTTTATGGCCACAACATATAAAGTTTATTCTAGAAAGCTTCCCTTCTGTGCTTAACTGCAGAGACACTCTCTGTGTCTTTTCATGATCAATTTGCACCCTTGCACTCACAATCCATTGGGGGAAGTGAGAATGCCATCTACAGTTGTATATCCTTTATCTAAAACTCCAAAAGGGGAGACCTGCCTGACTCTTCTCTGTGATTTTACACCTCTCATGTGTGACAGTTTGCTAATTTATCCTGATTATTTCTGATATATGTAGTGTCTTGTGCCTGATGTTTGTCACATTCACTCAAGCAGCTGGTTCATTGGCCAAAATAAGCAAAATGAGGGCTTTTGCTTATTTTTTAAACCAAAACCATGGCTGCTTACTGGGTAACGGATCAACTGCCAATCGTCAAGCTGACCTTCAAGATTCACTTTCAAGGAGACCAGAGAACTTGAGTAACTAAAATGCAATCAATTACTTAGTAATTTCCTTTTACGCAGTTGTGTAAGAAAGAGTCTATTCTGTGTGAAATTATGGGTTCCACAAACTTAATGGAAAAAATAGAAAATGAATTTGAAGATATTAAAAAAAGACTCTCTAAGAGATGCATAGTCTAGTACTTTGCTACAACAGGAGACCTGTCCCTCCCTCCCATTACTTAGTGGGCAGGTCAGTTAGTATCTCTGGGACTCCATTGTTTCATCTAAAAAATATAGATAATGATACCTTACCTGTGGTAGGGCAAGGAACTAAAGCAATTGCTATTTTTGAGGTTCCTTTTAAATTTGATAAGATTTTGATGTTCATGTTCAAATGTATACAGGTCCATATGTATACAATCTTCTGGAATAGTAGGAGGCCTAGATTGTCTCCATTAGAAGGAAAAGATCACTGAGTTCAAGTCTTCTTCTAAAGACCTTTGCTGGCATTCCACTTTCAAAAGAACCTTAATGTACTGAACTTTTTTTAAGTGGCCAAGGAAAGGTATTCCACTTTGTCACCTAAATCCATACACAAGACTGACTGACATGGCATTACAAGAAGGATCTTTAAAAAAGCAGAAGCTGTAGAAGGTAATTAGGGTCCTCATTTGGCTCTGATGTAAAAGAGCTGTGTAAATATGGAAGGTCATGTCCACTTTGTTCTCCACAGTCTCTTCCAGCACTAAAATTCTATCATTCTGTTTATCTGGGAATTTCTGAAACTCTACTGTATTGGGACAGAACAGTTAAATCAACACTTAACACCATGCTCAGAATTATTTTATTAGTTTTGGGGGATTATATCACAGTACATACTCTCCAGTAAGGTTTTCAGTTAACAGAAGGATCAAAGAGCATATAAAGTTAAAGCATTACATCATCAGAAAGAAGATAATAGCTATTTATACACACTAACACCAGGAAATGTTCTTTTTACTAGATTCTGGAAGCCCTTTCTACATCAAACTCCTTCAGAGTATGACATACACCGTTTATATTTTAAATCATGTAGTCACGATCTTCCACTAGAGCTTTCTAGCAAAGGATGAAAGTATTCTTTGTCTTCTCTACAGGGCTTCAAAGGGCTTTATAGCAACTATCTGAACATTTGAAGGGTAGTTCACATCCCTGATATTTCATTGTATACTATCCATTTCCAATTAAATAAATCAAATTCCCATTCATGTGTCTGTGTGTACATGTATGTTTGTGTGTACATGTGTGTTTTTTCAGAATATTCTTTTGTTCCACAGCCAGTTAGACAAGACTTTTCCATTAGGAATACTGTACTTCCTCCCCTGCATGCCTAATGGATTTATGTAATTTTAAGACATATAATTAAAATCAATTATATGCTAATACTACCTTATATTTTGTTACCAAATGCTTTTGGCTACTACATCAAATGCTGTGGCTTGGCATATATATAGACTTGCTCATTTCTTCAGTTCGACTCTGTCAGCTTCCCCACTTCCCATCACAATCTAAGCTGCCTCCTTTCTAGAAGACAAATACAACCTCAATGTTTAGATGTGTTTTACTCAGCTTTATGTTTCTGAAAGCTGATTTGCAGAATCATACTTACATTTATCTTCTTTGTCTCCTTTCTCTGTTCTCAATCTCCCATTCCATCAAAAAAAATTAAAATGCAGGATTGCAATAAGAAACAACAATGTGAATTTCCAAGTGCTTTTTTCCATCTTGTTTAGCACAAAGGAAAATCACATTAACCTTAAAACTTTGAAATATCACAGTCAACCAAAGGCCTTCCAAATGCAAGACTAGGTAGTTATTTGCTACCTCAAAGTATTAAGTGTAGCGATATAATGTTAGCTTCTAAATAATCTACCAAAATTTAGCCCTGGTCACGAAAGAACAGATACTGGCAGACTGTCCTCAGCTACCCAGCTACACAACTAGCTCCTTTAGCTGTGGGGCACACATCTATAAATGGGACTAGTGGGGGCGCCTGGGTGGCACAGCGGTTAAAGCGTCTGCCTTCGGCTCAGGGCATGATCCCGGCGTTATGGGATCGAGCCCCACATCAGGCTCCTCCACTATGAGCCTGCTTCTTTCTCTCCCACTCCCCCTGCTTGTGTTCCCTCTCTCGCTGGCTGTCTCTATCTCTGTCGAATAAATAAATAAAATCTTTAAAAAATAAAAAATAAAAAAAAATAAATGGGACTAGTGGACCAAAGAGCAATGAACAGTGTTTCCAGAGAGGCAAACTATATCATTCCTGAATGGAATTATTTTTCTGCACTAACCACCAGGTACGATTAAATTTATTTAATCTCAGTACACCAGAACCTTAGACAGAAATGGAAGTGTTGTTTCCTCTGCTGCCCCCCAGTGGCCAAGACAAGTATCTGCACCCATCTGTAGTAGGGAATAGTAGTAAAAATAATATGTAGTGTTTACTGTATGCCAGCTACCTTAAACAAATATATCCCATTTACTCTTTGCAACAAAGTGGTAAACAGAATAATATATTCTGATATGACTTGCTGAAATGGCATAAATAACATAGAGAATGTGAAGCAATTTTGTGTATGTACAGTTCTATACATATGAAATGCTTTCTCACTGACATATGAGGTAACTGGTGAACCATGGAACCATTCATAATTAGAACCCAAGCCTATCTTACCCCAATAAAATAAGTTCCCCCATTTTACTGATGAAGCAACTGAGATACAGAGAAGTCAAGCAATTTGCCAAAGGACACAGACTTGTAATGATAGAGCCCAAATCCGGCCCAAGCAGGCTGACTTCCGATCCTCCATAGAACTGGGCTGGAATATATCCTCAGTAGACAGCTTATCAACCTTCCAAGGCCTTGCAGGTGTCAGGAGGATTCTCCTCCTACGTCTGACAATGAATAACTGAAACACCCTGAGCTCCGACAATAAGGTGCTCTATCACATCTGAGTCCCTCTCTGTCCACTTCCACTGTACCTGCAGATAGAAGGGCTCAGCTTCGAGGCACTGTGCTTCTTACCAAAGTGAGATGTGCGCTCTCACTGGGGCATCCCTTTGGATCTGAGCTCCCTTGCAGCCAGTGACAGTGATTCTGTTAGCCCCAGACTAACTGCAAGCTTCCCAGGAGGCTCAGGTATTCTTTCTGTGTGGGGAATGGGCAGGACACTGCTATAATCTGCCAATTTGTTTTCAGTAGGCTATAGTTATGAAGGGTCAAAAATGGGGGCCAGGGAAACATCTCTCATCATTCACGTGGTTTTGTATAAGTCAATCTCTCTGGGATTTTAGTGTTCCTTTATATGAGACAGGGGAGGGTGACAAAATTGTGGGAGTGATTAAACTATATCAAGTCACAGATGTCTTTGAAAAGCCATTATGGGGAGAGCTATTTTGAAGAAATATCTAGAAAAACTGTGCATGCACATGGAGATAGGCTCATAGGCCTCAGAGTTTACATACTGTGGTAGACTAAATAGTGGCCTCCCCAAAGATGTTACTGATGTAATCCTGGACTTTGTGAACGTTACTCTATGCTTTACATGGCAAAAGAGACATTGCTGATGTGATCAAGGTAGGTATCTTGAAATGGGGACATTATCCCAGATTATCCTGGGGTGGCCCAAGGTAATCATAAGGTTCCTTATAAGAGGGGCATAGGAAGAATCACAGTCAGAGAGAAGGCAAAGTGGCAATCCAAAGGAGTGTCAGGGAGCACCAGAGTGACACCTGACAAATTAGCCATTGCTGGCTCTGGAGATGGAGGGGGTCATGAGCTCAGTAAGGAAGACAGCCTCTAGAAGCTGCAAAACACAAGTAAATGGATTTTTCCCCAGAGCCTCTGGAAGGAACACAGCCCTGATAATACTGTGACTTTAGCCTACTGAGACCTGTGTAACGAGTGTCAAGACAGTCAGAAATATATACTGTTCTGGGGCGCTGGGTGGCTCAATTGTTAAGCGTCTGCCTTGGGCTCAGGCCCTGATCCCAGGGTCCCGGGATCAAGCCCCACATCAGGCTCCTCTGCTGGGAGCCTGCTTCTTCCTCTCCCACTCCCCCTGCTTGTGTTCTCTCTCTCTCTCTCTCGCTGGCTGTCTTTATCTCTATCAAATAAATAGATAAAAATCTTAAAAAAAAAAGAAATATATACTGTTCTTCTAGTTACAGAACTATAATAAATTTGCACTGTGTAAAGCCATGAAGTTTGTGGTAATTTGTTTCAGGGGAAGTATGAACGAATACACATACCAACACATTTCAGGAAATTTATGAACCCACAAGTGGTCATGAATGACATGTCCTGGGTTAGGACCTCTTCAAGGTAATTCCTAGCACAAGCATCCTATGATTCTGTATGCACTGATGCTCTGCCCTAGGCAAAACTTGCTCCTGGTAAATAAATAATCTATAATAGGATACATTATAAATACATATAATATAATGTGTTCTAATTGAAGGTATTCTAAAGTGCAGAAAGAACAGCTGGATATAGCTTTTTTTTTTTTTAGGTATCAATAGATGTTTCAGCCTAAACTACAAATAAAAAACATTTAAATATATTTTTCTTCTCTAGCTGTCAGTGAGTGACTTCAACAGAACTATATACTGTAAATTGTTTCATAACATGGACATATTCAACATCTGAAATATGAGAAAACAAATGCCAAAGGGGGAAAAAAAAGCTAACCTGGATCTATGTGGTGCTTTTTGATTCTATAAATTTAATAGCTCAACAAAAATCGGCTTATTATTTAGTTTACACTTACCATTCTTTCACTTTGAGATAGCCTGACTTTGAGAAAGCTGCGTACAAAATAAGCATCTTTACTCCAAAAATGATTTTATAGATCCTACGAGGTCCTATTGGACCAGAGAAAGGTCTGTATTTTGTGGGGATGATAAAGCCAAAGGCAAAACTGTCCAAGTGGGGGAGCAAGAAATAGTAAAATTCGGTATGCAATTCGGTACTACTTGCCATCAGGGCGACGGACACTTTGAGCTCCTTCTGGGACATTCTCTGGAACCCACTCACATGGGGCTCTCGGAGCCGGACCTCATCGCTTGGACCCAGGTCTTTCCTTTCTGGAGCGTGGCGAGCCCGGGGTATTCCCCGGTACCTCTACGCACCCGAAGGGGGTTGGTGGTGGGCTCCTTACTCAGAGTGCTGCGCCTCTGACACCCAGGGTGGGCACCAGTGCAACCTGCGCGCCTCCCATCAGGCAGACCACTGGGGTGGCGGGTCAAATCCTCTGAGGCTTACACCTGGCCCCTCAGATCGCTGTCCTCCCCAGGCCCCGATCACGTGGTGACTTGGTGCTGTCCCGTGCCATTGAGGCGCGTTCCTCGCGGGCCAAGGCAACTGAAGAACGGGATCCACCCACCTGGTCGGGTGCAGCCGACACTGGAAGAGATCCCATTCTAGGGATGCGGTGATCCTGGCCTGAAGAAATCAAGAAAAGACACGGTTGCAAGATGTGTAGTAAGTTTTGCGTGACTGTTAGAAGACAAATGATCACTCACATTTTCCTGCATACTTTGGGTAAGACTTGCATTTGCGGACATCAACAAGAGAGCACATTCTTTGAGAAAATCACTGGAAGCCAGTATTCAGTAGCAACATGATGGATGATGGAACGTAACGAGCAATGAGATGACCAACATTACCTTAATGGCATTAGAATACTGCAGAAGCAAGAACTATATTGTTTCAGTAGAAGTTACAAAGAGTCATGGCATTGGGAGTAATAACAGCACTGCTACTGTCCCCCACCCCCACCGTGGGAGAGAGGCAGACAGGAGCAGTGCATCTGATGGTAAACATGAAGAGATGGTGCGTGGACACTACAGACTCTTCATGCGCGCTGATTAGACAATCACAAATGCATATGTGTCTCTACTATTTTAAATCTTTATCAGTAAGTCACTGTATCTTACTTGGCCATGAGTTTTTAAAATACATCTTTTAATAAAATTGCTTGTACAGACAGGCACCCCACAAAACATGTTTGCCCAGGAAACTACACACCCTTAGGGGCACCCTGACTCAACCCTTCACTCTATTTTCTCACAAGAAGCCCAAAAATGATTTGACTTCAATGCTTTTTAACTCTCAAGTTCATTTTCCTTCTACATTTTAAGTAATTTATATTGCATTTCACTAACCCTAGCTTCTATATTTCTGCTCCTTCATTTTTTCTCCTCCTTCTCCACCCAGTCTCTTTCAAATCCAAAGCAAAGGGGTGTGTGTGTGTGTGTGTGTGTGTGTGTGTGTGTGTGTGAGAGAGAGAGAGAGAGAGAGAAAGGGGGAGAATAATACTAATAAAAAATTCTAGGCAATTTTAACATGCCATGAAAACAATAAAATTAGGTAAAGAGGACAGGGCATACTGAGAAGAGTAGTTGTAATTTTAAGCAGGGTAATCAGGGCAGCCTCATCAAGAAAGTCACATTTGAGGAAAGACTTGAAGGAGGTGAAGGAGTGAGCCATGTAGGTACGGGAGGAAGAGCATGCCAAGCTGAGGCAAAGGAAGTGCAAAGACTGCAGGAAGAGAACCCGCATTGCATGTTGGAGGAACCCTAAGGAGGCTAGTGTGGCAGGAGCGGTAGGAGATAAGGTCAGAGGTAACAAGATGTGCAGGTGAGGGTTGCGGAGCCAGATAGGCCTTCCATTTGAGGGGGGCAGTCAGTTACGAGGACAGTGACGACCTGATCTATAGTGACTGCTATGTCAGGTCAGAGCAGATTGTAAATGAGGGGGGAAGCGGGGAGGTCAGTTAGGCTAGATGTGATACTGAGATCACTACCCTTCAAGGGAACTCTTCGGAGTATACAGAATTAGAATTTCATATGGCTATTTGCATTTGGGACACCTGACTGAACTAAGAGAATGAAGACTAACCTTTAAATAGGGAATCTGAAATTCTGTGCCAGAGTAGTGAGATCGCCTAGAGAATTCATAGGCACAGACAAGTAAAAATAAACACCAAAACCATTTTTAAAGATGGATAATATTAGGAAATAGCAACTGGGAGTTTGCATTACTTGCAAAGAAACTTAGATGAATACAAGTAAGACAAGTATCTTAGGGACGTTATTCTTTAGTAATGAAGATGAATGGAGAACAGCAACAGAGAGAAGTGCTTCAGAAGATATTATATATTCAAAATTATGAATAACACTAATATCCTATTTCTGATTTTGCAATGTGCTTTTATATACATTATTTCATGTTCTCTGAAGGATCTTATAAGCTTATGTAGCTTATAAATAGCTAAGGCTGGGCTTCCCTACACCATTTGCCTATATCTGCAGAGCCTGAAACACTCCTGTCCTCTAACATCTTTATAAATTAAAAACAAAACACTAAAAGAAAGCCAATTTGCCTCATAACAATTCCTCCCTTTCAGGGAGTAAAGGGTCTTCCTGTGTCTGTAAAGTGTCTCTGTCATTGTCAAAATGAAATTAGAGATCAACCAAAAAATTCTTTTTTTTTTAAAGATTTTATTTATCTATTTGACAGAGAGAGACAGCCAGCGAGAGAGGGAACACAAGCAGGGGGAGTGGGAGAGGAAGAAGCAGGCTCATAGCGGAGGAGCCTGATGTGGGGCTCGATCCCAGAACGCCGGGATCATGCCCTGAGCCGAAGGCAGACGCTTAACGACTGCGCCACCCAGGCGCCCCCAAACAAAAAATTCTTAATGTCCATGTAGGTGTGATAAAAATTTGGGGGGTGGTGTTCTCTTGATTACTTTAGCACTGAAACTCTCTTAGGGAGTCATCTGCAGTATTAAGAAACAGAACAAAACCACCACGTGAGCATTCTGAAATATGAAGGCTTTACAGTGAATATATGTAACAGGCTTGAAAAGGATATTTTACCAAAAATTCTGTTAATAGTAAACAAATAAAGGAGCACTTCATTTACTAAATTGAAACTTGCGACCAACATTAATCTTTTTCTAAATATAAACCTTAAATTGGTTGTTTTGCTGCAGCTCATCTATTTTGATAGGTTGTTTTTATTATCAGTTAGGAAAAGTTTTAAAATTTTACCTTTTTCTTTGATCCGTTATTTAAGGGTATTATCAACTTCTGTGCCAAACTCATCCTGTCTTCACTACTTGTCATTTTGGTTACCAGAACTTCATCTTTCCTATTGTTCTAGCCAAAAACAATTTTGACTTCTCTTTCTTACAACCCACATCAAATCCTGATCCTACAGGATCTGCAAATTCCTTCTCATCTCCCAGTTCACTGTGCCTCGCCACACTGGCTTCCAAAATACCAAGTGGGCTCTCACCTTAGGACCTTTGCACTGACTGCTCTTCTGTAAAGCTCTTTCCCCCAACAAATCATTGCTTTCTGTGAACTGAGGATATCTGGAAAAATAAGCACCTTATATTTGCAAAGTTACTTCATGTAATTTATTTGATTCTCACCACCATCAGTAGAGTTCTCAATTTTTCCCTCAAAGTTTAAAAGAATGTCTCAAATCAACCCTTAAGAGTCAGAATCAGTACCAAAGTGTACTTGAATACGTTTGTTTTAACATATTCCTCTGCTGTAAGTAATATTTCCCAATAGATCAAGATGTTTTCTGGTCCATAGAACATGATCATTTTAACAAGAGAAAACTTCTGAGACTTTACCATCGGGGAATTTATTTAAACAGTGTTACTTTTAAGTAAAAAGTGTTACTCACTACACGAGTGAAATCAGCTTTAATACAGAAAACGAAGGAAAATACAAAAGAATGTGAAAAATCATTTAATGTGTTGGGAGTATTTTCTTACATTTCTCCATGTTCCTTTTCGACTTAACATATCCACGTTCCTTTATTATAAACATAAAATATACATAGTTCGTTAATTGTCTTCTCTTAAAAGCACCATACTCATGTAGCCACTTTCTTAGCTTGCGCCATTACGGGTCTCTGAAAATTTTAACTGCTGCGATGAACTTGGAGACAACAGATGGGTACATCTTAACTACTACCTCCTCAATTTTATTCTCCCAAATCAAAAATTCTGAACATTTTCCGGACTACTGATACTTAACTTTTACATTGCTTACCAAAACTGTTAACTGAAATCTACACCCCCTTTATCAGTTAACAGAAACAAATCACACACTTAGAACTATGCCCAGCCGCGTTCACTTTACAAAATCAATAGGGAAGCCCAGGGATCTAGAACCCAGATCTTGAACCCAAATCTCCGGTCTTCCAGTCATTTCTTCCCGGATTCACCCTAACTGGCTATTCAGCAGCTAGGCCGACCCCCCCGACGCACCAGCAGAGCTTCTGCTTCTCTGCCCACTGGTGTCTACCCTGGTCGGTCTCTCGCCCAACTCCCCTGGGATGCCAAGGAACTGGGACACTCGACAAGCGCAGAAATCACCTAGACCCCGCCGTTAGCGGACAGAATCGCCCCATCGGTCAGCCCCGCTGGGGCTGCAGGGTCGCAAACCGGAAACCGGAAGCGACGAAGTTCGCGGACGCTCCCCGCGTCCTGCCCGGAGGCACCTCGTCCCGCCCGGAGGCACCTCGTCCCACCCGCAGCGACATCTTCCCGCCTTGGTACTCAAGGCCAGCTTTCAGTCTAGACCCATCGAGCGAGGATGTCGCGCTGAGTGGCTTCTCAGGCTCAGGCCCTGAAAAGCCCAGGAACCGGCCCCAGGTGTCCGTAGCGAATGCCAGACCGGGTGCCTTCACCCTCTCAGCAAATCCCAAGAGGCGGTGGGACCGGCAGCTACTCAGCGCTCCGCTGGCCAGGCCTAATGAGTCGAACGCGGAACTAGAGAGCCGGCGCAGGCCCTTGCGGGGCTGTTGCTCAGCAGGCCCGGCCTGGCTTTGGGCCCCGGGCCTCCCAGCCGGGGACTCTGCGCCTGCGCCCGTCCGGCCCCTGCCCGCTCTCCCGGCGCGGCCGCGGTCCCAGCTGCAGCGCGCCGCCTGGGTGGCTGGACGGTCCATGGGCAGCAGTGAGGGCCGCGATGACAGATTACGGCGAGGAGCAGCGCAACGAGCTGGAGGCTCTGGAGTCCATCTACCCCGACTCCTTCACAGGTGACTTCTGCGGCTGCGGGCCCGGAGCGGCCCGGGGGTGGAGTGGGATGGGCCGGAGCCCTCGGCCTCCCGGGCGAGGATGAAGAAGGGGACAGCGAGGCCGCGTGGCCACCTCGCCCGCTACTCCCTCTTCACCTTCTCCCGACGTGTTCAGGCACATAGGAGTAACCCCACAGCTTTTCCCGTTCTCCGCTTATTCCCTGAAATCTGAAAGTCCGGGAGAGGCTGGCGAGGTCCCTGGAGAGTGTCAGGCCTGGAATTGAGTTGGGTGCACTTTGGTTTCTGTGAAACTTACAGGGACCCGAGGTTTAATGAGAAAACACGAAAACAGATACTCCAAGTGGGAGTAGTTTTTCTAGAGCTGCAGAGGTGTCGATTTTCACCTTTACTCGGGTCGAAGCTGTTTTTCATACGTTGGTGTTTTAAAGTTTATGGGATTCAGAGTGCTGTTCTCAGAGTTACCAGAATCAGTTTTGAGAGTCCCTGGGATTTGTCGTTTTTCTTTTTCTTTATATTCTGCGAATGCCCAGTGAATGATGTGGCACAAATTTCAGTTCCACTGCAGATTCACATGTTGTTAGGGAGGGATATTAGACATTATCCGGCCTGGACGCGTCTTGCTCGAAGCAAGGTAATGGAGGCGCAGGAAAGGTAAGTGGCTTGCTTTGGGTCTGGCCAGCAAGTTAGCGGAGGAACTGGTTCTGAGAGTTAGGTCTGGACTCCCTTTCTGTTCCTTCACTTTGCAAACATGTGGAGATCTAGCTCCAGCTGGGATGAAGGGGAGCAGAAGATTACTTGATAGGTTGGGCTAATGTAAAATATTATTGAGAAGCTCATTCGGTATGTCTTAAAAGGAGAGATTTTTTCTGTATTAAGCCATGCTTCAGGTGATTTTGAAAGTGCCTCAAGATAACCCTATCAATATGGCTTTTCTGGAATTACACTCAGTGTTTGAGAAATGATCAAATAAAGCCAATATGAGTGAGTAGAACCTACCTAGGTTTGTGGGATTTACAGCCCTTATCCCTTCCTTTGTTGTCCATCACTGATTGTCAGAATTCAGAATGTAAGGTACGTTCAACTCCAGTCCCTCTCCTTATCATCGTTGTTTAGCTTAGTTTTCTGAGCTCCACCTTTTGACCACTGCTTGCAATGGTAGCAAATTTTGTTCTGCTTTGCCAACAGGCAGATGTCTCTCAGCTACCCCTGTATAGCTCCAGTCCTGTTCATGTTCTCTCTCACCAGCAGTACAGCTGTGCTGTGAGGATGTTAAGGGGATGAGTGAAGAGGGGTTTGAGAGTGTCATTAACTGGGTGAGTGTGTATGGAGTCTGGCTCCCTTCTCTATCCTTGCTTATATGTCAATGTCTAAATAAAAGAGAAATATAGGGTCAGTTGTTGGATATATTCTTAATCATGAGGTTTGGTCATTTCTAGTACATTGGAAATGTAATTGGCACTGTGTAGGTAGAGTTAGAAAGCATACGGTGTGCTAGTCTTTTCTGTGGACATAAGGTATCCCTCATTAAATACCGTACATATAAGCATTTAAAAAAGTGATACATTTTTAATCCTAAACCAGTCTTATGGTTCTTTCAAATCGTACTAAGCTCCGATATAGTTCAGTATGTGAAATTCTTGTCAAATGCAAAAGTGCTTGAGGATTCTGAGCCAGGGTAATAAAAGACAATTTGTGAATCTTTGATGCATTCAAGTATTCTGCAGTATCAGCTGAGCCCATCCGTCTCTAATTCCTACCAGCATTCCTATACACTTTGCAATAAATAAATTAAAATAAGATGTCTTTAGAAACTTTAGTTCTTTAGGAACTTTGCCTTACTCATGATTGTGTTGTTTATGAAACCTCTCAGGGAAAAAGCAGAGGAATTTGGAATAAAACCCTTCCATGTTTGGTCTTTTGAAATCATGAGGATTTGCAAGGTTTACTGTTTTACAGCCTTCTTTTGTGTTGATGATTTCATACTTTCCTTTTTTCATACCAGCTTTAAGAAGAGAGCTTGCTTGTGTCAGTTTGCCAAGGAACACTAATTGGCAGTTTTCTAATTTCATTTTGAATCACATTTAATATTAGTTTTGGTAAATGCTCAATGCTCTTGATGAAGGAAGTAGATATACTTAAAAAAAAAAAAAGATAGCTTGGTGCTTGACAGAGAAGCCTTTGTTAAGCACATCATGACCCCCCTGTGGATGCTGTAAGAGGCACAATCCAGCTGGCCCATAGTTCTAGCCACATAGACCTATCCTAACCTCAGAATTGATTGCTTGACTATCTGCAAAGAACTTTTGGTCCACTGTTGAATTTGCTATGAATTATAACAAGTCATAATACAGTTTCTTCTTTTTGCCTGTTCTGTAGCTTGATTGCACATTGATCCAATCCTCCTAACAACTAGTCTTCCAAAATATAAATGGACTCTCCTGATACCACATTCTTCTTCAGTAGTGCTTCACTTGACAAGGCCTTGCTAAGGTAGTAGAATTTGGTTATTTCCATTTCTGTATCAATATCTCTGACTATGGGGAGTTTTGTGGAAACATATTGGTGGTCTTCGGGCTAACCAAAAGTCAGGTTCCCTTAATTCTGTTTGGTCTTACAAAGAGGGGTACATAATTCTGTTTTTGCTTGTGTCAGCACCTCTAAGCAGCATCCATGAGCATGGAACAGTTATAATTGCATCTTAGAGATGGGGCAGAAGTCATCTTTTAAAAGTAGTTTTTCTAAGACACTCCCTATGAACTGTAGGGACTTATTTTAATATGGGTTGTCTGGTTCTTTGTGAAAACCTTGATGTCATTCATGTGTCCCTTTAGTGTACCTTTTAGCTAGTACCTCCATTATGTCTGTCCTTAATTCTGTCCAGTTTACCATCATCTGCCCCTCTATTACTTCACAGTTCTCTTGCTCATCCACTGGTTCCTTCTACTATGCCCAACAGCCTTATTCTTCTTCTCAAGAGTATTTTGATCTACTTAGAGTGGTGGAAATCTGGCATCTTCAGTGAAGGCTAATTTTATCCCAACTCACAGTAATGCATTGGAATGGAATTATTCCTTTATCAGAGTGCTGATGAATCATTCATCTTTGCAAGTCCAATTAAATAACTTTCCCGTCCCCTATGTTAGTCTCCTCCAAGTTTTGGAATATTCTTTCTTTTTTCTTTTCTCTTCTTTTCCTTTCCTTTCTCCTTTCCTTTCCTCTTCCTTCCCCTTCCCCCTTCCTTTCCCCCTTCCCCTTTCCCCTTCCCTCTTCCCTTTCCCTTCCCCCTACCCTTCCCCCTTCCCTTCCCCATTCCCCCTTCTCTTTCCCCTTCCCTTTTCCCCCTTCCTCTTTCCCTTTCCTTTCTTTCGTTTCCTTGGATTAGGTTTGGCTGTGACAGAAAACCCCAAAAGCAATGGTTTTAAAAAGCTAAAAGTTTAGGAGCGCCGGGGTGGCTCAATTGATTAAGCGTCTGACTCTTGATTTTGGCTCAGGTCATGATCTCAGGGTCGGGGGATCTAGCCCTACGTTGGGCTCCACACTAAGCTCTGAGTCTGCTTGAAATTCTTTCTCCCTCTGCCCTCCATTCTCCCCATCCCCCCCGCTCACACACTCTCTCTAAATAAATCAGATAAAAAAAGGTAAAAGTTTATTGCTTTTGCACGTGAAAAGATAGTTGTGTAGCTCTAGTCCAATAATTCGTCAGGTACCCAGGCTGCTTCTTAGTTCCTTGTCATTCCTAAGATGTAGTCTCTACCTCATGGTAAAGATGGCAGCATTCCTTTCCAGGCAGTAGGGTAGATAAAGGAATGGGGGGAGGGGGAGGAAGAAGCCAAAGACAGCAGTTTCTTAAGTAAATTTCCTGGAAACTGTCAAGGGACTTATTTGCTTCTGTCTCATTAGCTGGAACTTAGTCATTTGGTGAGACCTAACTGGAAGGGAGGCTGGGAAATGTAGTCTTTATTCTAGGTGGTTAACATGCTCAGTTAAAAGCGGTGTAACTAGAAGATGGGGTGAGTAGATAGTAGGGGATATAAGTAGTGTTCTCCAGTATCCTTTTTTTTGTTGTTGTTGTTCCTGGCTCACATTTTTTTCTCTATAATGCCAGCTTAGTTCAGTGGATATAAGCTCTATGTCTTTGGCCAACTCATATAACCTCTTCAAGCTTCAGTTTCCATATGTGTTTAATGAGGAATAATACAAAGTATGTAAATACTTTATAACTGTTAAATAGAAGATATTCTTTACTAGAAATTTACCATCTTAGTTGCTGATTCTTCTAATAATATAGCTTCATAACTCCTTGTCTCTATCAATGAACAGTTTTGATTTCCATTTCCTTCAACTGCATGAAGGCATAGCCACACCTTGTAAATGCCATCTTTAGAATTTTGCTCTCTGAAAGTCTTCTTTCTGTCCGTAAACTTTGTAGCCCCACCGTTCTACATTCCACTTCTTTTGCTGAACATGCCTCTCATCATGATTTCTCGTGGATTAAGAGTTTATCAACTTCTTTCTTGTCTGTCTTGCCTCCCTATTCTGTATGTTTCCCAAGGTCAGACAATTCAGTGATGTTCTTGCTAGCATCCCAAGTCCTAATTTACCAAATATTTATTATATACATTGTTAGAATCTCACTCTATTGGGAAAAGACATCAGATAAGTAATTTACAACATGGTGTGATGATTCTTTCATGGGGGAATGTATAGGGTGCTGCCGGAGCATAGGAAAAGGGGAGGGTCTTGGCTGTTTTGGAGCACCGAGGGATGAGGAGGAGCTAACAAGTAAATGAGACTGGGGGAAGGGACCCAGCATGTGCAGAAGCAGGACTGTCTGAAATGTGTATTTCCCATTTCCCCCTGACAGAGCGATGCAGACCCATATAGTACACATTGTACACAGTGCCGTACCAGACCTGGATCTCGATAGTTGGGATGGCTTCACAAATAAAATAGGCTTCTCTTGAGTTTGTTTTGACCTCTCATGGCTGCTGCTTTTCTTTTTCTCTCTGGCACTTTTTCTCCTTGTACTTTTGTTTCCCAAATTTAGGATTCCTTACAAAGCCGGTGTTGGCCCTATTTCTCTATTTTTTTCCCTGGTGATCTCATTTAGTCTAATAGCTTTAGCTCCATTTACACATTTCTGATTGCATATTGCATACACAGTATCTCCAACTGAAAGTTCCTTGTGTCATTTAAATGTATCATCTCGGATTTTTCTTTTGTATTTTTTGTTTTTGTTAGTGGCGCTACCATCCTCTCCCTGCAAATTTGGAATGTAGAGTTGTCCCTGTTCCCTGCTATTCCCATGGCTGCTAACCTAGTTCAGAACCTCATTAACCTTGTTGGGATGATTTTAATAGCTGTCTAGTTTCATCCTGCGTCTAGTCTTGTTTCTTTCCTTCCGAATTTATGCTCTGTTGCTAGACTTACCTTCCTATGTTAAGAAATAAAATTCTGCCCATACTGCTGTTGCTAAAAAAACTATCATTGTCTGCAGCTAAACTTTCAGCAGTATTTTCAACTAGTTTTCTTCACCCACATATACATCCACCAAACGGAATAATTTCTTCTTGCCTCTATATTCCTTGAACTTTTCCACGATTATGCCCTTGCTGCCGTGTTTCTGTTGCCTACATTTCTTTTCTCCATCTTTATTTACCAGTAGCTCAAATGACTTTGCTGGAATTTCTCAGCTGGAAAAAAACATTGTCTTTTTACATGAAACTCAATATAGTTTATTCAGTTCTTACAGTCACTAGCTGAATAACCTTGGGCAAATTATTTAAGAACTCTTTTATCTCAGTTCCCACATCTATGATATTGGGATAATACCATATTTAATTGTTTCTAAGACGTTTCTATGTTTTAACATCTCTGAAATAGGAATTTGTCTTATAATCAATTACATATTGAAGTTTAATTGGCAGATTTTTTTTTCTTTCTTAGTACATAAAGTAGAGTGCATCTCATACTTGATAGTGTCTTAAATTTGGTGTAATATGGTAACAGTATAAAATCATGGTCTTGGTGTAAGAATTAAAGGATCTTTGTATAAATGCATAGTACAACACAGGCCCAAAGTAGTGCTCAATAAATGTTTGCTGTTGTTATTAGGTGTAGGCGACCCTTAAATTATGGCCTCATGGAGTCTTAAAAGTGGTAATCAGTTGGAATGTCATTGAGTTGAACCCTTATTTCTGTAGTTGCTAGTTTACATTTTATGACATGTAAATGCTAAAGCTGGTCATGAAAAGAAGTAGAAATGAAATGCATCAAATATATTTTATACACATTTGTCAAAAAAAGGGTCAATCATATTTTAAAAGCTTTATTATAATTACCTTTCAGGGACTTTTTTTCTAGCGTGGGCTGTACTCTCTGACGCCTATTAAAATATGAGTCCAGTGAGTCTTATCTTCTTGACAAATACTTTCATAGTAATCATCGATGTTCATCATGCTTCAAGTACTTTTAGACTTCAATTAAAATGAAGGTATATGTCTTGAAAATTTTATTGATAATGAATATTTATGAAGGCTTCAGAAGTTCTTGAGTAGGAAAAGCTGAGTATTTTCCTTGGTGACTTCTTCAGAGATCTCCTTGCCCTTTCATTTCAGAAAGAGGTTGCTGAGCTGCTGCCAACCTGAACAGGGGCCAGTGCTTCCCAGGGCTGGAGTGAGGCACAGGCTTTTCTCAGGGGCTCAGCAGCAATCACAGGTGGCCTGCATTTTTCTTGTTTACTCTTCTAATGGTTCTGAATATAAGTTTAATTTGTTTTTGTTTTTCTACTTTCATTCCATTGTTTTAGCTCTGCCATTTAGCCAGAATTTATTGAATTTCTAGATGCTGCCAGGCACTGGTCTAGGAGCTCTCATAATTTTTATAGTATTCTAGTGGGGGAAGAGATATAAACATATATACTATCAGATATGGTATTTTTATATTTATATAAATGTTGGTTTTTATATTTATATAAATGTTGATAAATTTATAGAAGTGTTGATTTCATGTCTTACTTGCTTAACAAATTGTAAGCGATTTGATGTTTGGATTTATGGCTAATTTTATAATTCCATGAAATATGGTAGAGACTCAATAATTGGTGAAAGAGTAAAGTTTGGTTCTAGGAATAGTTAGAAGATACAAACTCTCACAAATTAATATTTACTGTTTGTCATGGAGATTCTGAAGTATACCTTAGAATATATAAGTTTAAAAATTAGTGATAATACTGAGCATCAGTGGATAGTTTCTGATGAAACATCAAACC
This sequence comes from Ursus americanus, assembly GCF_024610735.1. NCBI lineage: Eukaryota > Metazoa > Chordata > Mammalia > Carnivora > Ursidae > Ursus > Ursus americanus. Next base: position 32,408,870 of record NC_142137.1, read on the forward strand.
TTTTTTGTTATTCTGTTTGGGAATTTTTTAGAATGTAGTTTTCTGTATATAGATGGAAATTTTGAATTAAAAGGTAAATTACTTAATTATTTTAATTGATTTGATAAAACTCCCAAGAGTGTTTCTACTATAGGTATGTTTTTTTCCAAATTAAAGATAACCCTAGATTTAAATAGAGAACTGATGAGTGTCTTATCATTTGTATGTTTGGTTCAGTCTGTATTTGTGGAAATGGAAATACAGACTAGGCGTCGGTTTCCAGGACTGGGTAGTGATAGTTTGCTAATAAGAAAAGCATTTGCCTTAGGAAACATCTTAATAACTTAATCTCTGTGTGTATTTTCTTACAGTATTATCAGAAAATCCACCCAGTTTCACCATTACTGTGACATCTGAGGCTGGAGAAAATGATGAAAGTAAGTAAGTCCAATCAAAAAGACTTGTGGTTTTCCTAAGTCACTCTCAGGAGTGTTACTCCTTCTGCAGCCATTATGTTGGGCATTGAAGATGTGGAGGTGCTCAGTAAGGTGCTGTTAGGAATCTAGCAGGAATGTTATGTGTCTCTAATTAGCATTTACTATGTAAACATCACTTACAGAGAAACAGAGAGGAAGTCAATGAGATATATTCTGACACAATGAACTTAGTTTTAAAAAGTGAAAAAGAAACAACAATATAGCAGATGGAGACTTTGAATGCATGACTATGTAGTATTCCATTGTGTAACTGTTATTTTTCCATGATTGTTTTTGCTCTTTGGGCATTTAGATTGCTTGTTGGACATTTGCTGTTATTTATAAATTAAGCTGGATAAATGTCTGTCTTTATGATTTTTCTCTCTCTCTTTAGAATGGATATTGTACTGTTGTTTAAATATATTTATACATAAGACAAGATAAAAGCCCCTATTATACAACTGTAGAGCTAAGATAACTATACTGATGGAAATAAAACAGCTATAAAACCCATAATTTAAAATTAAATAGATTGATTTAAATGTGGCAGGTGTTGGGGATGGATCTGAAGTTCATTTCCACCATTAGTCCAGTTCAGTTAATTTTAGAATTTGATAAAAATGTTACGTAAGTTGGTGTTAACCCCAAGGATTTTTTTTTTTTTTTAGCGTTAAGCTAGTCAACTAAAATTTTGCTATGAGTAGTCAGTTATGCAAATTTTAGTGGTTTATCACTTGATAACTCTAAATCTGTCTTGTACAACTGAAAATGAGATTAGCACAGAGAAGTTACTAAAATCTGAATTAAAAAGAGGTTGGACACAATCATTTACTTATCCTTTACATATATATATATGTGTGTAGTTTTTATACATAGAGTCTCAAATACAACCTGAGTATCCTTTTATACTTTGTTTGAAATGTAAATAAATGTACAGAAGATACTTTAAAATATCCTTTAAAAATACTTTTATGATACTTTAAATATCCCAAAATGGTAATGATGATCTTTTCCTGATGGTGGGATTATTACTGATTTTGTTTTCCCCTTAATGTATTTCTAAATTTTCTATAATGAATGTCTATTACATCAAATAGTAAAATCAATGAATGTATTAAAAAAATTCTTGTTCTAGCAATAAAGTTGGAAATATATTAATTAAAAAAGAAAGAAAGTGCCAAAAGACACTGTATATCCTTATTGGCTTAACAGTCTTTTTTTTTTTTTTTCATTTAAATTTTACTTAGTTAACATACAGTGCAATATTGGTTTTCGGAGTAGAATTCCGTGGTTCATCACTTACATACAACACCCAGTACTCATCATAACAAGTGCCTTCTTTAATACCCATCATTCATCTAACCGCCCCCCCCCCCACCTTCCTCCATAGTTAAGAGTCTCTTATGGCTTGTTTCCCTCTTCTTTTTTTTCTTTTCCCCCTTCTCATATGTTCGTCTGTATTCTTTCTTAAGTTCCACATATGAGTGAGTTCATATATTTGTCTTTCTCTGACTGACTTATTTCACTTAGCGTAATACTCTAGCTCCATCCACATCATTGTGAATGGGAAGATTTCAATTTTTTTGATGGCTGAGTAATATTCCATTGTGTATATATACCACATCTTTATCCATTCATCATTCGATGGACATTTGGGCTCTTTCCAGAATTTCACTATTGTTGATAATGCTGCTATAAACATCGGGGTGCATGTACCCCTTCGAATCTGTATTTTTGTATCTTTTGGGTGAATACTGCCTAGTAGTGCAATTGCTGGATCATAGGGTAGTTCTATTTCTTTCTTTCTTTTTTTTTTTTTAAGATTTATTTATTTATTTTAGAGAGAGAGAAAAAGAGAGTGCATGTGTGTGTGTTGGGGAGAGGGGCAGAGAGAGAGGAGAAAGAATTCCAAGCAGGCTCCACACTGAGCACTGAGCACAGAGCCTGATGTAGGACTCTATCCCATAATCCATGAGATCTTGACCTGAGCCCAAACCAAGAGGATGCTCAAACAACTGAGGCTTGTAGGCACCCCTATTTTTAACTTTTTGAGGAATCTCCAAACTGTTCTCCAGAATGGCTGTGCCAGTTTGTATTCCTATCAGCAGTGCAAGAGTGTTCCCCTTTCTCTGCATCCTCACCAACATCTGTTGTTTCTTATGTTGTTAATTTTAGCCATCCTGACAGGTGTGAGGTGGTATCTCATTGCGGTTTTGATGTGTAATTTCCTTGGTGATGAGTGATATTAAGCATCTTTTCATGTGTCTGTTAGCCATCTGTATGTTGTCTTTAGAAAAGTGTCTATTCATGTCTAATGCCCATTTTTTAACTGGATTATTTGTTTTTTGGGTGTTAAGTTTGATAAGTTCTTTATATATTTTGGATACTAACCCTTTATCAGGTATGTCATTTGCAAATATCTTCTCCCATTCCATAGGCTGCCTTTTAGTTTTGTGATTGTTTCCTTCATTATGCAGAAGCTTTTTGTATTGATGAAGTCCCAGTAGTTCATTTTTGCTTTTGTTTCCCTTGCCCCCAGCAGTGTGTCTAATAAGTTGCTACAGCTGAGGTCAAAGAGGTTGCTGCCTGTGTTTTCCTCTAGGATTTTGATGTTTCCTGTCTCACATTAGGTCTTTCATCCATTTTGCATTTATTTTTGTGTATGGTATAATAAGTGGTCCAGTTTCATTCTTCTGCATGTGGCTCTCCAGTTTTCCCAACACCATTTGTTGAAGAGATTATCTTTTTTTCCATTGGATATTCTTTCCTGCTTTGTCAGATTAGTTAACCATATAGTTGTGGGTCCATTTCTGGGTTTTCTGTTCTGTTCCTTTGATCAGTGTGTCTGTTTTTGTGCCAGTGCCTTACTGTCTTGATGACTATAGCTTTGTAATACAGCTTGAAGTCCAGTATTGTGATGCCTCCAGTTTTGTTTTTCTTTTTCAAGATTGCTTTGGCTATTCGGGGTCTTTTGTGGTTCCATATAAATTTTAGGATTGTTAGGTCAATCTCTGTGAAAAATGCTGGTTGTATTTTGATAGGATTGTATTGAATGTGTAGATTGCTTTGGGTAGTAAAGATGTTTAAACTCTGTTCTTCCAATCCGTGAATCTGGAATATTTTTCCATTTCTTTGTGCCCTTTGCAATTTCTTTTATAAGAGTTCTATAGTTTTCAGAGTATAAATCTTTTGCCTCTTTAGTTAGGTTTATTCCTTGGTATCTTATTGTTTTTTTGGTGCAATTGCAAATGGGATCGATTCCTTGATTTCTTTTTCTGCTGCTTCATTATTGGTGTATAGAAATGCAACAGATTTCTGCACGTTGATTTTATATCCTGCAACTTTGCTGAATTCATGTATTAGTTCTAGCAATTTTTTGGTGGAGTCTTTCAGATTTTCTACATAGAGTATCGTGTTGTCTGCAAATAGTGAAAGTTTGACTTCTTCCTTGTCAATTTGGATTCCTTTTATTTCTTTTTTTTTTTTAAAGATTTTATTTATTTATTTGACAGAGACAGCCAGCGAGAGAGGGAACACAAGCAGGGGGAGAGGGAGAGGAAGAAGCAGGCTGATAGCGGAGGAGCCTGATGTGGGGCTCGATCCCAGAACGCCGAGATCACGCCCTGAGCCAAAGACAGACGCTTAACCGCTGTGCCACCCAGGCGCCCCTGGATTCCTTCTATTTCTTACTGTTGTATGATTGCTGAGGCTAAGTACTGTGTTAAATAGTAATGGTGAGCATAGACATCCTTGTCTTGTTCCTGACTGTAGGGGAAAGGCTCTCAGTTTTTCCCCATTGAGGGTGATACTAGCTGTGGGTCTTTTCGTATATGACCTTTATGATGTTGAGGTATGTTTCCTCTATCCCTACTTTGTTGAAGGTTTTTATCAAAAATAGATGCTGTATTTTGTCACTTTTTCTGCATCTATTGAGAGGATCATATGGTTCTTGTCCTTTCTTTTATTAATGTGATTGATTGATTTACGAATATTGAACCACTCTTGTAGTCCAGGAATAAATCCCACTTGGTCATGGTGGATGATTCCTTTAATGTACTGTTGGATTTGATTTTCTAGTATTTTGTTGAGAATTTTTGCATCCATCTTCGTCAAAGGTACTGGCCTGTAATTCTCCTTTTTAGTGGGATCTTTGTCTGGTTTTGGAATCAAGGTAGTGCTGGCTTCATAGAATGAGTTTGGAAGTTTTCCTTCCATTTCTGTTTTTGGAACAGTTTGAGGAGAATAAGTATTAACTCTTCTTTAAATGTCTCGTAGAATTCCCCTGGTGAACTTTTATTTGTTGGGAGATTTTTGATTATTGATTTAATTTCTTTGCTGGTTATGGGTCTGTTCAAATTTTCTATTTTTTCCTCTTTCAGGTTTCGTAGTTTGTAGATGTCTAGGAATTTATTCATTTGCTTCTGGGTTGCCCAATTTGTTGGCATATAATTTTTCGTAGTATTCTCTTATAATTGTATTTCTGTGATGCTGGTTGTGGTCTCTCCTCTTTTATTCATGATTTTATCTATTTGGGTTAACAGTCTTATATCCATTGACTCATAAAATTCCTTTTTGATATCATACACAAAAATTAAAATATATCAAACTGGCACATTTTAAGGTTTTTTTTTTTTCCTTTCTTTTATGGGGAGGAATCTAGATTTGAGTTAAAATTATCAAAATCAGGGGGCGCCTGGGTGGCGCAGTCATTAAGCGTCTGCCTTTGGCTCAGGGCGTGATCCCGGCGTTCTGGGATCGAGCCCCACATCAGGCTCCTCCACTGGGAGCCTGCTTCTTCCTCTCCCACTCCCCCTGCTTGTGTTCCCTCTCTCACTGGCTGTCTCTCTGTCAAATAAATAAATAAAATCTTTAAAAAAATTATCATAATCAGGAGTTTTTAATAATTAAAATGTGAGTTTTTACAAAAAAGGCAAAGTCTAGACAAAGGATCATTGTGATTAATAAGTTTTATTTATTTATTTATTTTTATTTTTTGTGAATAGTAAGGTTTAACAGCAGATGTTTAGCACTGCTGCTTAGTTGCAAATTGCCTGGTGGAATCGAGAATTCACCAGGTTGGTCTATAGAGAGATACCTTGCATTGATTTGCCTGAAAGGATCTCATTCCTATACAAGTGTCAGGTATATACACTGATACAGGCCAAAAGAGTGAGTGAGAGTGTATAAATGAGTCAGGTTAAAAGGTTATCAGACAACCTCTTAAACCCTATTTCAAAACGTGTCATCTAGCAACCCCTTAGCAGTGCCCTGCTGGCATTGTGCATATAGAAATACAGACTCCAGGGCCAATACCAGATCTTTCTCCCTGGGAACTGGCTCTGATACAGGCCTGAAAATAAGCCTAAGGTAGTATTTTTTCTATTTGTTATATTCTGTGCCTTTTGTTCATCTTGAGGGTTTTAAAAAGAGTGGCTTTTATCCATCCTCTTTCTCAGACATGCAATATGGTAAAATACTCATAAGTAATAAATGTATTTCATGTGTTTGAGGTGATTTTTAGTCTTCCCATGGTTTGTTTTCACTTATCTTTGTGGTATGTGTTATTTATCTTAGTGATTATCTGTCTGATCTTATAGTAACCTTGTTTTTCTTCACAGGAAAGTCTGTTGTGCTACTTTTTTATTTGACACATTGTAAATAATTACTGACTCAGTAATTATTTAATTACTTTAATTATTTAAAAAAAAATGTTTACCTCTCTATACTTTACATTTTAAGATATTCATATCAAACTCCTTTCTTATGATTTTAGCTGTCCAGACTACCCTCAAGTTTACATACAGTGAAAAATACCCAGATGAAGCCCCTCTTTATGAAATATTTTCCCAGGAAAATCTAGAAGATAATGATGTCTCAGACATTTTAAAACTATTAGCATTACAGGTAAGGAAATAAGTTTTGTTGTGATATTTTTTATTGGCCTTAAATAGTATACATTAATTTCAAGAGTTGGAAAATGCTAGTAAATATATATAACCAGTACACTGAATGAGGAGAATTCATGATATCTCTCTCTATATATAGATAGATAAATAGATAGATATTCACAAAGCATCTTTATTTTTGTTTCTCATTGTACATTTAGAATTTGAGTAAGAGAAGTTATCCCTATATCCCTGCTTGAAACTCAGTCAGCCTCATGACTTTTAGTTAATAAAATGTCCGGTAAGTACTTTAAGTTTAAACACAGTTTTGATTTGGTTCTCAGAATGTCCAGCCTCATGTGCAGTTAAAAAGTCTGACTTTTAAAAAAATTAAAACTCCCAACCCCTCTGTCCTGTTTCAGGCTAGTTGCCTGCAATCTGTTAAGAAGACTGGTGATTGTTTTGTTTTTTTCTTACCTTTCTGTCTCCTGAAGTTTACAAGCAGCAACCAGAGTTTATGATCTCTCTGAGAGCAGGGGTTGTGAAGAAAAACATGGGTATTAGAAAATTCTTGGCTAGTTCTGTGGTAGGACAGGCTACCCATAGCCTGGGCTTAGCCAGAATTTAAAGCTCTGTCTTGCTTGGGTTGAGAGTTTTCATCGGTTCTTCAGAGTAGGGATTAGGGAGGACAAGTAAAATCTTTACCATGTTTTAAACAGAAGTCCTAGTTTTGCTTGTTTGTTCTAAGAAGAATTGACACCTTAAATGTGACTGGTATATTTCAAGGACTATTGGTCCTCTAAATGCTGATATTTTAAAAATATCTGGAGCTATTAGAGAATGAAGAGTGAAAGAAGATAGATCAAACATGAATTTTATGCTTATCTTGGGTCCTGTTCATTCTGCTACCCAGTATGAAATTATACGAATTCTAATATTTGACTTAAAATGCTTCATTTTAAAACATTGCAGAAAACCTGGGGCGATATGCTACATTCAGTCAGTCATTTATTAATGTAAGTTATTTGATCTGAGTGATTACTTTCTATGTGTTTTATATTTTATTTGTACTCAAGCTGCTTCCTTTCAGAAAAGTTTTGATTTCTTTCTCATACTTACACGAGATCAGATATATTGAGGGAATATTTGTACTTTTTCTTCCAAAGTAGTATTGATTTTCAATGTCAAAAAAATAAATTCATATTATAAAAAGCTCAGAAAGTACAGAAACTCATGAAGAAGAAAATTAAAATTACTCTTAATCTCACCAACCAGGTATAACTGCCTATTAACATTTTGGTATGATATAGTTCTAGACTTTTTCTTATGTTTATATTCATAGTACGTCTCTTCTACCCCAAGTTAGATCATTCTAAATATAATGTTTTATAACATCTTTTTTTTCACATAACGATATATGTGGGTATCTTTCCATTTTAGTAAACATGTATATGAATCATCATTTTTGATAACTGCATAGAATTTCACTGCATGTCTGTGTAATTACACATATCCTAATTATTTGTCATTTTTACCTGATTTAATATGTAAATCTTTGGACATGCTTCTTTTTTGGGGGGGGGAGGGGCAGGGGCAGAGGGAGAGAGAGAATCCCAAGCAGGCTCCATACCCAGTGTGAGGCCCAACGCGGGGCCTGATCCCATAACCCTGAGATCACTCCTGAGCCAGATTCAAGAGTCAGACACTCAACCAACTGAGCCACTGAGGTGTCCCTTTGGACATTCTTATATATCACTATTTGTAAATCCTTAGAGCAGAGTCTTCATTGAATCCCTAGTGCCTGGCATATATAGTAGACACTCAGATATTTTTTTGAATAAATGAAGAAAAGTATATTATTGATGATTATACTAGCCCAGTGTTTTCTGTAAGTAAGATTACTGGGTTAAAGGTTATGCATACTTAATTTCATACACGTTGCCAAATGGACCTTCAAAATGATTGTGCCACGTTATGATCTTACTGTAGCCGTTGAGGTGTTTGCCCAGATCTGCTAACATTAGTTTTTTTTTTTTTTTTTATTTAGAAAGACAAAAAATGATAACAACATGAAAATAGTATATAATCATAATTTGAAACTCTTTAAAAAAGTAGTATATGGAAATCTCTTGGAAATCTACTATGGAAATCTACTATGGAAAACGCTGCCTAGTTTCATATGAATGATTCTTTTTTTGCTTTTCTATTGGGATACTTAAGTTGTTAAAAAAGAGATCCTACTGGGATTTGTTTTTGAAATGTATCAAGCATTAAGTTAAGTGACCAAGACAGACACCATCCCTCCTTTCATAGATTTTATGTTCTTGGGAGGAATGTGGACTAGCAAATCGGAAGTTGTTATTCTGTGTGGAAAAATGCTGTGAATGGACATAGACTCGAGGCACTGGAGAAGCTTTCAAGAGGATGAGTTTGCCAGGCCATAAAGAGAAGAGTTTCAGGGCAGAGGAACAAGCTTATAAAGGGTCATGGGAACGAGAGGGGAGAAGAGATCAATATTTCCTTCCATGACTTCTAGTCACACTAAATTTCTTGAGCTTAGAATTTGAGGTCAGTGATCTTATATGACAAAACTAAAGAGGTTAATTCCCAAAGGATCTTCTGACTGTTTTAAAAGTCTGGTCTTGCTGCTTGTTGGTTTGGGAAGCTGTTGAAGAGTTTTAAGCAAGAGACTGACTAGATCAGTTATGTGTGTGTATTGAGTAGCTAGAGAAGTTGGTGTTAGGGGTGACAAGACCACAGGTTTTAAGAAAACCAGTTAGGAGTTTCTCGTAATATTTGAAGTTGAAGGTGATGGTGTCCTGGGTTAGGGTCATAATGTTGATAGAGAACAGTAGGCAGATTGAAATGACATTTAAGAACAGATTAGCCGCAGTGATCGAGCTTATGAGGGGATGTGAGTGTTTACGCTGGGTGGTTGGTGGTTTGGTTCTCTGAGTTGGGGAACATAGAAATAGGTTCTATGGAGAACATGGTGATTTTAGTGTTGATGTGCCTGTGCGACATGCTATTGCTGTCCACGGGGCAGTTTTAGTGTGGGTTTGGCACTCAGGAGATAGGGTTGTTTAGTCAGATTTAGAATGGTTAGCATGGAGACACCACACAGAAGCCCCCAAAAGAGAATCACAGGAGTTAGCTTGAAGCCAGCTCTCTGTATTCACAGAGGGCCCAGGAGATGAAATACGTACTCCAATGCCGCTGAGGCCAGCCCTGTCAAAGGAGTGGTTAGAAAGCTCTTCTGCTTCTAGAATGGAGATTCTGGCTTGTATATTTGGGACTTTTTTTTGGTTTTTTGGTCTGTTTCCTTCAAACTGTATCTTGTTTCTATGGATAAGCAAGACACCTTGTTTTACTTTAATCTGCTTTCAAATTACCAGCTTCCAAATAGCTTTTGAATTACAGTTGATCCTTGAACAACACAGAGGCTGAGGGACACTGACCTTCCACACAGTCGAAAATCTGTAACTTTTGACTACCCTAAAACTCCTACTAATTGGCAGGAATCTTTACACATAACGTAAACAGTTGATCACGGCATATTTTGTATGGTATATGTACTATATACTGTATTCTTAAAGTAAGCAGAGAAGATGTTATTAAAAAGTCGTAAGAAAGAGAAAATACATTTACAGTACTATTCTGTATTTATTGAAAAAAAATGGATGTAGGTGGACCTGTGCAGTTCAAACCTATATTGTTTAAGGGTCAACTGTATATCCCTTTCATGAGTTGGAGAGCTTTTATATTTGATTTTAAGCCATTTCAAATTGAAGAAAAAAAAGTAAGTAAAGATAAATCACAGAAGTACCTACATTCTGTATCATTGTATATTAGAAAATCACTTTGGCCTCAAAGTTCAGTTCATTGTCACAGCTCTAAAAATCTAAATCATGAAAATATGGTGGAAAATTAATGTTACTAGCTGCTGTAGGAAAAGCTTTTCTGAATTCTGGTTATTAAGCCAAATTTAGTAAAATAGATACCAGTTTCAGGTTGGATGTAGCAAATTACATGTCTTTTTAAATTTAATACATAGTTATTCATATATATGTATGTATGTGCTCAATTCTTAAATGATCATTTATCCAGGTGTCTGAACTTACGGTGTAACTGAATTAGTAATCGTATTATAAATGTATGGAATTTAGTGATGATGATGAAACACTTTTTCATTGGTTAGTTTTTTTTGTTTTTCTGAGAAGTATGTTCCTCACCACGACCTTTCTCCATAGGCAGAAGAAAACCTCGGTATGGTGATGATCTTTACTTTAGTGACAGCTGTGCAAGAAAAATTAAATGAAATAGTAGATCAAATAAAAACTAGAAGAGAAGAAGAAAAGAAACAAAAAGAAAAAGAGGCAGAAGAAGCTGAAAAGGTATATTGTAAAGCTGGGTTTTCTTTCATTCTTTTTTACATCTGTTTTGTGTCTCATTTATCTAACCGCATGTCTTTTTTATTTTCTAAGCAATTATTTCATGGCACTCCTGTTACAATTGAGAATTTCTTAAGTTGGAAGGCCAAGTTTGATGCAGAACTCTTGGAAATTAAAAAGAAACGAATGAAAGAAGAAGAACAAGCAGGAAAAAATAAATTAAGTGGTATGACTCCCCTCCCCCCTGCCCAGGCTGTTCTGTATTCTTGCGCAGCAGGAGGGTCGTGTGGACAGATTTCTATAAAAAAATAACGTACGTGGGCATCTTGGACAAAAAGAGAAAGCATTCTGGCTACATGATGACATTTCTTCATTCGTAGTTATCGTTAATTTTTATGGCTTATCTCTGATTTAGATATCGCAATGGCTAGATCTTGAGATACAGCCACCATGACATTCAGAATCACAAGCGTTAGAAGTGGTAGAGTCAAGTGCATTGGTTTTTCTAGGACTCTAAAGCAGACTGGGTTTTCGCTTGTTCCATTTTAATGCAGATACATATCACCTGCATCTTAGCTACCTATGAATTGATGAATTTATTGAAATTGAAATTTATTGAAAAACAGGTTTTCAGACTTGTTTTCTTGGATTATTGTACTTCTTAAAGGATTGTAGGGAAGATGCAGGAAAACTGTGGAAAGGTGGGAAAGTGGAACATATAGGAAAAATACGTTTGAACTAAACATATTTGTTTCTTTTAGGGAAACAGCTCTTTGAAACAGATCATAATCTTGACACATCTGATATCCAGTTTTTGGAAGATGGTAAGATAATACTAAGATTCCACGGGTACATAATGCACTGTTTTTAATAGTGTGTTAACCCATGAAAATCAGAGTGATAACTTAATGTGAAATTTTCCTCCCAAAGCTATAAACAAATACATTTTGAAGAATAAATTGTAATGTTTGATTAATTTATCCACTAAACTATAGCAATATATTTTTAAAGTTTTCTGATAACTTAAACAACATCAAAGGTAGCAGTAAACAATTATGGTCACATTAGTCTCTAATAATTAGTAAACCAGGCCCCTGTAACTCAGGTGACCTGGTTCACTCAAATTTCTAGTATCAGAAATCTGTGCAAACTATTTCATGGTCATGGAACTTTATAAAGACCTCAAATCTGGAACTCTTCATGCCCCCTAACCAAAAATCTTATTTTTCATACTAGTCTTATGGTCCGGAACATCTCCTTCCTTATGCTTTCCTTCTCCTTTTTATCCTTAGCTTTATCCTCTTTCAGTCTTCTCTCCATCCAGTATTCATCCATCTGTAGATATTTATTGCACCCCTAGTATAAACCAGGCGTGGTCCTGGTTGCTGACAATACAGCAGCAGAGAGCAGTATAGACAGATTCCCTGCCCTTGTGGAGCTTGTGGCCCATGTGTGTTTCTTAAACTGAACTCCATGATCAGTCACACTTCTGTTAGCACCCTAGAGTTAGGACCCTTCACTAGCCGCCTTCGTGCTCATCTTGCCAGTTGGGGATCCTGTAGCATCTGGCCTTTCAACTTTGTTCCTGGACTATCTCCTGAAAAAGGTTAAGAAGCCATGTTGATGTGGCCTCACTGCCAAATCATGCTTCTTAACTTGAGCTGGGCCCTTAGGGACACTCACCACTGTATTTCATATATCTTACTGCATTCTTGTTCCAAGACATTTATTAGTCCCAAACAAACAAAAACACCCCATACAAACAAACAAACCCAGCAAGGTTGTCCTCATGTCCTCTCACTTTACTAGCTTGTTTTTCTCCTATCTTATTGAGAAACTCTGGAACAAAAGCTGTGTCTCATTCTCTCTTGCACTTTAGAAGTTTCACTTGTCCTTGACTCCTTTCCCTGTCTGATGGATCAAGTACCTCTTCATATCCAGTAACTCACCACAAGCTCTCCGCTGATACTGCTTCAGAAGTGTCTTTTCCACACATTTTCAACTCTTTCCTCCTAACTTGAAGGTTTTATCATTTGTTTCCCTGGGTGTCTGCTGGCTTCTCACATTGTCTGCCTGCTTCAGTCTCTTCCTCTTTTTGGTTCCCTCAGTCACCGCCCCTGAGGTGGCGTTCCTGAAACTCATGTTGAATCATGATACTTCTCTCCTTAAAATCTTTTGATGGTTCTGTGTTGCTTGGAGAAAAAGGTTGACCTACACCGTCCTTCAGTTTGGCCTTCATCTGTGCTATCTCCAGATATTTTTCCTGAAGAATCTTGTGTTCCAGTGAGAAGTACTCAGTCTTATTTTTTCTTTCTGCCTTTGTATATACTACTACCTACAGTTGCTTCATCCTGTCCCCTTTTCTTCTTGGTGGATTAAAATTTATTGTAAAGATATTTTAGACGTCATCTGTTTCGGGAAGCCTTCCCTGCCTCTCCCAGAGACAGTGAGTTATTCTTTGGCCTGGACTTAGCAAAGGTGTGTTTTATTACTTAACTGCTCATAGGCAAGAAGGAAGACTCATTCTCATTGAACTGAATGCCAGTGGGCTGGAGTCTGCCAGGAAAGGCAGATGAACAATTTTTGGTGATTTAAGAGGACTGTACTATCCCACTTTTATGTACTTCAGACACACTGAAGAGTAAAGGTGTTTAATGCAAGGCCGAGGTATTCCTATAGTGCTCAGATATTTAGAATTTGAGAAAGGCATACCATTGGTTCTAAGGGGAACTAAGTGAGAGTGAAGACAAGTTATATCTGTCAATTAAATAACAAGTATAGTTGAGCTTTAATGATGTCCGTATCTGCCACTACTGGAAGAGAGAAACTCCTGGTTCGGGCCCCGTGGTCAGTGATAATCAACTTTGTATAACCAGGATATACCTTCGTCTTCAACTTACAGCATGCCACATCATAAATAATTCCTTCCAGGAAAGCTTTTTTTATAACTGGATTTTTTTTTTTAACTGGAAGCATGAGGTTGCTCTTAAAATGTGTGTCTCTGCTGACCAATACAGACCATTATTGCTGTGACTGTTGCTATGATAGTAGTTCAGGATTTCATCCCTGGCACCTCACTTGCACTTTTAGAGGGTTGTGTTTGGTGTTGCCATTGAGTTATGACTTTTATTCCCGAGTATGAGACTGAAGGTAAAATCTTTCGTCTCTTGCAGCTGGAAACAACGTGGAGGTAGATGAATCTCTGTTCCAGGAAATGGATGACCTGGAGCTAGAGGATGACGAGGATGATCCAGACTATACTCCTGCTGACCCAGAGAGTGATTTGACTGACTAATGGACCGGCCCCATCTGCAGAGAGGTGTGACTGCCACAGCATCTGTGGCTGTGCCGAGGTGTTGATTTTTCTTTCTTTTTTCTAAGAAAAAATAATTTTCAGGAGAATATTCTTCTGATAGCTTTCATCATTGAACTTAATAAACTGACCTTAAAGTTTCAAATATAAAATGTTCAGTTCCTCTTATTGGTAGGAATAAGGTCATATATTGAAAGTCACTTAGTGTTAGAGAGACCCAGCCTATAACACAAAGACTTGGAGATAGAATGCAGCTGTGCACAGGTGGGGGTTCCTATACAAGGAATTGTAATAACTTGGAATTCCTGTGCTGGAGACAGTGATGGCTTTTTGCTTCTGTGTGCTACCATGAATATAAAATATTAGAAGACAGAGGTGAAGAGAATAGTAAACCTTCTGAATTCTAGCCTTTGGGCATGATAAATTTAAGTCTTTACAAAACCAGAAACCTAAATTATATTCAGGATTAAAGCGGACTTTAGTCTTACGGTTGTATTTGAATCAGCATCCTCTGTGCAGTTATTAGAAGGTGTGCACTCCTAGGCCTTTCTCAGTTTAGGTTATTAAACACTGACCTTAATCTGAATTTTAAAACAGTGAAATCTCATGCCAGTTGACATATGTTATTCCGTTGCATACTCCTTATTCTGTAGTTGTGAAATATATATATACTTGTGATGTCCTCTTACTCTTCTAATTTAACCAGTCTGAAAAGATCTGAATTCTTGAGGTTGCACGCTGTCTGCAGGAGAACACGTATCCACATTACTGCACATATGAGACCTTTTCCGTAATAATTTGGAATGGTTGACTTGTAGGAGAGCCAGGCTTCATGCAAATCCAGTCACTGCAGTTTTAGAGAATTGAATCTTAATCCTAATAGGAAATTACTTGTACTATTGCAAATCACTGCCTCCTTTCAAAAATACACACACCACATATCCACGAGCACAAGCAGTGTCAATCCCATGCTTATTTGGGGGTTAGACCTCTGGCTAAAATCAAACCATTTAAGACAAAACTATCATTGAGGAATGTAATACTTTTTCAGTAGCTTTGGTTCTGACCAATAAAAGGGAATACCAGTAGTGCTCAGCATTTCTCTGCAGAGACACGTCTAAAAGTTTCTTTTGTGTGAGAATTAACTTTTTCTAAGGAGAGGTCCTTTCTGAAGCTGATCACCAGATGCATTAAGAACTCAAGAGCAGTTTCATTAAGGGTAGGACAAGCAGTGATGAACAGTGTAGTGCTGAGCCGATGAAGATTTGACCTTAAAGTGTCAAGAATGATTCCACCTCCTCCTCACACATGATTTTGTTTTAAAGTTGACGTTTTATACATTTTCTCTAGGTATTGGAGTGGATTCTGCCTTTGTCATTTCAGAATGTAGGCAGAACCTAATGGTATGGAAATGAAGACAAAGAGTTTGTTCTAGTGCTACTCCCAAGTATTTTCATCCAGAGTAAATATTAATGTTAATATTTCTTTTGTTTTCTGGGAGTTAACTGAAGACTCTGCTTCTCAAACTGGAGCACACATAATCCCAGGATGTGCAGAAGCATGGCTGGTGATATTTGAAGCAATAATTGGCCATCTCAGATTATCAGTTTTGCTCTTGGATTTGGGATCATTTTTGCTTTTGTTTCTCTACTTATGCTAAATTGTATAAAATATTATAAGATTAAAAACAAGTACAAGTATGTGTATTCTTTGCTGTATCCCTGTGACAATGTCTGGCACTGAATAGGCATCTAATATTCATTGAATGAGTGAATTACGGACTAGAATGAAAGACTGTCATGCATTTTAAAGGTAAAACATGACAGTTGAATGTTCTGTTTGCCATCTGCAGCTTTGCATAATGCTTCTGGATTCTGCATTACGTCATACTCTTCTGCCAGCAGGGGTGCCTTAGGAAAAAGGTGGATAAATACTGGTCTAAGGCGAACACATCTAAAAGGTTACATGAACATTTCCTAGTGGAGGTAAGATGAGGGAGAGGGACGGCTAACAGCTCTTCCGGAGGCACAGGATGAGTTCATGGATTGTACTGTCACAAACTCCGAAGATAGACGGGCCAAAAAGCAACGCGTTGCATTCTTGGATCCCGGGAGTTAGGCGAGTGTAGGTTTTCAGTATTTATGTGCTGGTGCATCGTTCGTGTTACAACACAAAGTAGGTAAACTACCTCAAGTGGCTCGCAGTGTTTGCTTTCAGGGAACGTACGCATCAGGCAGCAAAGGTAGACATTGTATGGTATTTCAAAGTGGGTCGTACACTTCAGAACTGTAGAGAGTAATTTTAGAGAGACCATTGAGATCTCGTGATAGGGAAAGGTTTTCACAAGTGCTACATGGGGTATGAGTCCATACAAATACATAAATGGGAACGACATTAGGTTCTTCGCTGCTTTAGGACCTATGTCAGGGTGAGAGAGGCAGAATGCTGCCGAAAGGTACATTATGAAGTTGATGGCCTTCTGTTTCATGTCACTGTTGTTGGGCAAAGGACTTGGAAAGAAAAGGGGTGAGGTAGGTTGGGAATGCACAGTTCAGTGCACCTTCCATTAATAAAAAATGGAAAAATGCTGGAAAAGGTTCAAGAATATTGTAAGGGATATCAAACCAGAATTTTAAATAACTGCTGTGCAGAGCCATTTTGGCACCTGAGGTAAAAGGAAAAATCAGTAATTACTTAAAATTTGGATACTTTATTTGTTTTGGATTTTACATTAGTCTTTATTTTTTTAAATACTGCATTAAATATTATTTATCTTAATAACTGAGTTTTTGGTGCCTCCTTAAATTTTGCAACCAATATCAGTGCCTCACTCACCTTAACCATAGTCCTTGATAGCTCCAAAAGGCTCTCAGGGTTCTCTGGTCTCCATCCTGAGAATATTGACCATGTGGAGGGGGGGCTCCCTTATGTAAATGAAGATGCTCAGGAGACAAAGAGCATGAGCCATACCAGCTTCAAGCAGATATTTCAGCTAAAGCAATTAAGGGCCTGGAAATTTCTAGAGTATGGGCTATTGCCACATGCCTAAGACATCAAAAAATAGGGTATAGCTGGGCGCCCGGGTGGCTCAGTTGGTTAAATGTCTGCCTTTGGCTCAGGTCATTGGTATCAAGCCCTGTATCAGGCTCCCTGCTCAGTGGGGAATCTGTTTCTCCCTCTTCTTCTGCCCTTCCCCATCGCTTGTGTTCTCTCTCTCAAGTAAATAAAATCTTAAAAAAAAAAAAAATGGGTTATAGCTTTGACCATACCAATCCAAACATACTTAGGTGTGATACAATCTTTAGTAAAATGAATTACACTCCAAATTTGGTGGTATCTTCAATAGATTGATTCTTGTGGAACTCACTCTGTCTAGAAAGTATGGCTCTAGAACATTTTCCACCTAGACTTTTGGGATAATATTTTTTAAAGAACATCCTGATACTTGACGTATCTTCTGACATTTAAGTTTTGTTTTAAAGGTCAGACTGATTCATCTCTATTGTTTGCAATGGCCCTTAGCCATTAGGATCTGTTCCCAAGAGTGTTTGTTTTAAAATGTAAATATTGATGCTAAGGCCCTTGAAAAATGACATTAAAGGAGAATCTTAGGCACATTCTCTAAGGTATGCATTTGGTGTCCTTTATTTTTTGCTATTATCAAGTAATTTTCTTGGGTTTTATCTGAGACAGGAAGTGTCTTTGCGTCCATGTATTTTATGAAGGGAGGTTGAAATGTCTCCCTTCCTCACACAGGTGCTCAACTGGTAAAGAAACAGGACACTTTGAGCCAGTCCCACAGAGCTTGAACACATAGGGAAAAAGTGAAGGTTTAATGTTTAATACTTAATATTTTGGTTCACCACTGAAAATTAATGCATGTGTAGTATGAAAATATATAACATGGCTCTGGTGGATAGAGAGAATTGAATTAATAGGCTCTTCTAATAACTGAGAGTTTGCATATCATTAACATAATCTCTGATCCTGAATTTCTTCATCTGTAAGATAAGGATTATAATAATTTCTAAATATGAAAAAATTACTTAAAAATGACAACTAATAAACATGTTCAAATTGATGAGTTCACACTGCGGTTGTTCACGGGGCTTTGTCTCCAAATCGCCCCACATTTCCCACTCCACTTTGTCCCCCTGCCTCGCACGATGAAATTCGAGGGGAGGAGTGTATGACCCTGGGCTGAATGTGCGTGTCCCCAGAAATTCATGTGTTGAAATCCTAAGCCCCATGGTGAGGATGGGGGGGGTGGGCTTGGGGAGGTGGTGGTTGGGATGAGTGCGCTCATCAAAGCTGCCTTGAGCTCCCTTGCCATTTCTGCCACATGAGGTCACAGGGAGAAGACCACGAAGGAAGGAGATTCTCTCCAGACACGCAGGCCAGGTGGCATTATCTTGGACTTCCCAAACTCGAAACGGTGCTGAGTAAGTGTCTGTTGTTCGTAAGCCCAGTCTGTGCCCTCTTGTGATGGCCGCCGGAATGGAGTAAGACAAACACTTGTCCCTCTTCCTTTGCCATTATTTCATCCAACATGCAACTCCGGGAACAAACAGCACATGTAACAGAGCAGGTGGCACGTCCGTCAGCTGCGGGGGCACACTTGACGCCCTGCATTCCGACTCCAGCAGCCAAATCGCTGCAAGTTAAAGCACCTTGCAGGGCAGCCCAGCTCCTTAGTGCCCTGTTTGATCCCTTGTGGGTGTTAGGGCTCTTTCACTGCAGTTCAGCTTCTCCCTCTGCCCAGAGTACCTGCCACCACTCCTCACGGGTGGTGCTGCCGACCGCCCTTCCCAGTCCCCCCGCAAATCTCAGTCTGTGTCCTCAGAAGGGCCCAAAGGAAAACACCCCCTGAAATGACTTCGGTGGAAGCAGGCTGGTGGCCCGACGGCAGAACAGCACTGAGCAGAGCCGGCCGAGCACAGCGTGGTGGCCTGGGTGCGGAGCCAGGGCCCTTGGCTACCCACAGAGCCCAAGTGGCGCTAGGAGACTGGCTCCGGGTGGGGCCCGGAACTATGTGGGAGCATGTCTGTTTGTCACAGCACATCAGGGTGGGAAGAAGCCGGGGATCCTAAGCACGTTGTGCCATGAGGACAGCCCCACACCTGGAAGAACTGTTGCGGGAACAAAAGGCACAAAAACAAAGAAACAGAAACCTGCAAACCTTATTCCTTTTACGGGCCGCTTGTTCAAGTTTTGCCTCCCATGCGCTGGTATCTGTGGCTAGCTTGGGTAGTTGTCCAGAATTCACAGATGTGTGAAACATGGACCCGAGGGGCTTTGTGCCATTATCCTGCAACCAGAGCTAGAGGGATGGAGTTCGGATTCCAGGATAGTCAATGGTGCTTGGGCAACTGTGGTGTGTTTGAGGTTGCTCTGGGATGGACTAATCTCAAGATAAGCTCATGGTTTCCTGGAAGGTTCTCCCTGTTCCGGTATGAGTAATATATTTGTATGCTTGTCCTTGGAACCCGGCCTTTCTCAGGTTCTTTCCTACCCTTTCCTAGATATGCCTGGTTTTGCAGGTAACAGCTGTACTGCATTTCAAACTCGGCTCAGTCCTCACTGAGGAAAAACACCAGAAAGAAGAAATTCCTCAGTCAACATTTCTCATTCAGTCCTATTGAAATGAGAGTAAGTGGGGTGCCCTGGGCATCTTGGCAGTGGAAGTTGTTCGTTTTCTCTCCCCTTCCATTTACATGGAACTGGGCATCCCCATTGGCATCTTGGCAGTGGAAGTTGTTTGTTTTCTCTCCCCTTCCATTTACATGGAACTGGGCATCCGTGCCCGAATGAAAGCACCTGTAGAGAGCGTGCAAGGACACAGAGATCCATCCAGCTGCATCCCAAAGTGGGGGGAGGGGGAGTCAGAGAGGCGATGGGGCCAAGAGAGGTGCAGCAGCCACAGGGGCAGTGCTGGTCCTAGCAGAGGAGGCAGCGGGGTAGGAAGCAAGGGGAAGTTCAAGGCCCCTGGCCGCTCAGCTGCACGGAGGGACCGGTTGCTCTTCAGCAGCCCCTGGATTTCTGAGGCGAGAGCTCTGTGACCGGCACAAGGGAAGGAGAGGGAAGAAGGCAGACTAAGAGAATTGAAGGAAGGTGTTTCCTGCTGTTGCCTTGGGATTTCGAGAAGTCTGGGACCACTGAGACCCCACCCGCCCATCCCACTGGCCTTGGGCACACCCATGACGCAAGTGCTAAAGCCCACAACTGCCCTGCCACTCTGCCACCAGCTTTTTTTTTTTTTAATGTCAGTTCTCACAGGTGTGCTCCTAATTTTAGTGGTGAGTCAGTTCCAGTAAGAGAAAGTGAAATATTGTGTGATATCACGACCTTCTGGGACACAAGGTTTCTGATTGCCAATCTGCGTAACTGTTAGAATCAAAGTCAACAAAGCCTTCCCTAAATAAGAAAGATATTTGAAACTTCCAGTGAGATGACATCTGGTATGGAAAATTATAGTATGATGGTATCACAAAGAGAAAGTGACAATACTCCACCAACTAAATTCAAAGAGTATTGTGATCTTATTCATATATAATTAAAAACTTCTGAAGAAATTCAATGAGCTATAGAAAATTTAAAGGCAGTTCAGAGAACTCAGGCATAAAATTAATGAACAGGATTACTTTACCAAAGTGATTGAAATTATATAAAGGAACCAAAGAAATTCTGGATCAGTCATACTCAACAAGTGAGATGAAAAATGAATTAGAAAGCATTGGAATATAGCAAGTCAGATGGAAGAGAGAATAAGCCTTGTGGATGATAGGAATTTAGAAATGATTCAAGGGGAAGAGGAGAGAGACTAAAATTTTCAACATGAAAGAAACACTATGAGAGTTACCAGACTATTGGAAAAGCCAAAAGAAGAATAATGAGTATACCCGAAGGAAAAAAGTGGAAGGGCGCAACATTTATTTAAAGAAATAATTGCTGAGAGCTTCCCAAACCTGCAGAAGGAACTTAACATACAAGTCCACAGAGCTAATAGAACACTTCATTTTCTCAGTGCAAAAAAGTCTTTCTCAAAGACACATTTTAAATCTCTAAAACCAATGATAAAGAATTTTAGAGTTGGGGGGAAAAGAATAACCCACAAAGAACCACCCCCACCCCCACACTCCTTAGGTGATTGGGAGAGTTTTCAGCAGGAATTCTTCAGGGCAGGAGACAATGGAGTGACGGATTCAGAGCATTGAAAGATACAAATGGCAGTCATAAATACTCTGCACACCTAAGGTGTCAGGTATGAAGGAAAATCAGGGTTTTCCCGAACAGAAGCTGAGGGAGTTCGCCATACTAGACCTGTTCTGTAAGAGAGGCTGAAAGAGCTCTTCAAGCTGAAATGAAGACACTAGTGACACACAAAAAATGAAATCACACAAAACTCTGATAAAGGTGATATAGACCGTCAATATTGAAGATTCGCTCAGTTGAAGAACAGTTTGTTTAAAAATTGTAAAATAAAGGGTAAAGGAGGAGAGCATTGAAAAAAAAATGATAGGGATTACAACTGGTAACAATTTCACAGCATAATAGGTAATTTTGATACCGAAAACATAAAAGTGGAGGAGTCAAATGTGGAACCATTATAGCCAAATGAATATGAGTTCCTAGCCAAAGAAAAAGGACTAGCATTTTTATGTAAGGCTCAAAGAAACCACAAAGCAAAAATCTAGAGCAGACACAAAACAAAACAAAACAAAAAAGGAAACAGCAAATCATGACAAAGCCCACCACTTTACAAACGCAGATAGAAACAGAGTGAAAAAGAAACAATATAGATAGAAAATAACCAGAAAGCAAAATATAAAAGAAGACTAGAAAGTCCTTACATATTAATAATCACTCTAATTATATGGATGAACTCACCAAGTGTAATGCACACAGTGGCTGGAGTGATAAAAAAGCAAGACCTAACTATACGCTGCCTGCAAGAGACTTCTGTCAGCTCTAAAGACATACATAAGCGCAAAGGGAAGGGATGGAAGATGACTTCCCAAACAAGTAATCAAAAGAGGACAGCTGCAGGCACCCCTTTTATATCAAACGGAATGGATTTCACACCAAAAGTGGTAAAAAAGACAAGGTCATCATATGAACGTAAAGGGTCAATACATCAAGAAGGTATAAAACCACAAGTATGTCTACTCCCAGCATTCAAGCATTGAAATATATTAAGCAAATACTAACAGATTTTAAGGGTGAAATATACAGCAATCAGGTAATAGTAGGGGACTTCATCACTCCACTCTCAGTAGTAGATACATTATCCAGACAGAAAATCAACAAGGAAACACTGGAATGGAACCATACATTAGAAGAAATGGACCTATGGAATATTCGCAGATCATTCCATCCAATATCTGCAAAATACTCATTCGTTTCATTATTCTGCAGGATGCATTATATAATAGGGCACAAAAGTCCTTTTCAGAAGATTAAATTTATATTATCTTTGCTGACTTTGTATGATACTGACAATAACAAAGTGAGAAGATCCACAAATATCTGAAAACTGAACAACACACTTCTGAATAGCCAATGGGTCAAAAATAAATCAAAAGGAAGAGAAAACATGATCTCAAGACAAATGAAATGGAAATACAACATATCAAATCTTTTTTAGAAATCATATCAAATCTTTTATAGAAATCATATCAAATCTTTTTGTCATTCAAAATACTTTAATGGATAGAAAAGAGAAATATAGAGAAGTCAATCACATAAACAATTTTTATACACAATCAACTGTACTAATCCAACATTAACTGAGAATGTATTAAGACATATTATGTCTTATACATCATGACCCCTGAATGTAAACAACTCCTTCATCTGATTCCTACCCTAGTAAAAAGCTGTATTTCAAAACACATGAGGCACATGAGGAAAAGCTCACTGTGTTAAACTTATTAACTACATGTATTCTGTTGCTTTTGAGTGTTTGAAATGATTTTCCAAGATAATGTTGATTATACATGTGTTTACTCCATGTGCTCTCTTTAGAATATCACTCAATATTTCATTCTCAGAAACTTATTTTGTGATAAGCCAAATGTACCTGTAAACAGATGTTAAACGTAAATATTGGAGTTAAAGTAGTGATAAAGAACAGGGAAACACTGTTCTCTAATTTTATAGAATGTAGGAGGTTTTCTATTAAAATAGCCCAATGGTGAGATGATTAGGGCCACGCCAAGAAGAGGGAGGATGAAATATGCTAAAGCACACGATCAGGTCAAAATCAGCAGAGCATAATCAATTACGTAAACTGGGGATAATAGAAACAAGTTAAAAATAAAACCTTAGTTGATGTAGTAAGCACATATTTCACGAAGATTAAAACAGATACCTCAAAAGTATTAATTCCAAAAATGTTCAATATACTAATGATAACACCACTTCCCTGTATAAATCTCATTTTTTTTTGTCTTAATGTAACTTTCAGTGGTAATACATGAACTTCTTTTTTTTTTTAATTATGTTATGTTAGCCACCATACAGTACATCATTAGTTTTTGATTTGGTGTTCCGTGATTCATTGTTTGGGTATATATAACACCCAGTGCTCATTGCAATACATGCCCTCCTTAATACCCATTACCAGGCTAACCCAACCCCTAAGCCCCCTCCCCTCTAAAACCTTCAGTTTGTTTCCTGGAGTCCATAGTCTCTCATGGTTCATCTTTCCCTCTGATTCTCCCCCCTTCACTCTTACCTTCCTTCTCCTAATGTCCTCCATGCTATTCCTTATGTTCCACATATGAGTGAAACCATATGATAATTGTCTTTCTCTGCTTGACTTATTTCACTTAGCAGAATCCCCTCCAGTTCCATCCATGTTGATGCAAATGGTGGGTATTCATCCTTTCTGATGGCTGAGTAATATTCCATTGTGTATACGGACCAGATCTTCTTTATCCATTCATCTGTTGAAGGACATCTTGGCTCCTTCCACAGTTTGGCTATTGTGGACATTGCTGCTATGAACATTGGGGTGCATGTGGCCCTTCTTTTCACTACATCTGTGTCTTCGGGGTAAATACCCAGTAGTGCAGTTGCTGGGTCATAGGGTAGCTCTATTTTTAACTTTTTGAGGAACCTCCACACTGTTTTCCAAAGTGGCTGCACCAACTTGCATTCCCACCAACAGTGTAAGAGGGATCCCCTTTCTCCACATCCTCTCCAACATTTGTTGTTTCCTGCCTTGTCAATTTTTGCCATTCGAACTGGCATAAGGTGGTATCTCAATGTGGTTTTGATTTGAATTTCCCTGATGGCTAATGATGTTGAACATTTTTTCATGTGTTTGTTAGCCATTTGTATGTCCTCTTTGGAAAAGTGTCTGTATATGTCTTCTGCCCATTTTTTGACTTGATTATTTGTTTCTTGGGTGTTGAGTTTAAGAAGTTCTTTATAGATCTTGGATACCAGCCCTTTATCTGTAGTGTCATTTGCAAATGTCTTCTCCCATTCTGTGGGTGGCCTCTTTGTTCTGTTGACTGTTTCCTTTGCTGTGCAGAAAATTTTTATCTTGATGAAGTCCCAAAAGTTCATTTTCGCTTTTGTTTCCCTTGCCTTTGGGGACGAGTCTTGAAAGAAGTTGTTGTGGCTGATGTTGAAGGGGTTATTGCCTATGTTCTCCTCTAGGATTTTGATGGATTCCTGTCTCACATCGAGGTCTTTCATCCATTTAGAGCTTGTCTTTGTGTATGGTGTAAGGGAGTGGTCCAGTTTCATTCTTCTGTATGTAGCTGTCCAATTTTCCCAGCACCATTTATTGAAGAGACTGTCTTTTTTCCATTGGATATTTTTTCCTGCTTTGTAGATTAGTTGACCACAGAGTTGAGGGTCCCTATCTGGGCTCTCTATTCTGGTCCATTGGTCTGTGTGTCTGTTTTTACGCCAGCACCATGCTGTCTTGGTGATCACAGTTCGGTAATATAGCTTGAACTCAGGCAGTTTGATGCCCCTACCTTTGTTTTTCTTTTTCAACATTTCCTTGGCAATTCAGGGTCTTTTCTGGTTCCATACAAATTTTAGGATTGTTTGTTAGAGCTCTTTGAAAAATGTCATTGGTATTTTGATCGGGATGGCATTGAAAGTATAGATTGCTCTGGGCAGCCTAGACATTTTAACAATGTTTATTCTTCCAATCCACGAGCATGGAATGTTTTTCCATCTTTTTGTGTCTTCTTCAGTTGGTTAAAATTTTAAAAATTAACTGTGGGAAATGAATTCAAAGAAAGATAGAGACATAGTCATACACACACACACGAGATTACTATTCAGATCAATACAAGGAGGCCATCGATGAGTATCACTTGAAGTGTGGCTACCGACTACCCACAAATCTCAGACTTCTAGACCTTCCTGAAAGCCTGCAAAATCAGAATCTCTGTGGAGTGGGGCCATGAAATTTATATTTTAACACACAAACCAGGAAATTTCTATATGCTGAAAGTCCAAAAAACCACTGTTACAAGCAATGTGTATCTTGCTTGAAATAAAGGCTTCACCTCACCTCAAGGATGATCATTTGGGGAAAGGAAACTTGGGACGGAGCTATGTAAAAGGCAGTAGAAATATGTCCATGATGTGGACAGAAGCATCTACTTATACTGTGAAATAAGTCAACCTGTTAACACACTGAGCTATAATGAAAATTGTTTGCAGCTTACACATCAGAAATTTCAGTTCTCCCATTCATGAACTGAGGTTGGTAAGCTTCTCTCTCTTCCTAGAACACACAATAGTTCAATAACGTAACATGCAAAGGGCTTTTATGGTCATCAGACAACTGGAGCACAGCCGGGGTAAGTGGTTCAGAGGAACGTTTTCTGGGATACGCCAGCATCAGGAATCGCTGGCACAACACCCGTGCCATCAATGGAATCTTGTACCAGAACTACTTACTTTGCTTCAGACCCATGTTGCCCCGCAGATGTATTTAAGGGTAAAAGTACCGAGAGTGGAATTTCTACCAGAAAGTGTCAGTTGGCCTTGCTGCTACAACTGAAACACTGGACAGACTGAGCTTGTCACAACTGGCAGGAGGCCACCAAAACTGGTCATATTCTTGTCAAAACTGTGGCTAAGACTTCCTCCTCTCCTGAGTATGCAGGATGGAGTAGGTCCAGAGACCATATCTCCCCTGGCCAAAATTAAACAACTAAATCACAAAAATTAAAAATTTTAAAAACCTTAGATCTCTGGAAACAATAGGAACTAGATCAACTAAAATTCCAGAGAGGGAAGAGCCTTTATAGGTGAAGTATCCTGGCTTTCTTTCCGGGGCGCATTTGCCAATTTGGGGCATAGGCCAGATTTTGAAACTTTCAGGCAGGAGAAATGAGAGCTAAAATGCACACCGATGAAGGCAAGAGCCAAATGGTTCTATTTTAAGGGCTAAGGAGAAACAGACCTCCCCGTCTCTCAGTGGAATGGGGATGAAGCAGACAGACTTGAGTCACGTTAAACTGAAAACTCAGTTTCAAGCCAGTTCAATCCCTAATGGGAAACTAAAAGCTGAAAGAGGGGTGTTAAGGATTTTTCATTTCTAGAGCGAGACAGAGAGGTTCTGAATCACAGTGCCGACACTAAATGGTTGCCCGGGGGAAATTTCGTTTCCTCTCCACACTTCTTGTTTTCCCAGTTATGAAAGGGCACCTACCTCATCAGGGTTTTGCTAATCATAAAGGAGATGATGCATATGCAATACTAAAGGCAATATCACGTATACAGAAGGTGCCAATATTTATTTACTTTCAAGCACAAGATTTCCTTCCCTCTACCCCACGCAAACCATAGTTTGAGAAGAAATAAGGAGAAAGGAGGAGAAAAGGAAGGTCTCCCTCCAGACATGTGTCCCCTCCTAAGCCCACGGCTGTGGAAGTTACGAGCCCTTGGAAGAAAGGAGTTCAGGAAAGGCAGGAAGTGGTGGACCAGGAGCAGCCCTGGGAGATGAGAAAGGCTCTCCCAACGCAAGGATCAGGGCCCTTCATATCCTGTGTAAAGCTGCAGCTCAGGAAAGAAATTAGGTGTGTTTCTCGGGAAGGACAAACAGAGCGAGGGGCCGATTGAAGTACAGGCACGCGAGGCAGCCAGCAACCCCAAGCTGGGCACAAAGATACACCAGCGGGTCTGCAGAGTCTGCTGGGTGGCAGCATCCGCAGCCCCACAGCCCTGCCCACGCCACCTCCCCCACTTCTACTCAGCCAGCCTTACCATCAGAAACCCAGGAGATGTGTGAGCCGGTCAAAGGCCAGGAGTTGCAATCAGCAGTTGGAAAATGTAACTCAAAAATATCCCCCCCCCCCCCCCCGCTAGCTACACACAGCAAATAGGCCTGCTTAGGACAAACTCCACGAGAAATAAGCAAGGCTTATATAAGGCCCATGCATCTGTACCAAACGACAGGAAAGAAAACAAATTAACGGTGAGGGTACAATACCTCCGAATGGGAAGACTCCATTAGCGGCGATGTCAGTTTTCAAATGACTTTTTAAGAATAAAGCAATACTCGGCAACATTCCAACACAACTTGTCATGACAGTTTATTAACTTATTTTAGAGATTATGGCATGGTTGTGAGAAAGGAAAGTGTAACAGAAAAATACGTCATTTTGCCGAAGTCAGCTCATGTGAATGAGGTTGATTAGAACGAGATCACATCTCTCTGCATTTATGTAAATGCCTATTTATTCGATAAATGGTCTTGGGCCAATTTGTTATGTGTTAGAGAAAAAGAGTTTTCTTACAACATAAGATAAAGATATGGTTTATGAACGCATGACAATACTCGTGATCGCAACACTCAAAGTTAAGCACAAAACCTAGAAGCCGTAAAATGAAAGGTTGACTTGCTACCTAAAAATTAAAATCCTACATATGAAGAAAGACCGTAAGTACCTTTCTTATAAATGACAAGGTTTCTATTATAAGATGTTAAATTGATCACATGTTATGACCTCCTTTTTGGCCCAAGACCTTTGGAATTTCCGGACATAAAATAAAAAACGGTTCCCTAATTATATGCCAAAGCAAAGCGAGGAACTCTCTCCTGAACAGAAGCGGAGGAACCCCAGCGAATGGAGACCAGGCCGGAGGCAGCAAATGAGGTAAAGGTGGCCTGTTCATAGTTACTAATCACTGAGGCTTTGCTGGAATGATTCGATGAGAATCAAAGAAAGTGCACAATTCAATGTACTTCCTCCCGAACGTGCTTTCTCAAATTCTTTGTGCCTTGCTCGGCATTCTGGTCTTCGTTCACGTCCCAGATGAACTTCAGCGGGAAATCTTTCATTTCCCTTTGGAAAATCTTGTCAAAACTTTCATTCTGCTCAACAGTCATGTGACTTTTCCAGTCTCCAATGGTACCTGGGAGGAAAAACAAGGAAATCGTGTCAATGAAGATTCTGTGAAGAGGGGGCCTGATGCCTTCGTGTTGTTGGGAGGAACATGTTTTGCACTTTTGCTTTTCTTCCCCTCAGGCCCGCACTGGCTCCTGCATGTGGCCACCACGCTTCAGTCTCCCACCTCCTGGCAGGGGGCAAGCTCATCCTCGTAATTAGGCTATCGTTGAAGATAATTAGCCCAATGTCCCAGCTGGCAGCCACCTGGAAAAGAAGAAAACTCTGGCAACTTGTCTACTATTGCATTCCAGGCTAGCACGGGCTCTGGTAGTTTACAGAAGTCCTTTAAAATTTCCGTAAAACCCGATATCGATGAGTTCACATTTACTGATGAGGACATGGGTGCTCAGAGAGACTTTTAGAATGTCGCCCAAGGTCATACAGTTTGGAATGGCTCACCTGTAATTATTCCCTTTACCCACTTTAGCTTTACAACTGTGTTACTTTAAACCTCGGGACACGGAGTCCTGATGACAAACAGAGGCTGACAGAGGAGGGGCAAGAAAAGAAACGCTGATCTTAAAACACACTGAACCGTAAGCAAATAACTGAAACAAACAGAAACACTAAGGAGACTGGAACACGAAGCCCCCCAGTGCAGGTGCGCTAAGGCCGCTCCAACGACGTCCCGGTAGGTCTCGCCTAAGAGAGGGGGGCGTGTGTGCGCGCTAGAAACGTATGGGGATGGGCTTCACTTCCACAGGCGATTCGGCTCCTGCTAGTTTTCCTCTTAGCCATTTCAGTCTGTCATTTTCAGGGGTGTTAAAGACATGGGAACAGAGACCACTTTCTTTTTTCAAAGAGAAACAATTTGCAGGTGCAAGGACAACGGCGGTTGAGAAGGGCCTCAACATCTGCAACACGATAGGGCTGCGGGCACCACGGGAAGGCAAGCCCCCACCTCAGGTGGGCTCCCAGGTACCAGTGTTGCCTATTTTTGAATTGGACAGGTAAAGACATATGAAGAGACTAAGTGAAGGAAATACTAATATTTCTTGCTACTTAACATAGAGGCATAAAACTCTTTGAGTGCAAAATTTATGTCTCTAATTCTGTATTATAGATTTTCCATGTATTAAGTTAGAACGTCATAAAATATAATTTATAGTGATTGTATAAAATTAAAAAATATTTTAACATGTTCAAATTTATCAGTTATATAAGGAGTCATTCATTTAAAATCTCACTTACCAGAGGTATGAGATACTGAGATAAGTGAGACGTTCCTATACATTTTTGTGATGTAAGAATCTGGTTCACTAGAGGACACATGATAGTCCTGCCCAAGAACAAAAGGACAGCGAATGTGTGTTCTTAATTCAGCCCTGGCGGAGGTTTAGGGTAAATCTCAGAGATGGAAGAGCGGCCAGTGATGGCCAGCAGACCCATCATTACCTCACCATCACGTGCTGAGCCCATGCTAATGAGGGGAAGCCGTCTAACAGTAACTGAACATCCATTTTGTGGCAGACATTGTGCTAGGCATCGGTAGATTTTCAGGGGGCCATGGAGAAGACCTTGTGATTGTAGGTTACTCATCAGATTCATTCAGGGAGCAAATTAAATAGTCTCTTGAAGAGCACCAAGAAGAAATCATAGAAAATCATCTGTCTAGAGAAATGAACAGGCTCATGAGGGCTCTATGTTAGGAAAGTCCACCAGCAAGCTTAGAAGCTACACTCTGGTCCATTGATACCACAGGGCGACATGGCCACTCACTGTTCAACCTCACCTTTGCGAAGGAAATGACCTTTTACATTTGTCCCATATGCAGTGGTTATTATTTTGTCATAATTTGCCAGTGGGTCATACTTCATGTTCTCAAATGTGGCCTGTCTCACAACGGTATCCATATCCTCCTCACTCAGTTCTTTCCCCAAAAACTTGCAGATTTTTAACACAGAACCTCTGAGATCCTGAAATAAATCAGAGTATGATAAATTATGCACATTATAAGAAAGAAAACTTACACAAACGTCACAGCTAAGTATCATTATGGGAGTGAAAAACATAGGTGCTTATGCTGGCTGGAAAAATGGACTTGGACCATGAGAAATGACTTACTTAGTCCTTCTTGGTAAATGAATCTTCCACTCTGCACTGTTTTAGAGCACGTCTGGGTTCATTTAGGAACACTCATATTTCATTTTATCTGTGTTAACTCAGCAAGTATTTGGGGAGTAGGTAGTGTATGTCAGACACTGCCCGTGTCATGGTGCAAGGGAACAGAGGCACAACAGGGAATCAGAGCTGGGAATTCAGTACACAAAGCTATGGGCAGAGAGTAATTGTGTAACCGAATTCAGAGAAAGTCTCAACAAAGATGACAAATTTGTTCTGGGAATTAAAGCCAAAACAGGAATTTTCTAGCTAGCCAAACTGAAGGTATGGAGTCCGGACAAAAGAAAGAATATATGCAGTGTTGGGGTTGCATGGAAGGTGTGAGATGCCAGGTCACAGGACTATCAGAATTTGAGTTTCTCACGGGAGCTTTACAAGCACACACCTGGGATGAGGAGGAAGGGAGATGAGGCCGGAGGCAATGGAGAGGCCATATTGTGAGTAAGGTTACAAGGCCAGCCACATACCGGAATCTCTCTTTGGTAGGTGATACGGACTCAACGAGAGAGTCTAGGCTTGGTGTCATGAGCTTGGGGCAGGTGTAACAGAAACTGGTGACAAATACTCAGCAGGCGGCAGCCCTTAGGCTTGCCTGCCTTTCAGATCTTTCTCTTCTTTCCTGCTTAGAGATCCCTGGGGGTGTTCTGACAGCAGTGCCCAGCCCCCTTCCAGTAATGAGCCTGATTGATCCAAGATCCTCATGGCAATCCCATTGTCCTCTACAAGACACTCATCCAGGGTGGTCGCATGACCCAATTTTGTTATCGAAACAGAAAGAGGAAGTCAAACAGAAGTTTAAAAGAGTGATTTTCCGGGGCGCCTGGTTGGCACAGCGGTTAAGCATCTGCCTTCGGCTCAGGGCATGATCCCGGCTTTATGGGATCGAGCCCCACATCAGGCTCCTCCGCTATGAGCCTGCTTCTTCCTCTCCCACTCCCCCTGCTTGTGTTCCCTCTCTCGCTGGCTGTCTCTCTGTCGAATAAATAAATAAAATCTTAAAAAAAAAAAAGAGTGATTTTCCTAGAGGAGAGGTGGGAGCAAAGCAAGGCAAGAAAGCCCTTCTTCTCCCACTTCCCTCTCTTTCTGCCATACATGCTGTCATCTGAGGACATGACTCCGGAGCTACACCAACCAACCTGCTACTATGAGGGGAGACATCGTCGCCACCCTAAATATGATAGGAAAGCAAGACAGAAAATGCTTAGGACATTCATGACAGCTTGAGCTGCCACAACCAACACCAGCCTGCTTCTGAGATCCAGTCAACAAGCAATTGAAGTCCTTCTGTTTTAAGGCATTTGTAGTAGACTATACTGGGACCTGGATTCTTTCTAATCATACACAGACATTTTCATTTAATTTTTCTCGCAGTGCTTAACCATACACAGTACAGATAAGATTAAAATTTCCCATGAGCTGCATCCCAGAATGATGAAGATAACATCAAGAATGTTACTAGAATCAATAATGCAGAAAATAGATGAAAGAGTGACCAATAATCTGGCTCACGATAATCAAACATGTGCACGCCCCCAGAGATAAATAGACAATGCCTCACACACAGGCAGTGTTTGAAAACAAAGCTCCAGTTAATTAATTGTAAATGAAAGCCTGGTAAACGAAGTACAGGCGTGATTTAAGAAAAATGTCTCCCGTACACTTAACCTGGGATCTCAAATTTGATATCGGTTTTGGGTGTTCTACACACGAACCATCATTTCATTCGGCCAGGCTGCCTCACTGCTGCCGTGAAGTCACTCATGTCATGTTTCTCACCTGCTTCATCTCCTCATACGTCATGAACTGAATGTTGAAGAGGCTTCTGTGTTCATACCACCCTTTGATGTGGTCAAACCAAAGGCTTCCTAACACTGTGGGAAAAACAGATACATCGTTCAGTAACTATGTTGAACAGGTTGAAAATAAGCTGCGGTTGTAGGAAGTGCAGGAATCTTTAGTAACAAAGAGGGAAGATGAAGTCTGCTGCTAGATTTCAGATTTCCCCCAGCACCTGCTTATGGGAGAACTACCCACCTTCCCCTAGGAAACTATTACGTGAACTCAAGGAGCAATTGGTCATACAGACAGAAAATCATCTTCGCACGGGGAGAGGAAAACCGCAACCGGAAAACAGAGCCCTCTCCTTTTCGCTCCTCCCCCTGTGCCCAAAGACACAGAGAGCTGTTTCCCCGCTGCGTGCAGCATAAAGGCTTCCTGATGAGTCACTAGAGCTCTGCCCAGAGACCAATGTTAGATAACTCTCCTGTTCCAGATCATCCAGCATTGCTCCGGCTCAACCGGCCACGCTGGCTCCTCAGAAAAGAATGCAGGGGCACCTGGCTGGCTCCTAGGACAGAGGATGCAATGCTTGACCTCGGGGTTGTCAGTTCAAGTCCCACATGGGGCATAAAGATTACTTAAAAAATAAGTAAACATTTAATTAAAAAAAATTTTTTTTTAAAAAGAAAGGAATGTGGAACAGAACGTTGTCAGCTAGAGCTCCTGGGAGGCGCCCTGTGCAACATGCAGTGCAAAGCTCCAATCCTGTGATCTAAATTGAGATTCTTCTCTCGGAGCAAGAAGAGACCACAGTACGCTCATGAAACCCCTTTTTCATGGTTAGATGTAAAGACTTTCTGGTGATACAACTGTAACTCCACAGTCTCCTGGCAGGGCGCAGGAGTAAGCAAAATGTGTACCGGTGGCAGGTCATGGTCATCCAAGACAACCCTACCAACTGGCTTGATACATTGTTTACTGACCCCTGTTCGACTTTGTTTCGTCATCCTCTCTCTGCCAAATTCACTAAGCTGAAGAATTTACCACAGGACAGCAAACGTATTACTTATGCTATGAATTTTAGTTACCTCTTCCTTCGAGAAATAGTTTCATGAATTCCTCAAAGGTACTTGTAAATTGTAACTTCACATTCTTTTCAAAGTGAAAATTTGAGCACATAACATCCTTAGGGTTTCTGTATACATAAATAATCTGGAAAGAAAGGAAGTATTCATTATTTCTGATGCTTTCATTCTCTCATATTTTTACCTAATATCTTCCAATCGGATGAAGCCTATCATTTTAACTTTACACTTTCCTAATCATGTCATGTTTATACTCAGCGCTCTTTGTATTTTGGGTTTCCCCTTCTCAGCAATGCCTCTCCCTTTATGATTGGTCTAGTGACTATCAATTATTCCTCAAGACACACCTCACACCGTACCTCTTCTGAACTCACCCTGACAGAGAGCAACAATAGTCTCTTGTCCCTACATGAACAAGCTAATACATGTGAAAATAAAATTGTATAACAATAAGAAAAACTAAGATATTTTCAAATCATCTCAGAAAATTTAGAGTGTGTTTTTCATCCTTCAGCCAGTGGTTTACATAGTTCTTATTTACATATCTTCATAGTGTAAAGTACATGTACTTTGCATACAGAAGTTACTTCAGTATTTTTTGCATTGAAGGAGTACAGGATTCATTTTTTAAATTGTTTATTATAACCAATCGCAAGACATACTTTCATAAAACAGCTAAGCAACCCAATGACTATTCTAATGTCATCATTCTAAAATATTCTAAAATATCATCAATCTCTGTCCAACCCACATGTAAGTGGCTTATTCGCTATGTATACAGAATATTCAGGGGCCCTGAATGAAACCTAAGGCTTGTATCTTCATTGTGAAATGGCATGTACATATTTTGTAACTCCTTTGGAAGCATCTAGGTTCATTATAGGAAAGCTTTCATTCACCTACTGCCTCCCTGCACATTGCCTGAAGCCAACCCTTAAGCTAGGAGATAAGAAGATGGATGTCAGTCCTGAGTGGCCCCTTAAAATGGAGCCCTTCAGCCATGGGATTCACCTGATGTCAACAAAGTGGCTGATAATGTCAAACAACAGTCAGCAGTGCTTGACATCGCCATAATGAAATAAAAGATCCTTCTAAACGTGAAGCAGGAAGTTCTTTTCCTTCCCTTGCTGCCACTCTTCACGTCTCCTGCTTTGGCTTTGAGAACGGCTTCTTGTCATTAATCCATATGCTTATAGAAGTAAAAAGTGACATAGGCACAATGGTATAATTGAGTCACTTGTGCCACATGTCCTGATCCTAACGCTCTTAGGCAGAAAATGATACATTCGTTAATACAGGGAACCTGGGAAGAGGAGTGGTTTGAAGATAAAATCAAAATGCCATTTGGATATTTGAGTCCCATATTTGGATAATAAAGTCCATAGAGATATTTGAGATCTCTATAGACATAATATAGGAAATATTAAATAGTTTATAGCAGTCTAGAATTAAAGGGAGAAATCAACTACATATGCATAGTATTTAAAGTTAAGTGGTTAGGTAATATACAATAGGGATTCACATCAGAGGGAGAAGAGAAGGCCAGACCAAACACCCGGGAATCATCAGCTCTCAGAGGTTAGATAGAGAAGGACAAGCCAGTGAGGAGGAAGGAGCAGTGTCCCAGAAAGCCGTGTATAAGGTAGAGAAAACCTCAAATAACACTTCATCAACAGCAGAGGTATCACCTTTTCTCACAAAACACCAAGGCCCAAGATGAGAGTGCAACAGGTTAGGTTAACTCATCATCTCGATGTTGTCAAGGACTTAGAGTCTCTCACTTTTCTACTCTGACATGTTCACCCTACTCCACATGCCAGATGGCTACCACTTTTCATCCCTCTGGTCTCTTTAAAGAGTGAAGAAACTTTTTGTGAGAAGACATGGAAGAAACGTCTTCCCTGGAGTCGTTGCTCATAAGCATGTCCCTTACCTGTGCCTGAATAAATCACTGCAAGCCACCTGGCACCAAACCCTGGACTTGGACCAACCCAATGGTACCCCTCTCTCCACCCAGGGATGAAATTGTCAAACCAGAAGCACATAAAGGATACAAATCCAAGCACACTGGGAGTTCTGATGACATGAAATATGAGGAGAGGGAACGGTCGTTGGGTCGGAATCCATCAGTATCCGTTCTAGGTGTCCACTGAGACAGGATGAAAACCAGGAATGTGGTGGTGTCTGGCCAGTGGTAGGCCAACAAAAATGATAAGAAACGATTCTTGCATTTTGAAAATTTTAAAAAATAAGTGACTTTGACATTCAGGATTCAATGAAAGAGTGGAGACTGAAGCTAAATTCTTTTAAGAAGTTTACCTCGAACAGGAAATGAAGGGGAGTAGCTGAAAATTGGAATGGAGCAAGAGAAATTTTGTTTTACTATAAAAATGTGCCACATGAAAACTTGGTTATGGGCCAAATGGAATGATCCTGTAATCACAAGAAAATTGGAGACGAACGAAAAAAAGAAATTATATTGCTCAAGCAAATTCTTTGAGAATAGAACAAGTTTCTCAACAGTGGCACCAAGGACTTTTCCCCCAGATAATCTGTTATGGGGGTGACCTTGAGCATAAAAGGGCATTTAACAGCATCCTGGGCCTCAAACTAATAAAGACCAGCAGCATCACTGCCCTAGCCCACACTGCTCCAAATATTCCAAATATCCTGTGGGGGAAAAGTCTCTCCCCTTTGTGAAACAGTGGGGTAGATAAAAGGAATCCAAAAAGGGGTCCAAACCATGAGTGGAGGGGCAGATACGTAATGAGAACACAAATGGTCAACACATCGCACTTCTCTTCTTAAGGAGGGAAGGCAGTGCACGGAGGTTTTGGCTGTGGAGGTCATTGAGTGGAAATGGTTTCTTAGCAGCTACTTACTGGGATAGGTGGAGCAGAATGCTATTGAGTTTTGAGAAGACAGAAGACAAGAGAAAACAGTCATTTTGGAAAGGGGGGGGAAGCAACACATTTAAACAGTAAAATTTGAGAATTGAGGCCATAAAAGTAAAGAGAGGATACAACTTTTAAGTGTATTGTTTTTTTCTTACCACACCACCAGATTCATGAGCACAGGGACAAACATACAATTATTGGGTTTCACCAGAATTAGGGGTTGGCAACTGAGCATAAAGAATTGAATGGAGCAAGGGAATTTAGACAAAAGGGACTTGAATGTAAAATATGGAACCATTGGTGGATGAGGAGAAATTGAAGATATGCATAAGAGAGAGACAGTGGAGAAGTGGAGGGGGAGGGGACTGGAGATCTGAATGTGGTGACAGGTCACTGCAAGGGACACCTGAAAGGAGTGGGAGGAAAAGGAGGCAGCCCTCAGAGAACAAGGTGCTTGAGTCAGGATTCAAGTTAGGGCAATTGCTGGTGACCCCTTGTTCATTCCCTCAACTCCACTACCTGCTGGACACTGTTCTGTGCAGTGCGAACTCCACCTCTTTCATGGTTTACACTCTGGCCAGAAACGGACAAAAAATAAACAGGTAAGTATGTATTACATCAGATGGTAAATGGTATCACAGGTAAAGGCAGGCTTATAACACGTTATGAACTCCAGAGGTTGTGGAGGAAAAGGCCGCTGGAGGTGAAGTCCACGCTGAGAGGTCTGGCAGGGCTAGGGGTATGGGACGCCAGTGCAGAGCCTGAGGGGTCAATGTGAAGGAGGCAATCCTGCACTTGCATGACCCCGAGAATGAGTGCCTCTTTCCCGTTGACCCCTCTGGTGCAGTTTGGCTCACCCTTGACTGGTGCTGCCAGAAGACCATTCACATCAACTTTGAAATCATCCCATGAGCGACGGGAGTAGAGGTAGAGAGGGGTAATGAGTCAAGAGCTGAAATTATCATTGGGTGGAGGTGACTGATCCAGGCAGAGGAAGAGAAAATCCCTCAGTAGAGATGAATGATTTGCTCTGAGGTTCCCTTGGAATTCCAAGGAACTAGGTACATTTGAAGAGAAAGTAAGCAAAACAGGTAAAGTGTGAAAAGAAAGCAGGGAGGGCACGCAGAGCAAAGAAGAAGGAATTGCTAGCATTTTATATATACTTGCTAATACAGCTGATTCAAAAATGAAAGAATATATATTATATATTATACTATAACACACTCTATAAAGTAAATTAAATGCACACATATATACTCTTTCATTTTTTTAATGGCTGCATTATTTGTATAATCAGGAAACAAAGGGTACAGGATACAAATCAGATAGTATAAGATAAGAACACAGATGGCTATTGAAAATTAAAGTGAAGGGGCCCTGGGTGGCTTGGTCTGTTTAGCACCCGCCTTCAGCCCAGGTCATGATCCCAGGGTCCTGGGTTTGAGCCCCACATCAGGGTCCCTGCTCAGCTGGGAGCCTGCTTCTCCCTCTGCCTGCTGTTTCCCCTGCTCATGCTCTCTCTCTCTCTCAAATAAATAAAGTCTTAAAAAAAGACAAGAAAATTAAAGTGTGTAAAATGCCACATTTGCAAACAGCTGGATGAGTGCACAGTGTGGACGTCATGAAATGAGAGGAATCATGAAAAAGAGCAGTTATCTGTCAGCAGTCAGAGTGTATTTCCTACTTTGGCTCTTTTGTTCTTCAGCCCCCTTGGAACCAAGTAGTATGAGAGGTGGGTAGAGAAGAGACGAGGAGATAGTCTTTTCCCAAAATCTATTTTCTGAAAGTTGTACTCAAAGAAGGGGACTCTAGTCACGGTTTCCAGTTTCCCAGTGCCTTCGCGGTGTTCCTCAAAATAAATCAGACTTAATAACTGCTGCAACCAGATAGTTCCTGTAAAAGAAATAATTCTGTCTTCAGTGATGCACAAATTCCTCCAGAATAGATATACATGTGTCGTCAGTTTTTTAGTCAGTGTTTGTTACTTTAAGTACAACAGTAATTTCACCTGAGTGGAATTTTCAATATATCTAAAGTGCAGTACGGGTGAGAGAAAACAGACATGGCCTTTCTTTTTCTGTTTCAGGAGATGCTGCATTTGAAACTCCGTGGGCATTTGTCCCACAAATTTATTTTTGACTCTTCTGTGTTTTCCTCTGCTTCATATATGGGACTTCTAAATGATCTTCAATGCCTGCCTCTCTATTTCCTTTCCCAACCCCACTCCTAGAACATGAGCCAAAATAAGCAAAGAAAAAAGGAATTCCACTGAAGGAGGCACTTTCTGTTTTTCCCCCCATTCCCATGTTTCCTTCTGTGCCCATGATGTCCACTTAAGGAAACAGCGTTCATTGTAAATCCCTAAAGGAGATCCTGGGACACCCACACGGAGATAGGAAAGGAAAGATGATGCCTAAAGTTGGACCTGTCCCTTTAAGTGGGATGTGACAAATTCTTACAATGACTATTTCACCTAATTCTGTTTAGAGTGGATATTTGTCACAAAATATGTGGGTGTAATTGCCTGGTTTGGTTTGCTTACACTTCATGTGCACCCTTCATATATGGGACTATTAAGTTTAAAACACACCTTCTATAAAGGTCATGCTTCTGACATATCCAGGCAATGCTTTAAAAAGACTTAAACCAAGCATGAGAGACTATGGACTATGAGAAACAAACTGAGGGCCTCAGAGGGGAGGGGGGTGGGGGAATGGGATAGACTGGTGATGGGTAGTAAGGAGGGCACGTATTGCATGGTGCACTGGGTGTTATACACAACTAATGAATCATCGAACTTTACATAAAAAACCAGGGATGTACTGTATGGTGACTAACATAATATAATAAAAAAAAACATTAAAATAAAGAATACAACAATAAAAAAATAAATAAATAAAATAAAAAGACTTAACCCAGCAAAATTCAGAGATCCAAAAAGATTCAAATCAACTTTTTTTTTTTTAAGGTTTTATTTATTTATTTGACAGAGAGCGAGACATCCAGCAAGAGAGGGAACACAAGCAGGGGAAGTGGGAGAGGAAGAAGCAGGCTCCCAGCAGAGCAGGGAGCCCGATGCGGGGCTCGATCCCAGGACCCTAGGATCATGACCTGAGCCGAAGCCAGATGCCTAATGACTGAGCCACCCAGGCGCCCCCAAATCAACTTCTGAAATGAGAAAACCCACTGGCCCCTCATCAATTCCCATCCTAGGCTTCCTTCCTGAGAGCACCCCATCACCCATGCTAAGTAGCAGCAGCCAGTGAGCAAGATCATTGTTGGGCATACACCCCTTGCTGCCAGGTGCAGGTGGTGTGCCCCCTATCCGGTCCTCCCAGTACCTTAATATTGGTGGTTTTAGTCCTCCAGTGTTGCCCAAGGAAGACAAAGGCACATAGGTCTACGTGTTACCACAGCTGGAGCTCACACTCAATAAAAACTCTCTGTTAGGAAGCTCTAAAAGGCTTTCTTACATCCTTTCACCTTTCCCAGATAACAGACACTGCTTCTGCAGGAGGGATCATAGCTTCAGGGTGGCTGAGAAGTTATCTAACATGCCACAGTTCTGCAGAGACTAAGAGAACACAAAAATCTCTGCAGAGATTCAAAAATTCAAATGTCTTCTGCTTCTTCTCCCACTCCTCTAAGATTTTATTTATTTATTTGAGAGAGAGAGAGAGAGAGTGAGACAGATCACGAGCAGAGGGGAAGGGTAGAGGGAGAAGCAGACTCTCCACTGAGAAGGGAGCAAGATGTGGGACTCAGTCACAGGGTCTTGGGATCATGACCTGAGCTGAAGGCAGACCCTTAACTGACTGAGCCACTCAGGCGCCCATCCCACTCCCCCTTTCACGCTATCCTTTTCTTTCTTTCTTTCTTTCTTTCCTTCTTTCTTTCTTTCTTTCTTTCTTTCTTTCTTTCTTTCTCTCTCTCTCTTTCTTTCTTTCTTCTTTCTTTCTCTTTCTTCCTTTCTTTCCACCCTTCCTTCCTTCCTTCCTCCCTTCCTTCCTTCCTCCCTTCCTTTTCTTTCTTTCTTTCTTTCTTTCTTTCTTTCTTTCTTTCTTTCTTTCTTTCTTTCTTTCTTTCTTTCTCTCTCTCTCTCTCTCTCTCTCTCTCTCTCTCTCTCCCTTCCTTCCTTCCTTCCTTCCTTCCTTCCTTCCTTCCTTCCTTCCTTCTTCTTTCCCTATTTGATGGTCAGATGTAAGCACAATGGGATACTAAGCTTTTCCCTTCAGTTTGTGGTATATTAACACCACTGATTCAATGTAGGCCCTCGCTGATCTGTTTATTCCTACTTCCATCCTACCCCTACCCCCACCACAGACAAGCAGGCTTTGGGGTTTAAAATGCATTTTTTGCTGGAATGTGTTCTTATGAAATATGTATTGTTGTACGTGTTTGTATTTCAATCCACGGGCATCATTTCTGTTTGTCACTGTGCGCTGTGGTTTAACATTCATTTATATGCTACATCTGACCCACTGTGTCTAACAGATGCTGTCTCAGGGTGTGCATTCCCACATTGACCTGTCCGCTCTCCCCCACCGGACAACACAGCCCAAACACTGCAGTGTATGCCCTCACTCATGTTCTCTATGCACCTGCATGAGATTTTCTTGGGGGCAAATACGCAAGACAGGAATTGCCTGCTACATCTGGATTGCAGCTGTCCAGGGAGTGCCAGACTGCTCTCCAGAGCTCCTGCTACAAACTACTCTCTCAAGGGAAATATGTTAATGAATGCAGATTTCTGTGCACTCCATGTCAGCATTCAGTTATTCACCCCTCCAATGTTTGTCAGTCTAGTAAATGTAAATTAACATATCATTGTTTACCAGTTTGGGGGTGGGTTGTTGGTATTGGTGGAGGGTGGTTTTTTTTCCTGTACAGTTTCAGTTCATTTCTTTGGCTCTTTTTATACTCAGA
Source organism: Ursus americanus (assembly GCF_024610735.1). NCBI lineage: Eukaryota > Metazoa > Chordata > Mammalia > Carnivora > Ursidae > Ursus > Ursus americanus. Next base: position 32,450,154 of record NC_142137.1, read on the forward strand.
TTGCTGTCCCCTACCTGTGGATTTGTAGTCCTACTATGTTGCACATATTAATGAATTTTTAATTGGAGACATTGCAAATATTTCCTCTCTTTCTATCACCTATTATAGGGACATAACCAAGATAAAAAGCTTCTTCACAGTGAAGGAAACAATCAACAAAACTAAATGGCAACCTTCAGAATGGGAGAAGATATATGCAAATGGCATATCTGATAAAGGGTTAGTTTCTGAAATCTACAAAGAACTTATCTAACTCAACACCCAAAAAACAAATAATCCAGTTAAGAAATGGGCAGAAGAAATGAATAGACATTTTTCCAAAGAAGACATACAGACACATGAAAAGACGCTCAACATCACTCATCATCAGGGAAATACAAACCGAAACCACAATGAGATAACACCACACTCCTGTCAGAATGGATGAAATTAACAACACAGGACGTGACACATGTTGGCAAGGATCCAGAGAAAGGGGAACCCTCTTGCACTGTTGGTGGGAATGCAAACTGGTGCAGCCACTCTGGAAAGCAGTATGGAGGTTCCTCAAAAAGTCAAAAATAGAGCTACCCTATGACTCAGCAATTGCACTACCAGCTATTTACCCAAAGGTACAAAATCCTGAAATAAAGGAATGCAAGCACCTCCATGTTGATAGCAGCATTATCAACAACAGCCAAATGGTGGAAAGGGCCCAAATGTCCATTGACTGATGAATGGATAAAGAAGATGAACAATGGAGTATACTCAGCCATCAAAAAGAATGAAATCTTGCCATTTGTAACGATGTGGATGGAGCTACAGAGTATTATGCTAAGCAAAAGAAGTCAGTCAGAGAAAGACAATATGATTTCACTCGTATTGTGGAATTTTAGAAGCAAAACAGATTAACAAAGAGGGGAAAAAAGAGAGAGGGAAACCATAAAACTCTCTTAACTACAGAGAACAAACTGTGGGTTTGAGGGCCGCTGGAGGAGAAGGGGGGTGGGATAGGTTAAATGGGTGATGGGTACTAAGGAAGGCACTTGTGATGAGCACTAAGTGTTACGTGATGGGACGTCACTAAATTCTACTCCTGAAAGTAATATTTCTGTATGTTAACTAACTAGAATTTAAACTAAAGCATGAAATTAAAAAAAATACATCCAAAGAACCATCTACTGTTATCAAGTACTCTTTATTCCAGGGATACCAGGATGAGTCAATATCCGCAAATCAGGATGATATACCACATTAACAAAATGAACCATAACAACCTCATTATCATCCAGTAGATGCAGAAAAACCATTTGAGAACACTGAACATCCATTCATGATAAAAAATCTCAACAGAATGGGTGTGGAAGGAACCTATCTCAGCTTACAAAATGCCATTTATGACAAGCTCACAGCTATCATTCTACCCAATGGTAAACAACGGAAAGTAAGATCACAACCAGGATAAGGATGCCCATTCTCACTAGTTTTTGGGGAAACTTAGCCAGAGCAATGAGTCCAGAAAAAGAAACAAAACACATCCAGATTGGAAAGGAAGAATAAAATGGTCTCTATGTGCAGATGATAGTGAAATTATATACAGAAAGCCCTAAAGACTCTCTCAAAAATACTTTTCAGACTAATAAATGAATTCATTTGAATATTTAAGTTGCAGGATATGAAATTAGGATACAAATATAAGCTGCATTTCTACACACTAACAACAAACTATGAGAAAGAGAAATTAAGAAACAGCCCATTTCTGGGGTGCCTGGGTGGCACAGCGGTTAAGCGTCTGCCTTCGGCTCAGGGCGTGATCCCGGCGTTCTGGGATCGAGCCCCACATCAGGCTCCTCCGCTGGGAGCCTGCTTCTTCCTCTCCCACTCCCCCTGCTTGTGTTCCCTCTCTCACTGGCTGTCTCTGACTCTGTCGAATAAATAAATAAAATCTTTAAAAAAAAAAGAAAGAAAGAAAGAAACAGCCCATTTCTGATAGCATCAAAAAGAATAAAATATATAGGAATAAATGTAGTCAAGGAGGTAAAAGATTTGTGTGTTGAAAACAATAAGACACTGATAGAAAACACAAATAAATGAAAAGACATTCCATGCTTGTGGATTAGAAGAAACACCATCATTAAAATGTCCATTCTACACAAAGCAATCTACAGATTCAATGCAATCCCTGTCAACATTACAATGGCATTGTTCACAGAAGTAGAACAAACCATTCTAAAATTTGTTTGTAAGCATTCAAGACTCCAAATAGACAAAGCAATCTTGAGAAAAGAGAACAAAGCCTGAGGCATTACACTTCTAGGTTTCAAATAATATTACAAAGTTATAATAATCAAAACAGTATGGTATTGACATAAAAAAGACACATTGATCAATGGGACAAAATAGAGAGCCCAGAAGTCAACCAACACATGTATGATCACTTAATTTGTGGCAGAGGAGCCCGGAATATACGATGGGGATAAATGGTGTTGGAAGAACTGGACAGCCACATGCAAAAGAATGAAACTGGACCACTCTCTTACACCATACACAAAAATTAACTCAAAACAGATTAAAGACTTGAATGTAAGACCTGGAGTATAAAACCCCATTGCAAAACATAGGTATAAGACGGTGCTCTTAGCAATGGCTTTTTGTTGGGAGTAGGACATGACACCATAAACAAATGCAAGAAAAGCAAAAATAAGCAACCAGGAGAACATCAGCTAAAAAGCTTCTGTACAACATGTGGGAACAGACAGTGGAAAAGGATGAAAATGAGATAGAAAATATTTGTAAATCATTTTTCAAACAACGGGTTAATATCAAAATATATCAAGAACTCATACAACACAAAAGCAAAAATAACAAAACCCAATTAAAACATGGGCAAAGGCTGTGAATAGACATGCATGTACATATACACACACAAATATGAACATATGTGTTATTCACATGTCTATATGTTCCAGTCTGATCTGAGTGCTATAACAAAAGATGACCCAAATAATTGGGGATCGTTACATATTACGATAATTAGTATAAGTTAATTTTCCTCCTTTTCATACACTTGGTTATTAAATACAACTTCAACTCTATGTCCAAGTAGCTGCCTAAATGGTAAATAATTATGCATCCTTTCCCAGCCCACTTTAGCAACTTAGTGTTTGATAGGGTGTCTTCAACATATCTACTTCAATATTTTCTCCATTTCCTTGTCCACATCAAAAATAACTTCTAGGGACACCTGGATGACTCAGTCAGTTAAGTGTCTGCCTTCGGCTCAGGTCATGATCCCAGGGTCCCGGGATCGAGTCCTGCATCAGACTCCCTGCTCAGCAGGGAGCCTGCTTCTCCCTCTGCCTGCCGCTCCCTCTTCTTGTCCTCTCTCTCTCTCTCTGACAAATAAATAAATAGATAGTCTTAAAAAAAACCAACAACTTCTAACTACATTGTAAAAGACCTGTTTCATAAGATATTAAATTCAGTTGACACTATAATCTCCAATAGATCATGTGTATATGTCCCTATAGAATACTACTAAAAAGACAGAGTTCCCACATTATAAAAGCATCATTTTATTTCTTAGATGAGCTATTAGAATACAGAACTCACCAGACTTGGGGTATGTGACTATGAAGACATCATCTTCTCTGATTTCAAAATCATCTAAATTTTCTATAAAACCAATATCAACTGATAAACGATCAAAATAATACCCTTTTAATTTGAGCAAAAATCTGTCTGTGTCTTCCATATTTCAGTCACCTGCAAAGGAAAGACAAAATGATTTGAAAGAAATTTAGTAAAATTTTATGGTCTCTTCCCTTCTGTATCTTCAGTTGTTGGCCAAATACTGAGAGAAGAAACCGATAACCTTGTTTGCTTCGCAAACACTGAAAACTGCCTGGCACTGAAAGTACTATACTGGATTCTGGGTGTGTGGAGTTTGGTGCAATGACAGGATCAAGTTGTTCATGGGCTGGAGGTTAGGTTTACGTGTATATGTTCCATTTTTATAGCTACCGGGAAAATGGTTAAAAAATAATTTTTGTAGTTGCAAAAAAGATACTTTAATATATGCATATGTATGCATATATATATACACTGAACATACAAGTTGGACTTGAACAGGCTTCAGAAACACTTGTCTCCCACCACTCCTTCATCACCTGGGCTTTTATCCCCCTGTAACTGAAGTACAATGTGTTAGTTTTTAGCAGGTTTCTACAAGCTTTTCTTTATTTACTTTCCGGGTGGGAGTTATCTATTCATAATATCTTTGGTAACTTTAAATTTTGTTTTATTTCTTAACATGCAACTTGTTTAGAATAATTGGGGTAGTACAAGCATGAATTAACAAACATAACTGTCTTCCAGAAGCCTGCCAAATTGCATGTGAGCAATTAAATCGTCTATAATGACAAAATGAACAATGGCCCATAGTGAAAGTCTGAGAGACAATATTTAAATAACGGTTGATACCTAGAAAGTGCAAGCCCAGCCTTATGAGTCATCATTTATGTATATATTTTGCCTTTAATTATTATCCCTCACTAGCCATATGGAAAATAAGCTACTTGAATGCTATGAACTCTGAGGTTGTAGTTGACTTGGGGATTCTTCCAGATGACTCTGAAGTGTCTTTTTTCTATTTCCCAGAGTAGTTGGACATAGGAACAGCTGACAAAATAAGAGCTTTAGAATCACACAATTTGAAAGCAATTCCAGGATGCTCGGGAAAGGGTCATTATAAGACAAAGGGAAATAAGAAATATTTAAAATACATTTTGACGGTCATAGTGTTACTAGAAAACAGAGGATTGATAGCCTCTCTTTACAAAGGAGATTTAGGAAAGCTGTAAATTAGTTGGAATCATTAACATGAATTCACAGCCAGGGAAGAAAGTGGGGGACCAGACAGGGAAGGGTAGAGGAGAGAGAGGAGATAAGTTATTCTGTTACTAGAGTTATTTAAGGCTTCTCATCTTTGCCATCCTCAGTGTTCAAAGAAACAACCTAATTTACAGCTCCATACCCATTGGGCTCTAATATTAACTTCCATTTTCAAGAAGCACTGGCTCCCTAACAGCAGCCAATTCCAAGTCTTGGGATCAAAGCAATAACAATGAGCCTATAACATCTTGATCTTTTCATAAGTAAACATAATTCTACCATCTTATATTCTACTTCTATTAGATCCTAGGATAATTACTACTATCATGATGAATTATATCTTTCTTTTAGAATATGTTCTTAAACCTCTAAATAAATATTTGGAATCATAAAATGGCTCAGTTTATGGGAAATCAAAGCAAAAGAAGGACAGTATATTCTTGCTTCACGTAGAAGAGCTGATAGCTTACACGTTTTAGCCTAGTGTTTAGAAAAACACCAAACACCTAAAACTGCATCGCCAGTTCAGTACAGACAGGAGAAAGGAAACAGAGAGTATGTCACCCCTAAAAGCATCAATTTGGCATGTGGATTATGTTTTAATTGAAAGCAATTAAGACCCAGCAGACTCAGAACAGTTTTCTACCTTCTGCCTAGAAGAATTTAGATAAGGAACCTACACCAGGAATAGAGCTCCTACCACATGTAACATTTTCTATTAGAAAGACTCTTTGGATGGCATGGTACACATCTCTTTACCACATATATGCTCTCCTCATCTTCCTGTGAATTGTCTTCTTCCTCTTTTATTCCTGAAGCATTTTATCCCCTTCTCCTTAGCTCACGATGGTATGTAAGACTCAGTTGTCAGACCGTCTTTGACTCTTTATGCCTTTGTGGGGCTCCCACACACATGTAATTACATCTCCCTTCTGTGAATCTATCTGCCTAATGTCGATTTAATTATCAGAGCAGCCAGAGAACCTAAAAGGGAGAAGGGAAAAGTTTTTCATCCCCATATCAGAATGAAGCTACTCACCTTAGGAGTTCTTTGAAATGAAGTGTGAACTTCTGATATAAAGACAAGTGAGAAAAAGCAGCGCAAGTGTGCTGCTGAAAGAGAAAGACACAGATAAAAGCTAAGTTTTCCACAAAGAGATTTAATGATTCACCAGTTAGACTTTACAGAATCAGGAACTCATTAAGGAGGAGGGATTAGGCTAATGTTGACCAGTAGATCTTCCAAAGGTCTAATGAAAAGCCCTGAAGCATTTACCATAAATAATGGAAGATAAATACCTCAAACAGCTTGGTGCTACTCAGATATGCTGGGTAGTGTTCAAAATCTCTGCTTTTGAGTAATAGCCAAAAATAAGCATGTATTTGCTTGCTGTCCCACTCACGATACTCCAATGGCCAGAGATCAGTAGTACAATGAGTTGAGTTGCTTCTTCTTCAAGAGAATGAGTATTGAAGTCTTTAAATCTTTGTGTTGTTTCTTATGAAACAGAATGGAGAATAAGTGTAGTGTGAACAATTAAGAAGTTGAGGGAAGAAATCTTTATCTGCAAGAAGAAAGTACGTGTATTTTGAAGGATTAAACACTTTCCCAAATTCGACAACATGCTTAACACATGTAATACTCATTTAACTACCAATCACCACTTACCTGCCATTAAGCCCCTCGATTGTGTTACTATTTGGCAAAGTCTTTGTACCACTAAATCACAGAGCAAGAAATAGGTCCTGGGGTTGGCTCCCTAGGTACTGTTTTGTGTCCTCTTTTTCAGGGGTTCCACACTCTCTCCAGTCAGTTTGTCTTCCAAACAGAATGGTCAGAAAAGATAAACATTCTAAGGTTTATTCAAATTCCCTCTCTACGTACTTGGATTATTGACCTTAGGTGCTGCTTCTCTTCTGTTGTTACTTCTTCCTGCATAACAAACATCTCTTCACATATGATCAGATAAACCACCACTCGCTGGCGTTTGCCGATGTTACGGCATGCACGCTGTCAGATTTGGAACATGACTCATGCCTTTCTGAACACATCTCCTCTCACCCCTCTTCTGTAGACATTTCATCAGGCAAAGGTAGCTTGTGTCTCTCACTTAGAACGACTCTCAGTAACTTTAGAGTTCATCTTTGGTTTCATCTTTCCTATTGTCACCTTTCATTAAATAAAAATTTGATCCAAGGAAGGCTTTAATCCCTTTTCGTGGAGCAATTTGACTTTTAAGAAAATAAGTGTTTAATGTGACAGAAATTTGACCCTGCAATTATTCACAAAACCTTTTCCTCACAGTGTTCTATAAATTAAAATGTAACAGACTCCATGAGGCAAAGATTGTCAGCTGCTAGAAAGGAATAATTGAGATTCCCTAAAATAAATAACTTGAGGAAAGTAAACTGAAACTTCTGGTTATGTAAATGTTCATTATTTGCCAAACTTATGAGGATGAAAAGTGGAAAAATTACCTGTTTAAGAGGTTTAAGCACAACCTCTGACCTATTATTGACTGCTAAGTTATGTTGGTCTTGTCTTAAATATAACACAAGAAATAAAAAAAAAAATCTGAGTAGTAACAGGGTGTGCACAATGCTGGTGATAGACTCCATAGAATTAGTTCTAGTAAGTCATTATACAAAAAATTGAAAATGAAATAAAGAAAAAAGCAGAACTATCACTTCCAGGATAAGATCAGAATCCTAAAATGTCCAGTTTTCACAAAAAAAAATTACCATATGCCAAAAAACAGGAAAGTATGATACACATGCAGGAAAAAAAGAGCAATTAATAAAAACTGTGTCTGAATGGACCCAGACACTGGACTTAGCAAACAAAACAGCCATAAAAAATATGTCGTATTTGTTGAGTCACTAGATCTCAAAAAAATGTTTGACTTGACAGAAGAAAGAATTAGGAAACATGAAGACAGATCAATAGAGGAAAGAATTACAAACAATGAAAAGAACAGAAAGACAAAGAATGAAGAAAACTGAACCTAGCCTCGGAGACCTGTCGAAAATATCAAGCATGCCAACATACATGCAAGGAGGAGAGGAAAGGGCAGAAAAAAGTCTTTGAAGAACTTCTGACCAAGATCTTCCCAAATTTGATGAAAAATATTAATTTGCACATCCATGAAGCTCAACAAACAAACAGGATCAACGTGAAGTGATCTACAGCTACACAAATCATAGTTAAATCACTGAAACATACCATTTTAGGGTTCTTTCCTTTATTTTTGTGAAGGATGCTTTCAGGATTTTGGTTAAGGATGGTGTTGCATCTGTAGATGGCTTTGGGTTGTAGGGATATTTAATGATACTCATTCTTCCAATCCACAAACACGAGATGTCTTTCCATTTGTTTGTGTCTTCTTTGATTTCCTTCAGCAAAGTCTTGTAGTTTACATTGTACAGGTCGTTCACGTCCCTGGTTAAATTTACAAAGATTTTATTGGTTTTGATGCTACTATAAATGAGATACTTCTATTTCTTTTTCAGATATCTCATATTTAGTGTAAAGGAATGAAACAGATTTCTGTATATTGATTTTTTGATCGCTGATTTGTTTCAACAGTTTTTTGATTGACTCTTTGAGATTTTTTGGGATTTTTATATATAAGTCATAAAATCTGCAAATAGTGGCTATTTTACTTGTCCCTTTCTGACTTGGATGCTATTTATTTCTGTGTCTTACCCAATGGGTCTAGCTAGGACTTTTAGTACCAGAAGAGTGATGAGAGTGGGCATCCATGTCTTGCTCCTGATCTTAGAGGAAAAGCTTTAAACCTTTCCCTATTGAACATGATATTAGCTGTGGCTAATAAACACCTTTACCCATTCGTCGATGGACGTCTCTGCTCTTTCTATAGTTTGGCTATTGTGGACATTGCTGCTCTAAACATTGGGGTGCAGGTTCCCCTTCAGAGCACTACATTTGTATTTTGGGGTAAATACCTAGTAGTGCAATTGCTGGGTCATAGGGTACCTTCCTTTTCAACTTCTTGAGGAAACTCTATACTGTTTTCCGGAGTGGCTGTACCAGCTTGTATTCCCGCCAACAGTGTAGGAGGGTTCCCCTTTCTCCGCATCCTCGCCAAAATCTGTTGTTTCCTGACTTGTTAATTTTAACCATTCTAACTTGTGTGAGGTGAAATCTCATTGTGGTTTTGATTTGTATTTCCTTGATGCCCAGTGATGTGGAACATTTTTTCATGTGTCTGTTGGCCATTTGTATATCTTCTTTGGAGAAATATCTGTGCATGTCTTCTGCCCATTTCTTGACCAGATTATTTGGTTTCGGGGTGTTGAGTTTGACAAGTTCTTTATACATATTGGACACTAGCCCTTTATCAGATATGTCATTTGCAAATATCCTCCATTCTGTAGTACACATTTCAGTGTTGTTGCCGGTTATGGGTCTGTTTAAATTTTCTATTTCTTTCTGTTTCAGTTCTGGTAGTTTGGTGTCCTTGTCTGGTTTTGGTTATGAGGGTTAACAGTGGCCTCGCAGTATGAGTTTGGAAATGGGCCTTCTGCCTGGATTATGGAATACTTTGTGGAGGATTGGTATTGTTTCTTTAAATGTTTGGTAGAATTCACCTGTAAAGCCATCTGATCCTGGGGGTTTTGTGTGGGGCTGAAAACTGATTCAATCCGTTTATTCCTCATTTGTCTGTTCAGATTTTCCATTTCTTCTTGACTCAATGTTGTAGACTGTGTGATTCTACAAATGCATCCCATTTTTCTAGGTTGTGTAGTTTGCTGGCATAGAATTGTTCATAGTCATCTCATGCTTCTGTGTATTGTTGCTGTAGTACCACTTGCAAGGCCTCCTCTTTCTCATTTCTAATTCTATTTGAGTCGTCTGTCTTTTCTTCTTTGTTAGTCTAGGTAAAGTTTTGTCAAGTTGGTTGATCTTTTCAAGGAACCAGTCTTAGTTTTGTTGATTCTTTTTCTTGTTTTTTCTGGTCTCTATTTCCTTTATTTCTGTTCTGACCTTTTGATCTTTATTACTTCCTCCTTCTGCTAACTTTGCGCTTAATGTGTTCTTCTCTAGTCCCTCAAGCTGTAAAATAAAGCACTTTATTTGCTCTCTTTCTAACATATAATATGTGATTATTGGTATTATATGCAGAACTGTTCTGGCTGCATCCTGTAAGATTTGATATGATGTTCTAAAAAAGATTTGATATGTTGCATTTCCATTTCATTTGTTTTGAGATCATGTTTTCTTTTCCTTATGATTTATTTTTGACCCATTGGTTATTCAGAAGTGTCTCATTCAGTTTCTACATATTTGTGGATGTTTTCACTTTCTTATTCTCAGTATCATACAAAGTCAGCAATGATAGTTGTATAAATTTAATCTTCTGAAATTTCCCAAGATTTTTGTATCCTATTATATAACCTATACTACACAATAATGAGATGAATGTGTTTTTTGCAGATATTGGTGGAATGTTCTATGGATGTCCCTTAAGTCCACTTCTTCTGAAGTATGGTTCCATTCCAATGTTTCCTTGTTTATTTTCTGTCTGGATAATGTATCTACAGCTGATAGTGGGGTAATGAAGTCCCTTAGTACTACTGGATTGCTGCAGATCTGTTAGTATTTGCTTCATATATTTTGTGTTTCAATATCGGGAGTAGAAATACTTGTGGTTTTTATTCCTTCCTGATGTATTGACCCTTTGCATTCATATAATGACCTCCTTGTCTTTTGTTACCACTTTTGACTTGCAATCCATTTCATTTGATATAAAATAGCAGCCTGCACCTGTCTTCTTTTGGTTTTCACTTGTTTGGAAAGTCATCTCCCACCTCTTCACTTTGAGCTTATGTATGTAATTAGAGCTGATATAAGTCTCCTGTAGGCAGCGTATAGTTGAGTCTTGTGCTTATTTTTAATCACTCTAGCCACTGTGTGCATTAATTGGCGAGTTCATCCATTAATTCGGGTATATAATTAGGGTAAATATAGATTAATTATGTATAATTATATATGTATGTATATATGTAATAAAATTATATATGTATAATAAATATATATTATGTATATATTTTATAAATTATATATGTAAAATTATATATGTATATTTATAAAAATTATATATGTATATATAAATATATATAATATGTTTATATATAATATATATTATATATATTATATATAATGTTTATATATAATATATATTATATGTACATATATAATTATATATGTATAATTATATATGTATATTTATAAAAATTATATATGTATATATAAATATATATTATATATAATATATATTATATATATTATATATAATGCTTATATATAATATATATTATATGTACATATATAATTATATATGTATAATTATATATGTATATTTATAAAAATTATATATGTATATGCCCATAATATAATAAATATATATTAATATGTAAGGACCTTCTAGTCTTCTTTTATCTTTTGCTTTCTGGTTATTTTCTATCTATATTGTTTCTTTTTCATTCTGTTTCTATCTACCTTCATAAAATGGTGGGTTTTGTCATGATTTGCTCAGTCTTTCTTGTGAGTGTGTGTGTGTGTGCGCGCGTGTGTGTGTGTTTGCTCTGATTTTTGTTTTGTGGTTTCCTTGAGCATTACATAAAACATGTTAGCCCTTTTTCTCCTGCCAGCAACTCATATTCATTTGTGTCTGCTCTGTGAGTTTCACCTGATGGTTACCTTTAGGCTTACATAAATAATGCTAGTCCTTTATCTGCTGCTAGGAACTCATATTCATTTGCCTATAATGGTTCCACACTTTGACTCCTCCACTTTTATGTTTTCAGTATCAAAATTGCCTCTTATTATGCTGTGGAATTGTAAACAGTTGTAATCCCAATCACTTTTTTTCAATGCTCTCCTCCTTTACCCTTTATTTTATAATTTTTAAACAAACTGTTCTTCAACTGAGCGAATCTTCAGTATCGACGGTCTACATCACCTTTGTCAGAGTTTTGTGTGATTTCATTTTTTGTGTGTCACTAGTGTCTTTTCTTTTCAGCTTGAAGAGCTCTTTCAGCCTCCTTTTTGAAAAAAATTTTATTTATTTGACAGAGATAGAGACACCCAGAGAGAGGGAACACAAACAAGGGGAGTGGGAGAGGAAGAAGCAGGCTCATAGCGGAGGAGCCTGATGTGGGGCTCAATCCCAGAACGCTGGGATCACGCCCTGAGCCGAAGGCAGACGCTTAACGACTGAGCCACCCAGGCGCCCCTCTTTCAGCCTCTTTTGCAAGGCAGGTGTAATATGGTGAACTTCTTCAGCTTCTGTCTGTCTGGTTAAGCCCTTATTTTCGATCATATCTGACATTTTTGGTGGACAGAGTATTCATGACTGCCATTTGTATCTGTCCATACTTTGAATCTGTCTCTCCTTTGTCTCCTGGCTTGCAGTGTTCCTGCTGAGAAATCTACCCAGAGGCTAAGGGGGGAGGTGTTCCTTTCTGCACTAGTTCTTTTCCTTCGCCGCTAATCCTTTACCATTGGTTTTGGACACTTATGTTTCATTGAGAAAGACTTTTTTGCATTGAGATAATAACATGTTCTATTGGCTCTGTGGACTTGTATGTTAAGTTCTTTCCACAGGTTTGGGAAGCTCTCAGCGATTATTTCTTTAAATAAATGCTGCCCCTTCTTCTCTTCTCCTTCAGGTATACTCATTGTTCTTATATTGGCTTTTCTAATAGTCTGATAAGTCGCATAGGGTTTCTGGACATGTTGAAAATCTTAGGCCCTCTTCTCTTCCACTTGAATCATTTCTAAATTCCCATCCTCCAGATAGCCTATTCTCCCTTCCATCTGACCTGCTATATTCCCAATGCTTTTTAATTCATTCTTCATCTCACTTGTTGAGTCCTTCAGATCCAGAATTTCTTTGGTTCCTTTATATAATTTAAATTTCTTTGGTAAAGTAGTCTTCTGTTCATTAATTTTATGCCTGAGTTGTCTGAACTGAGTTCTCCTAACTCTGAACTTCTAAATTTTCTGTATCTCACTGAATTTTCTTTTCTTTTCTTTTTTTTTTTTTAAGATTTTATTTATTCATTCGTGAGAGCGAGCAAGAGAGACAGCACAAGCAGGGGCAGAGGCAGAAGGAGAGGGAGAAGCTGACTTCCCCTGGAGCAGGGAGTCCAATTTGGGGCTCGATCCAGGGACCCCAGGATCATGACCTGAGCCAAAGGCAGACACTTAACCGACTGAGCCACCCAGGCGCCCCTCACTGAATTTCTTCATAAAAGTTGTTTTTAATTATATATGAATAGGATCACCATAGTCTTTGTTTTGAATTTCATTGTTCTCATTTTCTCTCTGTGATAGCATTGTACTATTATTTTTTCATACCAGAGAAAATGTGCCTTTGTCATCTCACTGGAAGTTTCAAATATCTTTCTTATTTAGGGAAGGCTTTGTTGACTTTGATTCTAACAGTTACGCAGATTGGCAATCAGAAACCTTGTGTCCCAGAAGGTCGTGATATCACACAATATTTCACTTTCTCTTACTGGAACTGACTCACCACTAACATTAGGAGCACACCTGTGAAAACTGACATTAAAAAAAAAAAAAGCTGGTGGCAGAGTGGCAGGGCAGTTGTGGGCTTTAGCACTTGCGTCATGGGTGTGCCCAAGGCCAGTGGGATGGGCGGGTGGGGTCTCAGTGGTCCCAGACTTCTCGAAATCCCAAGGCAACAGCAGGAAACACCTTCCTTCAATTCTCTTAGTCTGCCTTCTTCCCTCTCCTTCCCTTGTGCCGGTCACAGAGCTCTCGCCTCAGAAATCCAGGGGCTGCTGAAGAGCAATGGGTCCCTCCATGCAGCTGAGCGGCCAGGGGCCTTGAACTTCCCCTTGCTTCCTACCCTGCTGCCTCCTCTGCTAGGACCAGCACTGCCCCTGTGGCTGCTGCACCTCTCTTGGCCCCATCGCCTCTCTGACTCCCCCTCCCCCCACTTTGGGATGCAGCTGGATGGATCTCTGTGTCCTTGCACGCTCTCTACAGGTGCTTTCATTCGGGCACGGATGCCCAGTTCCATGTAAATGGAAGGGGAGAGAAAACAAACAACTTCCACTGCCAAGATGCCAACGGGGATGCCCAGTTCCATGTAAATGGAAGGAGAGAGAAAACGAACAACTTCCACTGCCAAGATGCCCAGGGCACCCCACTTACTCTCATTTCAATAGGACTGAATGAGAAATGTTGACTGAGGAATTTCTTCTTTCTGGTGTTTTTCCTCAGTGAGGACTGAGCCGAGTTTGAAATGCAGTACAGCTGTTACCTGCAAAACCAGGCATATCTAGGAAAGGGTAGGAAAGAACCTGAGAAAGGCCGGGTTCCAAGGACAAGCATACAAATATATTACTCATACCGGAACAGGGAGAACCTTCCAGGAAACCATGAGCTTATCTTGAGATCAGTCCATTCCAGAGCAACCTCAAACACACCACAGTTGCCCAAGCACCATTGACTATCCTGGAATCCGAACTCCATCCCTCTAGCTCTGGTTGCAGGATAATGGCACAAAGCCCCTCAGGTCCATGTTTCACACATCTGTGAATTCTGGACAACTACCCAAGCTAGCCACAGATACCAGCGCATGGGAGGCAAAACTTGAACAAGCGGCCCGTAAAAGGAATAAGGTTTGCAGGTTTCTGTTTCTTTGTTTTTGTGCCTTTTGTTCCCGCAACAGTTCTTCCAGGTGTGGGGCTGTCCTCATGGCACAACGTGCTTAGGATCCCCGGCTTCTTCCCACCCTGATGTGCTGTGACAAACAGACATGCTCCCACATAGTTCCGGGCCCCACCCGGAGCCAGTCTCCTAGCGCCACTTGGGCTCTGTGGGTAGCCAAGGGCCCTGGCTCCGCACCCAGGCCACCACGCTGTGCTCGGCCGGCTCTGCTCGGTGCTGTTCTGCCGTCGGGCCACCAGCCTGCTTCCACCGAAGTCATTTCAGGGGGTGTTTTCCTTTGGGCCCTTCTGAGGACACAGACTGAGATTTGCGGGGGGACTGGGAAGGGCGGTCGGCAGCACCACCCGTGAGGAGTGGTGGCAGGTACTCTGGGCAGAGGGAGAAGCTGAACTGCAGTGAAAGAGCCCTAACACCCACAAGGGATCAAACAGGGCACTAAGGAGCTGGGCTGCCCTGCAAGGTGCTTTAACTTGCAGCGGTTTGCCTGCTGGAGTCGGAATGCAGGGTGTCAGGTGTGCCCCCGCAGCTGACGGACGTGCCACCTGCTCTGTTACGTGTGCTGTTTGTTCCCCGACTCACGTGTTGGATGAAATAATGGCAAAAGGAAGAGGGACAAGTGTTTGTCTTACTCCATTCCGGCGGCCGTCACAAGACGGCACAGACTGGGCTTACGAACAACAGACACTTACTCAGCACCGTTCCGAGTTTGGGAAGTCCAAGATAATGCCACCTGGCCTGCGTGTCTGGAGAGAATCCCCTTCCTTCGTGGTCTTCTCCCTGTGACCTCATGTGGCAGAAATGGCAAGGGAGCTCAAGGCAGCTTTGATGAGCGCACTCATCCCAACCACCACCTCCCCAAGCCCACCCCCCCCCATCCTCACCATGGGGCTTAGGATTTCAACACATGAATTTCTGGGGACACCCACATTCAGCCCATGGCCGTACACTCCTCCCCTAGAATTCTTCGTGCGAGGCAGGGGGACAAGGCGGAGTGGGAAATGTGGGGCGATTTGGAGACAAAGCCCCGTGAACAACCGCAGTGTGAAGTCACCAATTTGAACATGTTTTTTAGTTGTCATTTTTAAATACATTTTTCATGTTCAGGAGGTATTATAATCCTCACCTTGGAATTGAGGAAATTGAAGATCAGAGGCTAAGTGAATGATGTCCCAAGCTCCCAGTTAGGAGAAGAAACAATTATTCCAGTTCTCACCCTTTCCACCAGAACCATCCCATATTTTTCATACTATGGAAGGCTTTAACTTTCAGTGGTGAACGAAAATATGAAGTATTAAACATTCAATCTTCATTTTTACCCCCTTGTGTTCCAGCTCTTTAGGGCTGGTCGATGTGTGCCGGTTCATTACCAAAGGAGCGCCGAGATCAGAGAGAATCCCAAGCTCCTTTCATAAAAACTGCAGAGGGATGGTTTCTATCCCAAAACTATCCTCCCAAATTAGTTCATGACAACAAGGAAAAGGACAGACATGAATGTATTCCTTTGCGAATGTGCCTAACACTCATTTTAATGTCATTTTCAAGGGCATAACATCAATATTTACCTTTTAAAACAAACACCTTTAGTAACAGATGGTAATGGCCAAAGGCCTTTTGATAAATAAAGGTGGACCTGTCTTACCACTGAGAAAATTTAAATGTCAGAAGATACATCCAAATTAGTGCCAAGAAGTTCTTTTAAAAACATTATCCCAAATGTATGGGTGGAAACTATCCTAGATCCACACGTCTCAACAGTCTGAGTTCCACAAGAATCATTCTATTAACAATACCACCAACCCTAAAGTATAAATCATTTTAATTAAATGATTATATTGGATTGAGATATGCTTGGAGTGGTATGGTCCAAATCATACCAGTTATTTTATTTAACATCTCTGTCCTGTGGCATTAGCCCACAGTCCAGTAATTTCTAGGCCTTCAATTCCTTTAGCTTAACTATCTGCTTGGGGAAATAATATAGTTTCATTCTCTTTGTTCCCCGAACACCTTCCTTTACACAAAGAAGCCCCTGTACCTACAACCCCACGTGGTTCCACCTCCAGAGCTTTCTCCCCAGTATTCTTCAGATGGAGGCCAGGGAACCCTGAAAGCCTTTTGGCACTACCTAGGACTACAGTACCGAGAGTGAGGCACTGATCTGGGATGCACAATTTAAGGAAGGACCAAATTCAGTTATTAGGATGAATAATATTTTAATGCAGTAGTAAAAATATTTAAATTAACATAAAATCTGTGACAGATGAAATATCCAAACTTTAAAATATTACTGATTTTTCCTTTTACCTCAGGTGTCAAGATGGCTCTGCACCGCACTGTTGTTTAAAATTTTAATTTCAAAGCCTTCTAAAATATTCTTTTTTTACCCTCTTAACAGATTTTTAAAATTTAAATTCAATTAATTAACATATAATATATGATTAGTTTCAGAGATGGAGTTCAGTGATTCATCAGTCTTACATATTATCCAGGGCTCATTACATCAGCGCCCTCCTTCAATGTCCATCCACCCAGTTATCTCATCCCCCATCCCCCTCCCCTCCAGCAACCCTCAGTTTGTTTCCTTCAGTGAAGAGTCTTTTATAGTTTGTCTCCCTCTCTGATTTTGTCTTATTCTCTTTTCCTCCCTTCCCCTATGATCTTCTGTTTTGTTTCTTAAATTCTGCATATCAGTGAGATCACATGATAATTGTCTTTCTCTGATTGACTTATTTCACTTAGCATAATACCCTCTAGTTCCAACCACATTGGTGCAAATGGCAGGATTTCATTTTTTTGATGGCTCAGTAGTATTCCACTGTATGTATATATATATATATATATATATATATATATATATATATATATACCACCTCTTTCTTATCCATTCATCTGTCAATGGTCATCTGGGCCCTTTCCATAGTTTGGTTATCGTGGACATTGCTGCTATTAACATTGGGGTTTGGGTGTCCCTTTTAATCACTATGTTTGTATCCTTTGGGTAAATACCTGGTAGGGCAATTCCCGGGTCATAGGATAGCTCTATTTTCAACTTTTGGAGAAGCCTCCATGCTGTTTTCCAAAATGGCTGCACCAGCTTGCATTCCTGCCAACAGTGTAAGAGGGTTCCCCTTTCTCCCCATCCTTGCCAACGTCTGTCATTTCCTGACTTGTTAATTTTAGCAATTCTGACTGGTGTGAGGTGATATCTCATTGTGGTTTTGATTTGTATTTCCCTGATACTGAGTGATGTTGAACATTTTTTTTCATGTGTCTATTGGCCATTTGTATGCCTTCTTTGGAGAAATGCCTGTGCATGTCTTTTGCCCATTTCTTGACTTAATTATTTGTGTTTTGGGTGTTGAGTTTGATAATTCTTTTTTTTTTTTTTTTTAAGATTTTACTTATTTATTTGGAAGAGAGAGGGAGAGGGAGGGGGAGCTCAGGGGAGGGACAGAAGAAGCAGACTCCCTGCTGAGCAGGGAGGCTGATGCAATGTGAGGATCAATCACAGATCACGATCTGAGACAAAGGCAGATGCTTAACCAACTGAGCCACTCAGGCGCCCTGATAAGTTCTTTATATCTATATTTTGGATACTTTATCTGATAAGACATTTGCAAATATCTTCCATTCTGTTGGTTGTCTTTTGGTTTTGTCAGCTGTTTCCTTTGCTGTGCAAACGCTTTTAATCTGAATGAAGTCCCAATATTTCATTTTTGCCTTTGTTTCCCTTGCCTTTGGAGATGTGTCTAGCAAGAAGTTGCTGCAGCCGAGTTCAAAGAGGTTACTGCCTATGTTCTCCTCTAGGATTTTGATGGATTCCTGTCTCACATTCAGGTCTTTCATTAATTTTGAATTTATCTTTCTGTATGGTGTAAGAAAGTGGTCCAGTTTCATTCTTCTGCATATAGCTGTCCAATTTTCCCAACACCAGTTGTTGAAGAGACTGTCTTTTTTCCATTGGATCCTCTTTCCTGCTTTGCCAAAGATTAGTTGACCATAGAGTTAAGGGTCCCTTTCTAGGTTCTCTATTCTGTTCCATTGATCTATGTATCCGTTTTTGTGCCAGTACCATACTGATTTTGCCCATTAAAAATAAGTGTTGTTTATCTTCTTACTATTGAGTGTAAGAGTTCTTTACATAGTCTGGATATAAGTTTTTTTTTAATCAGTAAAATGATTTGCAAGTATTTTCTTTGTCTGTATCTTATCTTTACATTATTAAAACTATGTCTTTTGAAGTGGTAAAGTTTTGAAATTTGAAGAGATCCAAATTATAATTTTCTCAATTTTATGATTCTTGCTTTTTCTGCCCTTAGAAATTCTTGCCTAATACAAGATTGAGAAAACTTTTTCCTGCATGTATTTTACTAGTTTTATAATGTGAGCTCTTAAATTAGGATCTTCAGTCTATTCTGAGGTAATTTTTGTGTTTGTGTAAAAGGTCAAAATACATCTTTTTGATGTAGGTATCTAACTATCCCAGATAATTTGTTGAAAAGACCAATTGACCGTAAATATAAAAGTTTGTTTCTGGAGTCTCAATTCTCTTCCATGTACCTATGTGCCTAGCTTTATACCAGTACTATATACTGTCTTGATTATTGTCCTTTAAGTAAAGTTTTGAAATCAAGAAGAATAAGCCTTCCCACTTTGTTGTTATTTTTTGAAGCTTTTTTGGCTGCCTGGGCTCTATGCATTTCCATAAGTATGCAATACACTGTTATTAACTATAGTAACCATACTATAGTAACCATATTACATCCTCAGAACTTACTCATTTTACAATTAAAAGTTTTTTCCCTTTGACTAGTAACTCCCATTTTCCCATCCCTCAACCTCTGGCAACCACTATTCTACTCTTTGTCTCTGAGTTAGACTCTTTTGTGGTTTTGCGTTTTTTTGTTTGTTTTTTAGATTCTACATATTTGTGATATGTATAGTATTTGTCTTTCATTGTCTGGCTTATTTCACTTAGCATAATGCCCTCTAGGTTCATCGATTTTTTGAAAATGGCAGGATTTCCTTCATTTATATGGCTGGATAATATTTCATTGCAGATACAGATATACAACCTTTTCTATATCCATTTATCTGTTGCTGGGCACTTAGGTTGCTTCCAGTAACATGTTCCTCATTTCCTTCTGAGCCCAAATTTCAAATGGTGAAGCCACCTTTAGTTTCTCTCCCTGTCCTGCTCTCCATCTCATTCTACGACATCTTGTGAGGCATGGACAAATCAAGGCTTATCTACAGTTAATTTCTGGACTGGCCAAATCTTGAGGGTCCATGACCTCATAGTGATGGATGTTAAGTCTGCTGTTTACCTGAATGAAGGAAGGATGGTAACATGTCAGGTGGCATAGTCTATGAGGTAAAAAAAGTGGATTAACAGAAACATGGCTGAGATGTTCAGAAAAAGAGGTGGTGAGATGTTATAGTCCAACAGATTTAACAAAGTAGACAGTAAAAAATCAGGCACTTTCACATTCATCCTGTTCAGCCCACCATTCCAGTGATTATGAACACAAGGAGCCTGAAATTCAAATAATCCATGACTTCCCCATACATACTTATTGTATTAGTTTGCTATGGCTGTCATAACAGAGTACACTAGACTGTGTGGCTTAAGCAATAAAAGCTTACTTTCTTAGGATTCTGGAAGCAACAAGTCTAAGATCAAGGTGCCGGCAGAATTAATTTCTTGTGAGGTCTCTCTCTTTGACTTACAGATGGCCATTTTGTCTCATTTGTCTTCACATGGTCTTCTCTTTGTGTGTTTCTCTGTCCTAATCTACTCTTCTTATATGGACACTAGCAGTATGAAGTTAGGGCTCACCCTAATGGCCTCCTTTTAATTTTATTACCTTTTGAAAGACCTTATTTCCAAATATAGTCACAACATTCTGAGGTACTGAGGGTTAGAGCTTCAACATATTTTGTTTATAATTTATCTAGCCTGTCAACAGGCACAGTTGTGAAAAGAAACTGGTTTTCTGACTGACGGATCACTGAATTTTTTTTTGTAACCCAGAAAACTAATAGATGTGGAAATTAAAAGTAGTGAAACACAAAAGAATGGGGGGTGTTTTAAAATAGCTAACATTTAATGCCACCTGGTCATATTCCAGGCACTGTTTCAAATATTCAGTTGTGTTTTCTCATTTAATTCCTCAACATCAACCATTTGATGTGGTGGTACTCTTTTTATCCTTTTATATTATATACTGCTAGATAATAGGTTCCAAAATACATGCTTAACACTACCCTATAGTGCCTCTGCCTAAAAATATAATAATTTGTAAATATAATTTTTATATTTTAGTTTCAAAATATAAATACAATTTTAACTCTTTTAAGAGTTTGGACCCATCATATAAGTGTTACATCAGAAATATGGGGCAAAAAAATGGAAATAATGTCTATTATCTAATAATGATAGCAAATAATATCTAATGTTTGTTAGGTGTTTCACATGTGCAGACCTGGATAATTTTCTAACTATATACACTCAAAAATCCCATGAGATGGCTGGATTATTTCCATTTGGTCCTTCCAATTGTGTTTCCACCATTCTCTGCTCTGTTTACTTGGAGCTAGCCATTATATCAATGGGCAGACTTGCCTTCTGGCTTCTGGTTTAATTACGGCAGTGGCCCTGGATGAAAGTTTGAGGGAGATAGGAGGGAGAAATGAGAGTGCTTCCCCTCTTGGAATATCACAGAGGGCTAGCTGTGTCCCTAGGTCCTGTCAGGAAGCCTCTACATACAGCCATCTGGTTCTGTTTACAGATATTTCCTCTTGTCCCAGTTAGTCATTGGGTACCCTTGAGATTTCCCTGCTGCCAGCCCAGGTCAACGTGAAGAGTTTCCTTACGAAACATTCATCAATTTGAGTGTGCCATCTAGTTCCTGTGAAGGAAAGCATAATATGTGCTGTTATAATTCCAATTTAAAGGGAGCATTATTTATAATTCTTATTAAGGAACTTGGAGCTAAGAATAGGTACAAATGTGGCCCAAGATACAGTGACTTATGACTTGCAGAACTGGAATTCAAACACAGTCCTAATGTTTAATCATCATCCGGGACAGCAATACGGAACATGTTGGAAATAGAGCCGATTAATATATTGGATTGCATTAACCATGATAATTCTGTAAACTTTCAAGAGACAGGGACTGATGTAGAATCTTTGTGGGAAAATGTTTTGTAGATTTGTGACCTTGATTAAAAGGCAATGAGTACAACTGAATTATTTATTTCTTATGAACAAATATTTACTAGCTGCTCATTTTGTGCTAGACCCTGAGGTTATTTGGGAACATGAAACTAGTTTCTGTCTTCAAGAAAATTAAAACCTACACCCAAAATAACTTTATAATTACTGAAATGAACATAAATTAGACAAGTAAATAAAAGAAAACAAGTGAAAAAATTAAGCCAAGTGATAAATATGGTATCAGGTTGTGGAGTTGTTACAATTTATTGTTAGAAAATTTGGACATATGGTTTTGGGATAGGGCTAAGAACTGATTCCAAGAACAGCTAGCTTTAGAATTGTGCACCTGGTCCTACAGTATATTTTAACTCCCAACATTTTATAGTTTTGGAGATTGAGATTTAGATAGATTAGATAACCTGCCATACAATGAGTAATTCACAGAACTGAGATTAGACCAGGGCTATTCCTCACATGTAGCCTAAGTGGTTTTCATCTACTATGTAATTCCTTGTCCTGGACACACATGTTCAAGGGAGAACTCTGTACCCAATACCCTCAAGTTCTACCTCCTCCATTGTCTTACACCCACTTCTTCCTGACCAGCTGTTGGATGGGAAAAAAGGTAGCTCCTCCAAATTCTCAATTAATATTCTTTGCTTTTTAATATGCTTTTATATAAAAACGTGTAGACTTAGCTAAAACATTAATACAACTAATAAGAAAATTCAGTAAGATGGCTGAAAATAAAATATCCAAAATTAATTGATTACTTTACATGGGCATGTGTCAATTGAGTTGTCTAAGAAAATTGGACAGAATTAGACACCTAATAGATTTACTGGGGATATATCTGTGAAGAGGAGGGAGAGCAAGAGCAGATGAGAAGTTCCTTTTGACAGTGATATAGTTCTGCTTGTGCAAGGAGAAAAGAAAAGAAGGACAGGAAGGGCCTCAAACTTTCACGTGACTCTGAGAAATTCCTGACAAGGCCAATGGGAAGGCCAGGGACAAGATTTTCTATGACAGGCGCCCTATGTCAGGAAGAAATGGTCTGGAACTTCTACCACTTCCAGATGCAGTCATTTCCTTGAAGTGACCAGGGGAGAGCGTGACTTCAGTACTGAAGCTATGGCAGATCCAAAGCTGTATAAACTGAAGGCCTTCAGCCAAGTACAATCCTCACAGAAGGTTCTCCTGAAGAGCAAGTAGAGAGGTGCACTTCCAAGGTTAAGAGAGAGCAATACCAGTTAGAAATAGAAAAGGGAAAGAAAACCCCAAAACTTACAAAAGATGTGAAAACTGTAAGATACCTATATAAGAAATTTAACAAAAATTGTACAAAAACTTTATAAAGAGAATTGGAAAAAAAAAAAAGAAAGAAAAACATGCCTACAAATGGTGAGATACACTTCCTGTAGGGAGAGAAATAAGATAAAAAAGGATGTTAACAATTTTTATATTTACATTTCACTTAATGACAATCAAAAGCCCAATAAGCTTTTTGAGAAACTAAATTTAAAGCAAACATTGAAAACATGTGTATGAGACTATTCAAGGACATTTTCAAAAATAGTGATGTAGAGAAGAAGAGGCAACATATCCTACTATATATTTAAAATATTATGAGTATAATCAATATAGTGTAGCACAAGTACAAAAATAGATGAAAGTACAAAAATGAATAATATGTGGTTTCAACTCATAGGCGGATTTATTCATAAAGTGAATGAATACTTGATGTTGTGAAAGAAAATTAAATCATATCACTATTATTAATTATGAAACTAATATTCCTGATAAACTAAATATCTAAAATTGAAAAAGCATAACAGCAAAGGTAAGAGAAGTAAATACAACACACTGTTTTTCAGTCTTCGAGTAGGTTAGACTTTTCTAAGCAAGACAGCAAATCTAGATGTCATAAATGAAAAGGGGGGCGCTTGGGGGGGCTCAGTCGTTAAGCATCTGCCTTCAGCTCAGGGCATGATCCTGGCGTTCTGGGATCGAGCCCCACATCACTCCTTGGCTGGGAGCCTGCTTCTTCCTCTCCCACTCCCCCTGCTTGTGTTCCCTCTCTCGCTGGCTGTCTCTCTCTCTGTCAAATAAATAAATAAAATCTTTAAAAAAAAATAAATGAAAAGGTTGATAGATATGATTATCTAAAAATGTAAAATTTCTGTACACAGAAAGATATCATAAATAACACAAAATAACATGTCACTAATCCACCGAGGTAATGACTATACCATATTCCAGCAACCAGATCTCAACCCTATATAAGAAATTCCAGGGGCGCCTGGGTGGCGCAGTCGTTGGGCGTCTGCCTTCGGCTCAGGGCGTGATCCTGGCGTTCTGGGATCGAGCCCCACATCAGGCTCCTCGGCTATGAGCCTGCTTCTTCCTCTCCCACTCCCCCTGCTTGTGTTCCCTCTCTCGCTGGCTGTCTCTATCTCTGTTAAATAAATAAATGAAATCTTTAAAAAAAAAAAAAAAGAAAGAAAAAAGAAAGAAATTCCAGCAGCCAGGAGAGAAAAATGAGGAAAATTTGAAAAATATATAGTAGGATCACTTTAAAGATTCAAAGCATATATATATTTAAAGTCCCTCTGAAGCTTAAAAACATGATTATCCAATTAATGAATGTCTTATATTCATTGGAGGAAAAACTGATCATCCCAGTTGAGACTGGAATTAATGGCCTGAAAGATTAAAAAAAATTCAAAACAGGTAGAAATGGACATGAAGAGGTGAAGATTTTAGCCTTTTAAAATTTGGGAATAGGTCAAGGAGACCTGCTGTGATAATAGTAATTCTAGAAGGAGCAGTATAAGAGTTTGATTTCCATAGACTGATCTGGTTTCTAAACCTGCTCAGCGCTTATCAGTGGTCTGATGGACAGTTAATCTCTGGATACCTCAGTTTTAATGGTGATGTTGCAAGATCTAACTCACTGAGTTGTTTTGAAATCAAAATAATGAGTATTAGTCTTCCATTGCTGCAGAACAGATTACCATGTTTACACTTTATAACATCACTCTGTTATTATCTTGGAGTTCTGTAGATCAGGAGTCCAGCATGGCGTGGCTGCGATCTTTGCTTAGGATCTTCAGGGCTGAAATCAAGGTGTTGGCAGGGCTTTCTCTCTGAAGGCTCTGGGCAAGAATCCTCTTCCCTCTGCCTTCCTCTTTTGCCTTACAGGTTCATTGGATTACACTGGGCCCACCCAGAAAATCCAGTATTATTCAGTCTTCCAATATTAAGGTCAACTAATCAGTAAACATGAATTACCTTTTCAAAGTCCTCTTTGCCATGTAAGGCCACACACACACAGTTGTGGGGAGTAGGCCGTGGGAATTTCTTGGGAGGGGAGGACATAATTTTGCCTACCACATAATGCATGTTTGAAGACAAGTGTTTGATACATGGCAAGTGCTCGTCAGCCATTTCTCCTGATCCCTCTAAATAGAACATGGTATTTAAAAAAGAAGATCTTGGCTTTAAGTGTGCTAATTGCTCTGACTTCCCATTGTTTTAGGTCTCCCAGCAGACAAAGCTAGGAAATATGACGTGACATAATTTGATGTCATGTGATATGATATGATGTGCTCCCAATTTCCTCAATTCTTTGAGCTCTTGAAAGATGTAAAAAGATAAGATGAATTGGTTATTTGAAGTACGGAAGAGAAAAAAGTTATTGTATGATAATTACATAGGGATTTCCAAATCTTTTCTTCCATTTTGCCTTTAGCTTATATATTGGACAGACCATTATTAGAATAGGGTACCCACTCTAAAGTCTTAGAAAACTAAGATATCACTAACCATTGGAAGGTTCCATGAAAACAAAAAGATTAGTTGCTACATGTACCATATCATTGTTTGGTATGGAAATGAAACAAATAATTCCTTTGGTCACAGATGTGGTACTGTCTTTTAGACTCTGGTGTCTCTACAGACTGGTCTAGAGAGAGAGAACAGGGAAAAGATCTCACACATCTCAAAAGGCCCCTAAAGCATTCAGTTCAATGAAAATTCATGTCATAAAATCAGAAATTCTTATACTGGGCTATTCATTTTGATAAGTAGTCTACTCCCATTAATGTCTACTTTTCAGGCTATACCACACCCCCAGAATGGATCATCTTAATTTACAAACATTATGTGAAACATGAGGTATTTACAGGTTAAACTAGCCACAGGTTAAATCCTATTTCCTTACCGGTGAAGTTTTGGACATCGAAAGGATTAAAATTCTCCCCTGGAATCAGATTTTATGTTTCGTGGAAGCCCGAGAATGATTATCAAAGGGCCGCTGGTGTATCAGGATGACTGAAGAATGGGCTAAAGGTCTCATACCAATGCCGGTTATTGTAGAAGACAGAAAAGATGGGCTGCATATTCTCCAATGTCTACTTAAAAAAAAAACAAAAACAAAAACATGAAAGTGGAAGGGCATCACTTAAGATGGACAACTCTGGGCATTTTGGAAAATGAATTTAAGTAGTAAGTTTATGAGGCTTTGGAAACTGCCGTAGCCACAGCCAGTTTTATAGAGGATGGTGCAAATAGAGACCTGAAGAGTTCGCATGAGGTAGGTCTGAAAGCTTTCACTCATTTCTAAATTTCACCAGTTTCACTTATTTCCAAAAAATTTCACCTCTGTGCCCAAGAAAGTTGTTGCTTTAAAAAAAAAGTCTTGTTTGTTGTAAGGTTGCCAAAGATAACTGAAAATGACTACTGTTTATCTGTGGTTCTTTTTGAAGTACTTTCAAACAGTTTTAACTCCTTCGTTCTTTCGAGAGTAAACATATATCATTTCCTAATACCAAAAAACCGTACACAGTTTATGTATCCGAGCTGAGCTGCCTGCTGAGTCTGTAAAACGTGATTCACAGACCAGACAAACTCTCCAGGGTCTACTTCTCAGGAACACATCAATCCCTGTCATCCTTGAAGTTATTTCGGAAGTGGGTTTTGCTTCCTCAGTTGATCTGAAACAGTGAGTAGTAAGAGGGTAGACTTCAGCCTCTTCCATGCCTCACCCTCTTTTCAGTTGGTTTTTTTCCTCATTTTTCTGTTTGTCCTCCTTTTCTTTTGAACATCAAAGTGAGAATAAGAGGGAGACCTGAAACGTCCTGTCCTTTCTCTTTAGACAATCACTTTCTTCTGTATTCATCAAGGAGCTGCACACCATACACAGCCGCCAGTGCTGAGATCCCCCATGAATCCACCCTGTCTTTGTCTCTTGTTTGGGTGACACAGCAGCTTTCTCCTGAGACTGTGCAAGGCAGACGAAACATTATAAACAGCACAGGAGTGGCGATGTTCAGGGTGCTTGTGCAGGCTACCGACAACTGTCTCCTCTTTCTCCTCCTTCAGAGTTTCTGAAATTGTTTTTGGCTTGTGGTGTGTGTGTGTGTGTGTGTGTGTGTGTGTGGTGGCAGGAGTGTGTGTGCAGTATTGTGGGGTGTCAGGAGGAATGTGAACAGTGACTCACAATTTCAACTTTGCCTTTCACTTCAACTGTATTTCCTACTTCCGGGCTTCGCCATTTGTCCATGTTGCGTAGTAGAAATTCTCCCCAGCCACACCACAAAGGCTGAGTTCTCCCAAGAGTTCGCCCGGAAAATTTGTGATGCCAAAGTCAAAAGAGTCTCCATCTACCTCTTGAAACCATTCTTTGTGGTTGGTAGCTAGTCTATTCTATCCTTAATTCTCTATAGTTGAGGTTGTCTTAAATGAGGAACCTCTGGCAGGTCGGTAGGGACTTAACTGGCTCTTTTCATTGGAGTCCAATAACATCCCTCGAAGCTTCTACAGAGGGTGAGGTAAAATGTTCATTAAAAGCAAGGCAGTGTTTTGTCAATATTTTGCTTCTCATCTTTTGGTGGTCATGGAGGGGTTGTTAGGGTGACTATTTCTAGGTCACACTCCCCTGATTCTGATTCTGCCAGTCTAGTATAGGACCTAGAACCATGAACATTCACCTAGAAACCCAGATGATTCCAATATGAATGGTTTTCCACTCTGACTCAGCAAAATTCTAACCTCTGACTTGCTTCTATTGATCAGGCGAGTTATATTGTTTGTAAAGAAAGTAAATGTTATTGTTGGACATGCGATTTAGAAAAGCCATAATTGCAACTTTTAGCAAGTTTGTTTTCTTGGTGGCACAAAGATTTTTAAAAACTACCTAATTGAAATGTATGCTAGTTCTAACCTGATATTAGAACTTCTGAGATTCTCTCCTCTATTTAAATTCAAGAATAGAGTCCTCAAAAAAAAAAAAAAACAGATTTCTCAGACAGAGCTAATGAAGAAAAGCTCGGCTGGCTCAATTTTTAAATACATACGTCTTTAGACTATTTGCTTCCTATTTTTATTTTTACTTTCTTATTTAGATTTATTTCAGATTTCTGAAAAAAACATCTGTTGGAAAATATAGTAACTACCATACAATACCCTGCAACTACATGAGGGTAGCATTTCCAAAGTAAAACGATTCCTATTATTCATGCAAGGCGTTTTCCAGCACACATTTGAAAAGGCGTATCTGATTCCAAAGCCTGAGAAGCTGCTTTCAGGACAGCAGCTTATTCATGTTCCAGGAAAAAAAAAAAAAAAAAAACGGAAATAAAAAGTACATTCATTAAAACATTTTCTATTTCTATAATAATATTAAAAATATAAAATAATAAGAAACTACGTGGTAAAGAGATTAAAAGCATGAACTCTGTGGTCATCTAGCACCAAATCTTGCCAGTGCTGACAGTTGGCAACCTGGGACTGTTTGCTGAACCTCCGTGTGCCTTACTTGCCGCATCTGTATGTTTGGAATCAGGATACTACCGCCTTCACTGGGTTTTAGGAGAAGCCGTTTAACCTCTTAGTATCTAAGTTTCCTCATCTTTAAGACAGTGATAATAACACCACCACAAGCAATGTTAGGTAAAAGTATTCATATGGTCAATGAATCGGTACACAGGTGATATATGAATGGTACGTGGCACATATTGAATATTCCCTAAGTGTTAGTCATTATTATAAAGTACTAAGGAGTTGAAAAGAATTTTACCTGTTTTTACTTCTATGTGAAAAATTATGGACAACACAAACAATTATTTATTGAAATTTAAAGACTTTTATTTTGCACGTTCTGTGACTAATATCAACCTACTAGAAACTCTAGAAGATTTTGAAATTAGACAATGTTTTCATAGTTATGTATCCCAAATCTGGTAAGTTTGATGAGTGGGCCATCTGTTGATCTTCATTCCGTTTTGATAACGCGTGTGTACAAATGTGCCCTTTTCCAGACATGGACAGTAGCCCAATCTGCATTTAGACCACCATTTTGAATCAGAAAAAAGGTAAACCTAAAATCTCTATTATATAAGGTTATTTGAGATGCATCTATTGTCACTTCTGATGGCACCTATGAAGAAACCAAATACTGAGCCAAGAGTAGGCTGGTAAACGCAGATCTGCTGGGCTGGTCTGAGAATGGAAGAGGATAGATTTAAAAACCCAGCAGGACTTTTGTTGGTGGCATATCTCAGTCAGAACTAATTCCTAATATACTTTTCAATAACTCTAATTGCTTTGTATTTCTCTACAATGATGAAACAATTTTAAGCTAAAAATTGCCTTCAAATCTTTCATTCCAAAAAAGCTTATTTTTTAATTTGTGCTTTTTATTTTTTATTTTTAAAAAGGATTTTATTTATTTATTTGAAACAGACAGAGGGAGAGAGCACAAGGATGGCAAGAGGGAGAAGTAGACTCCCCACTGAGTAGGGAGCCCGATGCGGGGCTTGATCCCAGGACCCTGGGATCATGACCTGAGCTGAAGGCAGGCGCTTAACTGACTGAGCCACACAGGCGCCCTGTAACTTGCGTTTTTTAGAAAATAGATTGGTGCCCTTGAAGCAATGTTGTATAGAGTGGTTAATGTTGCTGAAAGATATATTGGAGCCTAAATCAATACAAAAAAATAATTATTCCTGATTTTCAAGAAAATGCTCCAGTTTCTCCCTTTTGCCATCTACTTTGAAATTCATGACCTTGTTTACTTTCCCTAAATTAGTAACACATTGCCTTATCCCTAGATTCTTCTACTCTGTGAAACACACAATTGGTATGTTTTTTCCTCCTTTAGATGTTGGTGCCATCTCAGTTTGCATAGCTGTAGGTCAATCACTGCAGTCCATAAGTTTTTCCCTTACACTTAATCCAGCCCAAATGTTTGGGACACCTCACACCGATCCTCAGTCCAGCCAGCTAAGTTCTTTCTCATTTTGCAGGAGAGATTAGTGAGTCTCCTCAGGATTCACCGTAAATTATACCAAACCTATCATGCAGACAGATCAGCTGAGCCGTACCATTGCAAGATTTTTGGCATCTCAGGTCCTTTTAAAACATTTATGGTACATTCATGACCATAGATGCAAAAATCCTAAACCGAATACAAGCAAAACAAATTCAGCGATGTTAAAAAGAATACACTATGACCAGAGTGGGTTTATTTCAAGAGCCAAGATTGCTTTAAAAATGTATTAATGTAGTTCACCTACATTACTAGTGCATAGAGAAAGCTTGCATTATCTCAATGGACACAGAACAAGCACTCAGTAAAATTCAGCATCCATTCACAATGGAAGCTAGTAGCGAACTGGGGAGAAAAGGGAACTTCTTTAACCTGATAAACAGAATCCACCAAAAGCTACCACAACATATGCAATAGTGAAAATTTTAGAATATTGCACTTAAAATCAAGAACAAGACAAAAATGCCTGCTATCACCACTTTTTTTCAACATTGTATGGGAAGACCTGTACTACTCAGTAAGAAAAAAAAAGGAGAGATGAAAGGGGACTTGAGCTCTTCATTTGTCTGTATTTCTAGAAGATAAGGCTCTAAGAAAGGAGACTGAGGACGGAGAAACAGGTAGCCACAGAAAATCCGAAATAGGGACCTTACATGAAATACAAAAACAGAGAAGCTGAAGGATTAATCTCAATCACTACCATCACAGAGTCAGAACAATCACAGCTCTTCGGAGCATGATAAAGGAACGAAGAGCCCTTGATTTTATCTTTACTAATTTTAGTATAAAATGCAAATGAACACAAAACTTGAACAAACTCCTTGACGTACTGACACTGGGTAATAGAAATAAAGAGCTCTGAATAATTTTGAAATGCATAGCATTACTATTGACTTTTATTATTAAAAATTAACTCAGAATTGAAAACAGGATTATTTCTTTTTTTCAAACTTTGTCCCAAACTTTATTTTTTTTAATAATATTTTTTTATTATATTATGTTAGTCACCATACAGTACATCCCTAGTTTTTGACGTAAAGTTCCATGATTCATTACTTGCGTATAACACCCAGTGCACCATGCAATACGTGCCCTCCTTAATACCGATCACCGGCCTGTCCCATTCCCCCCCCCCCACCCCGAAGCCCTCAGTCTGTTTCCCAGAGTCCACAGTCTCTCGTGGTTCATTCCCCCTTCTGTTTACCCCCCCCTTTCTTCTATGACCTCATATTTTCACTTTTCAAAATTATTGATTGTATTAGAAGATTTCGATAACATGGAAGACTTCATGGAAAGATTTCTAGATGGAAAAGGTAACTATGAATTTTTTGTCAAGCAAAATGTTTATGAGGCAATGTTGCCATTCAACCAAATCCTCAAATTTAGGGGACATATTTTACAGGGATGGAGAAGGTTGATAATTGAAGGTGGGATTCACATAAGTGGTTACTACTAGCTGTCAACTGAATCTGTCCTTCAATGGCTTTTCCATTCTCACCAGCACCACTTTGGGGATTGTCAGGGCTGCAAAGGCATATTGTTTAAGAAATATTTTGACTGGATAGTGACAACCACAAACAGCCTGGTAGTTCAAACTAGCTGGATCCAAACCCAGGTCCCTGTGTTTTAAAATAGTTAATGTCTAGGGAGAGTTTAGTTTTTGTGCTCTGTCACGGACATGTGGTAAGCCTTATACCAGAGCTCTAGAATTTTCATTCCACTATGAGGGAGGATAGATTGACGCAAGAAGCTTGTGGAATGTGGAGTCAGAGCTCTCATTCATTTAGAAGATTCTGTCACTTTATAGATAGCTAATGTTGCTAGCCAGAGATCTTAAGATAGACAACAAGAAGAGAAATAAAGGCATGTTTTCAGGTGGCAGAAGTAAGGAAAAGAAGTGGGTTTACCTTAAAGAAATCTTCAAAATTAGTACTTTGGGCTTCTTTATTCTGGATTGCTCCTTTCCTACATACTTAGAAAGACAGGTTTCTATTAAAATCATGTAATTGTTCCCCACACTGGTTGGAAGCCTTTGGTTTGATCACATCAGAGGCTGGTATGAGCACAGACATGACTTCAATATTCTGTTCATGGTGTATGAGGAGATGAAGAAGGTAAGAGGAAAAGGTTATTACTGTTTTTAATTATTTCTTTGAAACCTTTTGTTATCTTGGTTTCAGTGAACTCCATTCTAGTTATCTGCATAACTAAGGACTTCTCAGGCTTTTGGGGGGATTTCTAATTCCCTACCCATCCTTGCATTACTCGTCTTCCTCAGGGCTCTCTTAGCACTTTAGACAATCATCTTTTATGATTCTTTTTCAAGTAGCCATCTGTAACAATAAAGGCAAACTCAGATATCTAGAGCAACCGCACCTTAAACAAGAGAAAAGCACAGCAGTGTGCTGGGGACGACAAACCACTGAAATATGCTGAATTAGTCAGAGGTGGACGTATGCCCTATGATGCAAGTTTCCTTTCTTTCTTTCTTTCTTTCTTTCTTTCTTTCTTTCTTTCTTTCTTTCTTTCTTTCTTTCTTCCTTTCTCTTTCTTTCTTTCTTTCTTTCTTTCTTTCTTTCTTTCTTTCTTTCTTTCTTTCTTTCTTTCTTTCTTTCTTTCATAATGTTTACATGTTGGCATCCAATATGTTATCTTAAAACATTCCATAAGCCAAGTCAAGTTCATCTGAAGTTCACTATTGTGTGGTTTTCACTGATTTACTTAAAACATTATTGAATGCTTA
Source organism: Ursus americanus (assembly GCF_024610735.1). Lineage (NCBI taxonomy): Eukaryota > Metazoa > Chordata > Mammalia > Carnivora > Ursidae > Ursus > Ursus americanus. Next base: position 32,483,046 of record NC_142137.1, read on the forward strand.
CCATGTGACAGGTACTAAATCATGAGACAAAGAAGATTAAACCCTTTATTTATAGAGCTTATAGTTCAACAGGGAAGACAGGTATTCTCCAGCAGGTATATATAATCCAAAACTGTTATACGTGTTACTAAGGAAAACTATAGGTACAGTATCAGTACATGAAATGAAGAAAACTGGTATAGTCAAAGTGATAGGCAACGTTTTCTGGAAAAAGTAACATGAAAACTACAAGCTAGCAAATATGAGTTAACAAAAGGAAGAAAGGTAAAAGAGAATTCTAAGCAAAAGTACAAAATAAAAATAAAGAATGAAAGAATGTGCAAATTGCCTGAAGCACTAAAGTGTAAGACATCTTTTAAGAAGTGAAGGAAAAAGTTTGGGGCACCTGGGTGGTGCAGTCGTTAAGCTTCTGCCTTCGGCTCAGGGCGTGATCCTGGCATTCTGTGATCGAACCCCACATCAGGCTCCTCCGCTGGAAGCCTGCTTCTTCCTCTCCCACTCCCCCTGCTTGTGTTCCCTCTCTCGTTAGCTGTCTCTCTCTCTGTTAAATAAATAAATAAAATCTTCAAAAAAAAAAAAAAAGAAGTGAAGGAAAAAGTTAAAGTACAAGGTGGAAGTGACCAAAGATCAAGATAGAGAGGTTCATAGGAGCCAGACTGTGCAAGATCTTTAGATGTGTTAATAATAGTGATTTCTTTCATCTTAAAAGCAATAAGCCCTTTAAGAGTTATAAGAAGGATAGAGAACAGTGAGCTAATCCACTGAAAATCAATGGTATTTTGGATTAGAATGGTATCATTGAGATTAGAGAGAATGCAGAGCCCTAAAATATATTTAGGAGGTAAAAAGAAAAAGGGATTATGCATAGGAAAAAATGAGAAAGAGAGGTGTCAAGGATGCTTCCTATATTTCTGGTTCATCTATCAGTGTAGACAATGGTGTCATTCATGAAGATGTTTAGGGATCATGGAAGCAAGATAAGGGTTAAGGGAGAAGACTATCAGTTTGGTTTTGTCACATGGAGTTTAAGATGCCTTAGAAGTATCAAGTATCCAGATGAAGACATTTGGAAATAAATAGAAAATACAGGTCTAAAGGTCCTAAAGGAAGAGCTGGGCTAAAATAGCAGTGATATTAATTTGGGCATAATCACTGTATAGAATACAACTGAGACTATGGGGGTGCCTGGGTGGCAGAGCTCGTTAAGCATATGACTCTTGATTTTGGTTCAGGTTGTAAGATTGAGCCCGTCAGTCCCTGCGCTCTGTGTGGAGTCTGCTTGGGATTCTCTCTCTCCCTCTCCCTCTGTTCCCCAGCCCCCACTCCCCACTTTCTCTCTATCTCTCTCTCTCTCAAATAAATAAATACATCTTAAAAAAAACCCAGAGACTATGAACGTGGATAAAATTGAGAATGGGAAGGGAGGGAAGAAAGGGAGAAGGAAGTAGGGAAAAGGGGGAAAAGGGGGAGGGGAGAAGAGAAGGGGAACTAGAATCTATTACTGAGAGACCTTAGGACAGTAAGTTTGGGTGGAGAGGGATGAGCTCACCAAGGAAAGAGAAAAGGAACAGTCTGAGAGGTAGAAAGAAAACAAGAAATTTGTGGTGACACAGAAGCCAAGCAAATGTGTTAAGAAAGATCTTTAAGGCTGCTGAAAAGTCAAGTGAAAAAGTGAGTTTAAAATGTCCATTAAATCTAGTGACATGAAGCCTGGAATGAGGTACAGTAAACCAGATGAGAGTGGGTTGGAAAATAAGTTGGTGAATCCCAAATATAAATATCTCCAGCTCAGGCACATCTATATTATGTCTGTCTTCTATGTACCTATTTTTACGTCCAACGTTTGGTCTTCAAACAAAGCATGTCCAAAATAGAACTTACCACCTCCCAACAAAAGCTACTTCTCCCGTGAATTGCACTGTAAGTCAAGTGACCTAAATCAGATTTCTTTTCTTGCAGTGTCTTTGTCTCGCTTTGGGTATCAGAGTAATGCTGACCTAATAAAATGATTTTGGAAGTGTTCTCTCCTCTTCAATGTTTTGGAAGAGTTTGAGGGGGATTTTCTTTCTTGGGCCCATTATATTTAAATACTTGCTTTACTCTTCCCTCATGAAATTGTGAACTCTTAACAAGCACAAATAGCATATATTATTATTCTCTTGAACTTCTCCAGCACATAGCACAGCTCTGAAACATATAAGATAGTCTAAAAGTGTTTCTTGAACGAATAACTGGTGAGCTCTCCTTATATAATTAAACAGTAGGAAGCTGTAACAAAGCTGACAGCCAGAGCCCTCATTTTCATAGAAGGAACAAGGAAGTAACTCATTCTTGTGAAACTCTAGGCTTAGAATAAGCCCACACACCTTCAGTTTTCCACAACGTTGTAAGGGTGGAAATGCATTTCATGCATTTCTCATACGCTGAATAGTTTTTCACATAATTCTTTCAGGATCTCAGAAGTGCTGTGCTTAAAATTAGCAGTTTTTTTTTTTTGAGAAAGAACTGAGTGAAGAGGATGTGGATGCTGTTGTGGAACAGGCTACATTTCAGAACATGGCATCTGACCCACAAATCAACTATGATTATATTCTAAAAGATGTAACCAAGATACAAGTAAATGAAAGAATTTTCCTGTGCAAAGGTGATGCTCAGTGGTTTATAGAAGAAAAAATGTTGAGATGTCTCTTGAGTCCTTGGCCCCTAAGCTAAATAAGGAGTGCTTCCAACATGTCTCCCCTAGTACTATCATTGGAGCCCTAAGAAGAATCGACGATCCCAACCAAAATGGCTCTGAGATGTGTCCCAGGAAACAAAAGTTGTTTAGTACAGAGCCTGACACTGGAACCTGATTAATAAATATGTTTCCTTCATTCTAGTCCATGTGTCCCTACCCTTTAAAATTTGTTAGCAAGTCTTACCTGAGGGCAATGGATATACGTGACTAGAAGAGTTCTATTCTTGTTTTCCTCTATTTCTCGTAGAACATTCTAAAGTAAACTTAATATGAATTTTGTTGTGGAGTATGGGGTTTGGATTACTGTTTTTTCCTCATGTGTCAGCTTTCTTCATTGAAAAAGTAAATTGCTATGCCATTAACCCAATTTGCTATGAATTCAATTAGTCAACGACATGCAATAATTTTTCTTGTATTCGTGTAACATGCCAAGAGTTAAGAATGAGTGTATTTTCCTCCTGATAATCCTTAATTCAAAAATTTTTAATTTAATATTTTAATGTACATCATTCTAAAACATAATTTGTGTTTCTCTATTTTATTCATATTTTATTCTCTAATTTGTTCCTAACAGTATTATTATGATGGAGATTGATTAATTCTTAATTATGTAAAGATCTTATCGAAATTTCTATAGATTCTGCTATTTAAAAAATTATTTTCTTCTTTTGTCCCATTTATTATCAACTGTCACTTCCTGTTGCTCACCTACATCAGATATAAAGCCATTCTCATGTCCTTAATAGTTTGCTGGCTGGCTCAAATGCCAATAGTAAGGTTTACATAAGAAAATCTGAAAGCTGAAGATGCCAAGTTATTAATCTTCAATAAAAAATTGGCTTCGGATCATTTCAAACTTTCACGAAGTAGAACTGCAGCAATGGCTGCTCGACCCTCTGTGACTTTGACTTCGTTACTTGAAAATCTTCGAGTCTCATTTCTTTCCATTTTAAAAATAAATATTCACCTTGTCAGGTTGCATGAAGAATCATATTACGTGATGGTGTACTTTGCCAAGTTGGCACCCGGCATTTAGTAAAATATATTTAAAAATTCTAATCTCTTTATATATTTGAGCCTTGTTTTTCCTTCTCCTTTAGAAGGTACTAACTTAATGGTGGTGGTTGGTGGGAGTCTAACAGTTAAGGAAGTGGACTCTAACTATAAAACTATAATTGCACCCCTAAGTTTGTTTCTTAGCTCATCCTTGTATAAGGAAAAGTGAAGTGTCGAGGTGTCAACACCACAGAGAACTAACAGATATTTAACTTGGCTTGGAGGAAGGATTAAAGTGGGTTGGAGGAGACTTTTACCCTATTCGTGCTACTTCTTCACCTATCTGTTGTTCTTGTGCTTACCCCACTGTGTACCCCTGGAGACTGGAAACGTCACTTGACTATGGAACAAAATGAAAGATTGGACAGAATATTCCCAATCAAAATGAAAGATTTTCCCTTGAAGTTCATCTGGGATCTAAATGAGGAGTAGAATCAGTGCAAAAAAATCATATACAAATCTACTAACTAGAAGCTTATTTTAATACACAAAAAGTTTGTGCTTTTTATGCAAATGTTAATTATAAAACTTTATTGATAAAAAATATGAGTCACCTGTGCTTAGATTAGTTACCATAATTTTGATGAGCACTTTGAAATTTCAGAAATTGAAATTACTTGGAAGAGAGTCTGCATGGGTAGCCTGTATAAAAAAGGAAAAAACAGAATGCGTGCAACATGAATTATAAATGTCTTGAGAGAGTTTCCTTAGTGTATATATATATATTTTTAAAGATTTTGTTTACTTATTTGAAATAGAGAGAGAGCATGAGCAAGGAGGAGGGTCAGATGGAGAGGGAGAAGCAGACTTCTTGCTGGGCAAGGAGGCCGATGGGGGACTTGATCCCAGGACTCTGGGATCATGACCTGAGCCAAAGGCAGATGCTTAACCAACTGAGCCACCCAGGCATCCTGTATTTTTTTCTTATCTACAATTAAATTTAGGATCAATAAAGTATTAAAAATTCTTTTATTCTTGTAGTTAAACTTTAATTATGTGGTGTAAAATTGGTGTGAATGTCAAAATTAAGAGGCAGCTCACATGTAAACACATGGATCTTTTTAATACTTTACCAGCTCACAAAGTTTGCACTAAAGATGCAAGGATCAAAGATGGGTTAATCATCAGATGGTTCAATCATGTAACTGGATAAAAAATTAGTTGTATTCATAACATATCACTCACTAATTCCACATGTATTAGTTAAATATTTAAGATAAAATCATTTCGAATAACTAGAAAAATACAGATGAATCTGTTTAAAATTCCCCAATGGAGAAAAACTTTTGAAGCATAAAAGCAGTGGAAGAAATTTAAAAGAAAAAATTTAGTAAATTTACAATAATAAACATTTCAAGTCACCACCATTCATAACAGTCAACAAAGGGAAACAACCCAATGTCTATGTACAGTAAAATACATAAGTAAATTGTGGCACTTCATATAAGGAAATACCATACTTTCTAACCAGTTTATACAAAATAAGGTAATTCATTAAAATGACTCATGGAACACAGAAAAAAGAGTTGTCTTGAACTTCCTGGAGAACTAGAACCTAGAAGTATGAAGCATCAAAGATTCATATATCTTTCCACTTTTTAAAAATTCTCTCTTTTCGAGTTTCAGGGTCTCCCATCTCTGTGTTCATGGAAGGGACACAGGTTTCTCCTCTCCATCTGAGGACTGGCTTTGCTGCAGCAAGATAGCAGTCATGCACCATGTTCAAGCGACCGCAATCCAAACAACAAACAGAGTGTTGTTGAATTCAAATTAAAATTTCAGGAAGAGAAACTGAGTGGTATAGGTCACTTAGCTTCCGTTAGGAGTCAACCTGTGGTCAAGACAAAATAGTTACAGAGTACAAACTGCCTGGAAGTCTGTAGCATCCTTCAGGGGATAAGGGAGACAGAAAAAAAAATTCACTTTTTATGGCTTGAATTATGGCTTGAAATATGATTAGGATATGTTGAAGTCCGAATCTCCGTTACCTCAAAATGTGACACAATTCCAAAATAGGATTATTATCGATGTAATTCATTATATTCAGATACTGGAGTAGGGTGGGTCCTTAATCCAATAAAATTGGTGTCCTTCTAAAAAGAGGAGAGACGCAGGGTGACCATGACCAGGTGACAACAGAGGCTGAGTTTGCAGCGGTGCATCAAGAAGCTAAAGAATGCCGGAGAAGCCTGGAAAACCACAGAACCCAGAAGAGGCAAGGAAGAAGTCTCTTCTACAGGCTTCAGAGGGAAATCTTGATTTTGTACTTAAAGCCTCCAGAACCGTGAGGCAATAAATTTTGGTTGTTTTAAGCCGCGTGCATATTGGGATTTTGTTACAGCGACTCTAGGAGTCTAACACAATACTCTAGAACTCAATGAATAATTGCTACTCTAAACCACAGCCATTAGGCAGATTCCGGAGCCAAACCAAAGAAGTCAGTAGGATAGCATAGTGCTGATTAGCTCTGCTGCATGAGATAATTATCCAAGTACATGTCACCAAACGCTGTAATAGTAATTGAAGATAGAAATCCATTCTCTCCACTCTTGTTCAGCATAGTACTGGAAAAGCATCGCTAGTACAAGAAAGCAAGGAAAGGAAATAAAAGGCACAGGACAGGAAGAAACAAAACCATCCCTGTTTGCAAATGGAATGATGGCTTATGTAGAAAATTATAAGAAATTCAACAACAACAAAACTATCAGAACTGATAAGTGAGTTTTGCAAAGTTGCGAAATGCAGGTTCCTGGCACACAGAAATCAATAGTATTGTATATGCTAATGATGAAAAACTGTAAACAAATTAAAAACATAATACCATGTACAATTACTCCAGAATAAGAAAATAGTTAGGCGCACATCTAACAAAATGTGTACAGGGTCTGCATGCAGATGAATAAAAAAATTATAATGACATAATCAAGGAAAACCAAGTTAAATGGAACAATATACCAAGTTTATTGACTGATGATTCATCAAAGTAAAGATGTCGTTTCTTTTCAAATTAATCTATAGGTTTAATGAAATTCCTACCAAAATCCAAATATGATTCTTTGTAGGCATACAAAAGCTAAGTCTCAATTTACGACTTGATATATTACAACAATTAATCAAGACAGCATGGTATTGGCAAAGGATAGAAGTATAGAACAGTGGAATGGAACAGAGATTCCATACACAGAGCTACACAAGTACACCAGCTGAATTTTGACAAAGGTGAAAAAGCAACTCCACAGGAGAAGGATAGATTTTCCAACACATGGTCTGGTAATCATTGGGCATTCATGGACAAAAACTACGAACCCTAAATCTAACACCTAAATGCACTGGAGCTCTAAATATAAAACATAGGAGCGCCTGGGCGGCTTAGTCTGTTGAGCCTCTGACTTCAGCTCAGGTCATGATCTCAGGGTCCTGGGAGAGAGCTCCCCCCCAACTCTGTGCTCAGCAGGGAGTCTGCTTGTCTCTCTCACTCTTCCTCTCCCCCTCCCCCTGCTCATGCTCTCTCTTGCTCTCAAATAAATAAATTCCTTAAAATAAAAAATAATATAAACTTATAATACTTTTAGAAGAAATCATAAGAGAAAATATTCTTGACCAAGGCATATGCAAAGAATTCTTAGACATGACACCAAAAGTATCATCCATAAAAGAAAGATACGATAAATTAAACTTGGCAAAATTAAAGCACGCTCACACACACACACACACACACACACACACACACACACACACACTTTGTACTGCAAAAGACCTTGTTAAGAGATAAAAGAAAAGCCATAAACTGGGAGATAGTATTTGCAAATCACATATCTGATAAAGAACTTGTGACCAGAGTATAATTAATTATCTAAACTCAACAATAAGAAAACAAGCAGTCCAATTAGAAAACGGGCACAAGACTTGAAAGCCACTTTAGCAAAGAGGATAAAGGAATGGCAAATAAGCACTTAAAAAGATATGTACCCCCATTAGCTATCAGAGAAACAGAAATTAAAGTTACTGTGAGATCCCACTCTATACTTATTAGGATAAATCTTTAAAATATTGACAACACCGTGTGCTGGCAGAGATGTGGAGCAAATGGATCTCTCCCACGTTGCTGGTGAATATATGAAATGGTACAGCCACTTTGGAAGATAGTCTGGCACCTTCTTATCACCTTATACATATACTTAGTGTATAACTCTGCAATCCCACTGCTGGGTATTGATCCCAGAGGATAAAAACGTAGATGCACACACAGACTTGTATGATAATTTTCATAGCATCTATCTGTAATAACCCCAAACTGGATGTGTCCCAAATGTCCTTCAGTAGGTCAATAGATTAAAAAAAAAAAAAGAAGAACCTATAGTATAGCCATACAATGGAATTCCGCCCAAGAATAAAAAGGCGCGAACAAAGCACAGTACCTTGGATGGATTTCAAGGGCATTATACTAAGTGAAGAAAGCCAAACAAAAGGTTACACACTGTAGGATTCTACTTTTATGACTTTCTTAAAGTGATGAAATTATCATGATGGAGAACAGATCGGTGATATCCAGGTGTTAAAAGCTAGGAGGTGAGTGCAAGTACTAAGGGACAACACAAAAAAGTTACTTTGTGGCAATGAGACAGTTTTACGTCCCGACTGTGCTGATGGTTACATGAATCTGCACGTGATAAAGTTTTATAGAGCTATAGTCATGCCATACCCGCCAAAATGAGTGCGTGTAAAAACTGGTAAAATTCAAATAATGTCTGCATTTGAGTCAATAGTATTGTACCAACGTCACCTTCCTGCTTTTGATTATGCATTACAGTTATGGAAGACACTATCACCGGGGAGGCTGCTGGAGGGAGCGCCGGGGTTCTTTGTATAATTTTTGTACCTTTTCATGGGTCTTAAATTATTTCCAAATAAAAGTTATCAAAGAGAGTAGCCAACATAATCTTAAAGAAGAACAAAGCTGGAGAACTCACCCTAGATAGTAATTAAGATCTATTTTTCAACTTTTTACTTTTATGTATTTTTATTATTTTTTATCATGAATATGCTTTTATTTTAACATACAGTGTTAGATGCAGATGTATAATATAGTAATTCAATAATTAAAAAACCAATTCTATACATTACTCCGTGTTTATCACAGTGTACTCTTTTTTCTTTGTAGGAATTTTAAAAAACTTAATTGCTTTTTAAATTCCAGTATAATCAACGTACAGTGTTATATTAGTTGCAGGTGTTCAATAGAGTGTTTCAACAATTCCATTACTCAGTGCTCAAATAAGTGTACTCTTAATCCCCTTCACCTACTTCCCCAGTCCCCCCACTTACCTGCTCCCTGGTAACCATCAGTTTGTTCTCTATAGTTAAGAGTCTGTTTTTGTCTCTTCTTTTCTTTTTGAGAGCTCATTTTGTTTCTTAAATAAACTTTCAATTTTTAAAAAAGATACCTACAAAAGTACTTCAAAGATAGTACAAAGAATTCCAATGTTTCTTCTTTTTCTCAAAAATAAGAAAACTATACCTATACCTATAACAATTACTTATTTGTTCAACCCTAGTATACACATAAAGTAGCTATGGAATTGCTAAATCATACGTCTATGGGAAAAAATTTACCAGCTGGAGTGGAGTACAATGTTGGTATTCAGTTCTTTCTGTCTTTAGTCTTACAGTACTTAGACAAAATACCGGTATCTAAAGTTATTTAGATCAGATCTTTCCCCCCACTCCATTCAGTGGTGGCATGTCACACATCAATAATAGAGCCATCTGTCCCAGGTTTAATTCCATCCCAGTTCCTCTGACCCCATGGTAGATTTTTAAAGTTACACACATTAAAAGCCACTTTTTGTGATGGAATGGATACATAGAGTCACATATCCCCCACCTCAGGATCTGCTATGGCCTCAAATAGCTCAACGTTAGACTTTCTATGGTTTAGAGGATTTTGAAGATATACCATTACTTCCATTGAGAAGTTTGGTTTTTTTTAAAGATTTTATTTATTTATTTGAGAGAGAGAGGGAGAGTAAAGGGAGAGGGAGAAGCAGACTCCCCACTGAGCAGAGAGTCCGATGTGGGACTAATCCCAGGACCCTGAGATCATGACCGGAGCCAAAGGCAGACGCTTTACTGACTGAGTCACCCAGGAGCTCTTATAGAGAATTTTATATTCTGAGTAATGAGGTAATCCCAAATATAAAAGAATACATGAAAAAAAAATAAAACTCACTGGTAGAATTTAAAATACACCTTCCAAATGAGGTTAAATTGAATTAAATGAGATAATGGATGTAGTAGGTGATAAATGTTATGATGAATTATAAACTAGTAAGAAGGGATAGGGTAGTAAGAAGTAGGCATAGAGCACAGAAGTGGGAGAAATCCTACATTTGGTTGGTATAAAACCTTGAGGCAGAAGCTGCAGCTCAGGTACAAATTCCAGGAGTTGAGAGAGAATTTAGAGGTCTCCAAGTCAACCCCTCATGAAGAAGGAACCCCTTCAGCAACAGCCTAAGAGAAGATCACATCACTTAATTACAACCTTCCACTCTGAAGGGCGCACAACTCCCACAAGGCAGCCAATTCAATGTTTAGTCAATACAACTTGCAGGAAAGCTGTTATCTATACGATGAGTCAAAACTTAGGAATGAGATGCCTTAAAGTCTTTGGACATGCCTTGCCCTTGATCATGTAGGACCTGAGCTCCATTGACTGGGGGGGCTGGGGGGGGGCAACTGCTAGAAGCAAGGCAGTTTGCATCCTTCATTCAACTAGGCTCTTAGATATGCTCCAAGACCACCGTTCAACTAGGCTCTTAGATATGCTCCAAGACCACCGTTACACAGTTAAGAAGAGGCAGAGTCAGGATTTCAGCCAGGTTTCATTGGAACATTCGCCTCTCTCCTGTCCCCTAATTGGCCATTGGAGGCTGATCAAATTAGCTAAGTGTGCTGCATGTTAGACCGATGGAAGAGAAGAAAGGCAAGCATGGGACATGATGATGAACATTTAGGGAAAATGGAAATTCTATGAGATTGACTGAATGAAATCTACTGAATGTAAGCTGATCTACTCAATCTAAATAGTTGTAATGACAAAGGAATCGAAGTTTACTAGAACTGCCCGAAGAAAATAAAGGAGCCAATATAACATCAGACTATCAAAGTAATCGCAACTCTGCACGATAAAAGAGGAATACCATTAAAAACACGGCAGTCTTGCAGAAACAGTTCTTGAGGGCGGAGTTAGATGAATGAGAGATGTTGAGGCGAGCCTCCGCGCGGCTGGAGCAGCCATTGGCTGGGCGCGGGGGCCCTGAAGCCTCCGCCCGCTGCAGCGGGCGAGCTCCGCATCCACTCTGCAGGTTACGGTGCCCACTCGCACCAACGCGGCTGCCGGGATCCCCAGTAGCAAAGTGAAATACTCAAAGCTCTCCAGTACTGACACTGGACACATTCACCGTCAGAAGGAAATTTTATCTGCTGAAGCTAGCTTTAAATTGCAACGATGTGCAGTGAGATCTCACTTATTAAAGTTTAAGGAAAGCCCTATCAAGATTCCTTATAAGGCCATCGCCTGTGCCACCGCGCAGTTTTTGATTGGCACCTTTCTCGTTATCGTGGGCTGCCTCTTGCTGGCGGGCTACATCAGCACAGTGGGTGCCAGCCGGGCCGTTCCCGTTCTGATTGTTGGCATCCTGGTGTTCCTGCCCGGGTTTTACCACCTGCTCATCGCCTACGGAGCGCACTGAGGCTCCCAGGGCTACTCCTACAGTGACCTTCCGTACTGTGAAGACGAGACCCCACTGCAGCCAGAAGAGGCGTCGTGGATGGGGCTGAGCGGAGCTTTAAGGCATTTGGCAGAGGCTGGGGAGATCTATGCCTCGGCACTAAGGAATTCTGCAAAACGATGGCCAGGTTTTATAAATTCATCCCCAAAATGTTCATTGAGCTTACAATTCGCCAAACAGGACGCTAGGAAGTGTTCCATTTTTATTTTCCTGGCCCTGGATGAAACCTCTGACAAATTTTTCCACAGGGATGTGGAAAGTGGAGGAATAGCAACGTTAACTGTGCGGGGAAGGGAAAAGTTATTCTGTAGAACAAAATGTTGGCCCCACCACCCTATTCAGTGCTCAACATTTCTTTTTAAGTAGTCCTCATTGATAATTGTGCCTTGTGACAAATGGAAAAATGCAGGATGTCTACTTTCATATTAGTAAGTAATTTATTTGGAAAATCTCTGAGTATTTTATCACCCATGCTCATCTCCAACTTTGTCGTCCATGGATGTCTTGGTAAAATCAACTATCAATGTAGGAGAAATAAAGAGAACAATACAGTTGTGTTGTGTGGACCTTTAGAGTCAGATAAAAGTGGTTTTAAATCCCAGATGCCAACTTTGTAGCTATTTAACCCTGGACAAATTATCCTAATACTCTGAGACAGAGTTTGGGACCATCATTCTGACTGTTTGGGGTTTCAGTATGGGCCAAATATAGTATTTAGAATAACAACATTGCACATAGGTGTTCGCCAAAGTATTAATTCCTCACTGTAAGGTAGGGTTTTAGAGAAGACTGCACATAAAATTGACTAAAGCCACAAGTGAAGTGCTCCCATTCGAGCTAACCTAGGAAAGTTGGGAACCCAAGAGAATGAGGCTACTCCTCAAAAAAGCATCTCTTAGTTCAAATCAGGACACTGGCTTGTTTTCTATTCATCCGAGCCTTTTCCTCTTGAGTCCTATGTAACAACAGGGCCGATCCAGGATTGGAGGCACCTAAGGCTTATGTGATCTGGAGGGGTCTTCTAAGAAAATACAAAATTATGAATTCAAAATTAAGTGCAGTGCATGGGAAAGGGCCTATATTAAGTATCATTAGCTTCGTATACATCTGGCTTCCTAGAGAAAGTTAGTAAAGGGTCTAGATAAAAGGACTGAATGCGGGGATATGTCTGCAGTTAAGGCTGTAGTCCCAGATTAAAATAATGATGAAGCAGTAGCATTTTCTAGAATAAAGGATATCATCCTATAAAAAGAAATACTTTCTGAAGTGTTGTAGATATATAATACAGGCATACTTTGGAGTATGCCAGGTCCCCCAATGAAGCAAGTATTGCAATAAAGCAAGTCAAATGAATTTTTTGGTTTCCCAGTGCATGTGAAAGTTATGTAAACTATATTGTCGTCTACTAGGTATGCAACAGCTCTATGTCTAAAAACACGTAAATACCCAAATTAAAAAATCGGGGTGCCAGGGTAGCTAAGCCACTTTAGCATCTGACTCTTGATTTCAGCTCGGGTCATGATCTCAGGGTCGTGAGACTGAGCCCCATGTTGGGCTCTGCGCTGGGCGTGGAGCCTGCTTAACTTTCTCTTTCGCCCTCTGCCCCTCCCCCACCCACACCCCCACCTCTCTCCCTCTCTAAAAAGAAAACTAAAAATCATAAAAAATATTTCGTTGCTAAAAAAATGCTAATCATCATTTGAGCTTTCAGTGAGTCATCGTCAATGATGTCATAATAATGAAAACGTTTGAAATATTGTGAGGACGATCGAAATGTGGTGCAGAGACGCGAAGTGCGCAACTTTTGATGAAGAAGTGGCACCGACAGACGTGCCGGATGCAGAGTGGCCACAAACCTTCAATGTGCAAAAAATGCGATTATCTGCAAAGTACAATAAAGTGAAGCAGAAGAAAATGAGGGATGCCTGGATAGACTCACGTTTATGAAAGATGAAGAAAAGAGTGTATTTCCCGGACAAAGAATATTGGCAATTCATAAAGAAGAACAAAGATACTCTTCAGTGTGCTAACCCTTAGGATGCATGAAACATACCCAAGTTAAAAGAAGAGTTTGGTGGTCTTCCATTGGTACTATGTTATGTACCCAGACGAGACCTGTGACAAATGGGAAAAAATGGTGCATTTCTAAATTTTAGCTCGAGATTGCACTAAATGAACACGAAAAATACGAGCTGTAATTTGTTTGGCCTTTGATAGCATCTTCATAATCCTCTCTCTTATTAGAAACCACAGAATATATAAAAAAGTCCATTGAAAAGGAACTGGTAAAAAGTCCAGCACAACTTCAATATGTATAATTAATATTACAAGGGGGACTCAGTCATGGAAAGAAGTACCTTTTGTTTTTTTTTTTGTTTTTTGTTTTGTTTTGTTTTGTTTTTTAAAGATTTTATTTATTTGACAGAGAGAGAGACAGCCAGCGAGAGAGGGAACACAAGCAGGGGGAGTGGGAGAGGAAGAAGCAGGCTCATAGCGGAGGAGCCTGATGTGGGGCTCGATCCCAGAACTCTGGGATCACGACCTGAGCCGAAGGCAGACGCTTACTGACTGCACCACCCAGGAGCCCCAAGAAGTACCTTTTGAATATAGAGAACGGTTGATCTACAAAATGGTACTGAAGGAATGTCAATTTAGGAATCAAAGATCCAAATAAGGTCAATAGTGTAAAACTTCAATCCAGAGAGGACCGTACCACAAAGAGAACAGTTAGGCAACTAAAGACAAAAGGAGTATCAGAAGATAATATTAGAAATTGGATTTTATTTATTTATTTATGCAGGGGAATCTGCAGGCAGAGGGAGAAGCAAGCTTCCCACTGAGCAAGGAGCCCAATGCGGGACTTGATCCCAGGACCCTGGGATCATGACCTGAGCCAAAGGCAGATGCTTAACCAATGGACCCACCCAGACATCCTGCAAAGTGCTTTTCATGAAAACTATTGAGAGGTTTTAACTATTAAAATAGGACATGGAACATTTTCTAAATGGGTTTTCATAGCACAAATAAAGTTGCAAATATCCAAATGTAATCCCAGGTGTTGTGTTTGTTAGATATGCTTCATCCTTGGAAATTCCAGAGGACTTGAGGATGTAGCACTTCTTCATGTTTTCTATAAGCCACTTCTGAACCAATTATTTCATGGAAATTCCAGATCTCTGTAACGAGAACATGCTCTTTCTGAGCATTCAACACACCTTGGGAAGGAGAAGGAAGAGGGGGAAGAGCCACAGAAATCCGATCCACAGAGATCTGTCACATTCCTGCTGTGACAAGCCAACACTACCAGAAGGTTACAGACTTCTTTGACCCAGTGCACAGGAGCAAGGAGAGCCCAGCACGTCCCAAGACCCAAGGGAGTGTGTGAAATGCCCAAGATGAGCATTTGCAAGGAGGTTATGCCTGAGGGTAGAGGACACTTACAGATAGAGTGTTAGAGTGTTGGTGCTCACCGGGGGTGGGAAGGAACGAAGCATCCAGTATATTCGCATTCCATTATGATTGATACATATTTCTCTTCCCTTTCACTGCCCACTGTCTCGTGTGAGAATAAGCAGTCAAATGGAAAACTAGAAGACGGAATAAACGAGAAGAAAAGCAAAGGACAAGCCACAAGACAGACAATTTGCCATTAAATTATCGGCAAACTCTTTACTTCTAAAGGCAAATTGTAATTTGCTACAATCTACAGTAGCCCCCTGCTGCCTTATCCACAGTTTCATTTTCCATGACTTCAATTACTCATGGTACCAGGATCTGGAAGCAGATGATCCCCCTGGCTGCTATCAGAAGGTCAGTAGTAGCCTAAGGCTACAGCACAATGTCCCCGCCATTCACAGGGCTTCAGTGCATCACGTGGGCAGTTTATTATCTCACAGCATCACAAGAAGGATGAAAATAGTACAGTAAGATATTTTGAGAAAAAAGACCACATTCACATAACTTTTATTACAGTATATGATTATAATTGGTCTATTTTATTATTAGTTGTTAATTCTTACTGTGCCTAATTTGTAAATTAAACTTTATCTTAGGTATGTATGTACAGGAAAAGCCTACGTATGCCAGGAAAAAGCCTGGCTTCAGGCTTCCACTGGGGGTCTTGGAACGTACCTCCTGTGGAGAAGGGAGGACGAATGTGTCACGCACATAGCTATCAGGATTCATCGTTTTTCCTTCAGAATTATTGTAGCTCGATCAGGTAAGAAACAGTTGTCTCTTTGCACCAAATATAAGAAAATTACAACCTACTTTTCCCATTTTACCTCTTAAGCTTTGGGAACCAAATAATTAAAAGAAGCAAGTCATAAAACAAACAAACAAACAAACAAAATCCCAGCCTGGGCACCTGGGTGACCCAGTTGGTTAAGCGTTAGACTCTTAGTTTCAGCTCAGGTCATGATCTCAGGGTCATGGGATGGAGCCCTGGGTCAGGCTCCACACTCAGTGGGGAGTCTGCTTCTCTCCCTCTGCCCCGGCCCCTCCGTATGCCTCTCCCTTCAAGTCCTACATAGATGAAGTTTCTTTTTATTGCAGATAACAGAAATCAATTCTGGTGACTAACTTTTAGAAAAGGAATGTGTTGCACGAATCCTGGGAAATCTCTAGGACTGGAAGAACCAGAACAGATTTCAGTGCTCTGGAGTGAATTCAGCAAACTTCAACCTCATTCCTTCTGTTAAAACTTTGCAGTTTGAGGCTTTGCTGGGACCAGTCTCTCTACCGTGATAGGGAGGGCAGTTGGGAAAAACAGATATGGCTACCAAGTGAAATCAATTTACTACAGGCAACCATCTCAAATCCTGTCTAATGCAAAGTCTGGTATAAGTATGGTGTTCCTCACTCATTAAACTGCTGGAAAAAAATGTGTGTCTAAAGAGTGACATTCAAGAAAAGGGTGTATTTCTGTGAAATGAGGTTTTTGACAGAGGGACGCTAAAGTGGAAATGATGGTGACATGTCTTTGGTAGTTCTTTTCAGGCTCAAAGACTTTAATTTTGGCTCTAAAAATACTACAGCTAGAATGTATGCTCTATGTGAGCCCTGCAGGTCGAGATCTATGATGAAATCCACAAACCAGAAACATGGAGAAGGAAACAGGAGCATAAAGAGCTGGTTTCAGGGGTGGAAAGTAGAAAAAAATATTTCCATCCTAGAGTGGATACAGCTCACACTGTAAGATCTTTCAACTCAATAATCAATGACTGAAAATTCTTGGGCTCCCTTAAAGCTAAGAAAGGATGGTTTGTGCATGAAAATGAGGTGACATATTCCATTAAAACTGATCAGGACACAGATACATTCTTATATCCTTCTTCTCTCGGGACATTTTTGGGGAAATAGTTATTTCCCCAAATTATTTCTAATAATATTTTCTAGTGATTATTAATATATATATTGACATATGCTTTAAAAATCAAAATGATTATATAACTTACTAGATTTTGGATAAGAAATAATCATGGTGTCACTATGTCGGATTTCAAAGTCTTTCAGCACATTTAGAAAATTTTGGTTCAACAAACAGGTGTGAAAAGTCTTTAAAGTATAGCACTAGTTATCAGCTTCCTTTGTTTTAGTCTCTTCTGCCATTATTCAGTGATCTGCCACCAAGGTATAGTAATATTTTAGAAAAGTGAGACGTTTAATTTCTCTGCCTATTCACTGATAACATAAAAGCTTATGGGGATTAAGAGCAAGATTGTTTGGGGTCCTGGCACTGCTATTAGCCCAGAAAATGCTTTCAGCCTGATGTTCTTACACAGCTACACTGAAGTTCCAAGTTTATCTATGTATCTATCATCTATCTATCTATCTATCTATCTATCTATCTATCTATCTATCTATCATCTATCTATCTATCATCTATCTATCTATGTATCTATCATCTATCTATCTATCTATCTATCTATCTATCTATCATCTATCTATCTATCATCTATCATCTATCTATCTATCATCTATCTATCTATGTATCTATCATCTATCTATCTATCATCTATCATCTATCTATCTATCATCTATCTATCTATGTATCTATCTATCTATCTATCTATCTATGTATCTATGTATCTATCATCTATCTATCTATCTATCTATCTATCTATCATCTATCTATCTATCTATGTATCTATCATCTATCTATCTATCTATCTATCTATCTATCTATCTATCTATCATCTATCTATCATCTATCTATCTATCTATGTATCTATCATCTATCTATCTATCTATCTATCTATCTATCTATCTATCTATCATCTATCTATCTATCATCTATCTATCTATCTATGTATCTATCATCTATCTATCTATCTATCTATCTATCTATCTATCTATCTATCATCTATCTATCTATCTATGTATCTATCATCTATCTATCTATCTATCTATCTATCTATCTATCTATCTATCATCTATCTATCTATCATCTATCTATCTATCTATGTATCTATCATCTATCTATCTATCTATCTATCTATCTATCATCTATCATCTATCTATCTATCTATCTATCTATCTATCTATCTATCTATCTATCATCTATCTATCTATCTATCCACCATCTACTGAGAGGAAGGGATAAAGACAGGACTATGAGTCCATAAACCTCCACAAAAGGGATTAAAGAACTCAGGGGAGCTTTATTAATTCCAGATGGTTAATACAACTGGTCAGAGATTGTGTTTCCCTCTTAAGACTCTTATTCCTAAAAAAGGAACACTCTTTCTGGGATCTACTTCTTTTCTAACTCATGTTTTTGGAATTACAGGAAACCTACTGGCTGTCCTTCTGCACAAACCCTGCCCCATCCTCCTAACCTGTTTTGGAAAGAACTATTTGGTAAGGCAGCTTCTTCTCCTTCTTATAAAATGTCAGGAAGAATACAGTTCATTTTTTCATACCTATGTTGAGTTCATTCTAAAATGATATTCAAGGAGCTATTAGAAAGCTGCTGTTTACTATTTACTAGCTGTGTTAGTTTCCCATTGCTGCTATAACGGATTACCACAGATTTAATTGCTTAGAACAACACAAATCTATTCTCTTACATTTCTTGAGGTCGGAAGTCTGAAATGGGTCTTAAATTCCATCTTTCTCTTCTCTCTTTTTTTTTCTTTTCTTTTTTTAAAGGTTTTATTTATTTATTTGAGAGAGAGAGAGAGAGAGAGAGCATGAGCCGGTGATGCTGCAGAGGGAGAGGGAGAAGCAGGCTCCCCACTGAGCAGGGAGCCAGATGCAGGATGTGGGACTCGATCCCAGGTCCCTGAAATCATGACCTGAGCTGAAGGCAGACGCTCAACCAACTGAGCCACCCAGGTTCCCCTTCTTTTTTTTTTTTTAATTTAAAATTTTTAAATTAAATTTTTAAAAATTTTGGCTCCCACCCCCCATTTCTCCTCCCCATCCCTCTCCTTCCTTTGGCAACTACCAATCTGTCCCTTTTTTTCTTTTTGTAACCAATCTGTTTTTTGTATCTGTGAGTTTGAGTTTTGGTTTGTTGTTGTTGTTGTTGTTTTAAATATAGGCTCTACATATAAGAGAGATTATACAGCTTTCTTTTTTTCTGTGTGACTTATTTCACTTAGCATAATGCCCTCAAGGTCCATCCATGTTGTCACAAATGGTAAGATTTCATTCTTTTTTATGGCTAAATAATATGCTACAGTTTCTTTATTTACTCACTAATCAATAAACACTTAGGTTGCTTCCATATATTGGCTATTGTAAACAGTGCTCCAATAAACATGGGGGTACAGATATCTTTCCAAGTTAATGTTTTCATTTTCTTTGGATAAATACGCAGAAGTGGAATTACTGGATCATATGGTAGTTCTATTTTTAAGGAACCGCAATGTTGTTTTCCACAGTGGCTGCACCAATTTACATTTCCACCAACAGTGCACAAGGGTCCCCTTTTCTCCGTATCCTCACCAACACTTGTTATTTCTTGTGTTTCTGATAGCCATAGTAACAACATGAGGTGACATTTCATTGTGGTTTTGATTGACATTTCCCTTACAGTTAAGGATGTTGGTCCTGTACATGTTGACCATCTGGATGTCTTCTTTGGAAAAATGTCTATTCAGATTTTCTGTCCATTTTTTAATTGGATTGTTCGATTTTTTGCTATTGAGTTGTCTAAGTTCTTTATATTTTTTTATGTTAACCCCTTATCAAATATATGACTGGTAAATATTTTCTCCCATTCAGTAGTTTCCAATTTTAAATGGTTTGTTCGATGTTTATGTGCTTATCTAAGTGCTAAGTCATAAAGAGGGTATCTATCATAAGGCACACACATAAATACAAAATTGTTTCGAATGGCCAAAATACTGAAACACGGTATTTGCCTGTATTTTCATCACATTTTCTTTGACATATCAAGGTAATTTATATATAACTTCTAAATATAATTTTAAAAATACTTTAAAGTTGTTGGTTTGCTGCTTCTCTATGTGAAAATTTAACCGGAAAATGAAGCACTTATAAATGTAATTTAACAGAAAATTCTTTACACAGAATCAAAATATTTTAGGTAAGATATATTTAACCAGCTATCTTATTGAGATTAATTTATAAGTATTAACATTATCCTTTCATATCTATACAACTAAAATAATTCAGCAATTATAATGCTGGCCCAGATTTTTCATCTTAAAAATGTAATAATTATGGCAGATTGTCAATTAATTCCCAATTAAATTAAAAATTTAAATGTGCATAGCTGCTGACCGAAAAAGTTCACATCTAGAAATTTATCACATATATGTAAAAACACACACACAAACAGGTAATATCTACCTCAAGAACTAAACAGATACAACTGCAGTAGAATATTTAGTGTTACATTGTTTTAAAAATAAGGAAATGAAAACTAAGTCTTGTTCAATAGCCATTAAAGTAGATTATGGAATTATTTAATATAAAGTATATACATATATATACACACACACATATGTTCAAAGTTTAGAAAGGTGTTGAATGATTATTACGTGTAAAAAAAGTAAGTTATGGAACAGTACCTAATATCCCATTTGTTTTCTTTAAATAATATATTCATAAAAACATACATACCCCCTCCCCCCAAAAACACAAAAAACAAAACAAAAAACCACATATGCACTCCTAGCTTATAAAAAAGATAAGTCAGATGGGGAACATGTTTTTTCCAGGCTAAACAAGTTTATAAATTTTTACCAATTGGCTTAGAAATATGCACTTTTGGGGACCTGGGTGGCTCAGTTGGTTAGTGTCCAACCCTTGATTTCAGCTCAGGTCATGATCTCAGGATCTCCACTCAGTGTGGAGTCTGCTTACGATTCTCTCTCTCTCTCTGCCCCTCCCCACTGTTTGCACACTCTCGCTCTAAAAAAATTAATTAATTAATTTAAAAAAGATATATGCACTATTGTAATATTCCCACTTGATTAATGGGTTTCAAATTGTATGTGCTTGAATTTTTCTCACATGATACCTATACCAGTTAAATGTTTATTTTGACTGTATTATTTTATGTTCACAACTAATTTAAGTACCCCAAATAATCAAATTGTGTCTTATAAAAAAAACACTACTTTTAGTACATCTATAAAAGAGAGGAAAGTGAGAATGCTGAAATAATAACAACTTGTGTCATTAAAGTAATCAAGTATATTAGAGAGTGTCTCCAAATACAAAATTCAAAATAAGATTAAGATCTTAATGTATTAATAATATGTATTAATAATAACAATATTACTACTAAAAAATACCACTTATTTGACCACATGGTGTCCCGAAATTCTTACCACAGCCTTTTACAGGTGTTAGCCCGCAAGTATTTTGTGGATACTCACAAGCTGATTCTAAAGTTTATGTGGGGAAGTAAAAGACCCAGAATAGCCAACACCGTTGAAAGAGTAGAATAAACCTGGAGGACTGACATTGCCTGACTTTAAGACTTACTACAAAGCTACAGTATCAAGACAATGTAGTATTGGTAAAAGAGAAAAATAATCAATCAACAGAATAGAATAGAAAGCCTAGAAATAGACCTACATAAATATAGGAAACTGATATTTGACAAAGGAGCAAAGACAATAATACAGAAGGTAGTTTTTTCAAAAATTTTGCTGGAACAACTGCACAACCACATGCAAAAAAAAATGAATTTAGACATAGACCTCACATCCTTCACAAAAATTAATTCAAAAATGGGTCACAGACTTAAAGGTAAAACTTAAAATAATAGAACTCCAAGAAGATAACATCGGAAAAAATTTAGATGACCTGGGGTTTTGTCCTGACTTTTAAGATACAACACCAAAGTTACATTTTATGAAGGAAATAATTGATAAGCTGGACCTGATTAAAATTAAAAATCTGTGACCTGACACTGTCAATAGAATGAAAAAGACAAGGCAGAGACTTGCAGAAAATATTTGCAAAAGACATATCTAATAAAGGACTGTTTTCCAAAATATACGAAGAAGTCTTAGAACTCAATAAGAAAACAAACAACTCAATTTTTAAAATATGCTGTGGAAAGACGTTCCACATCATATGTCATCGGAGAATTGCAAATTTAAAAAATGAGATACCACTAGACACCTAGTGGACTAGCCAAACACTGACGACACCCATTGCTGGAGAGGATGTGGAACAACAGGAACTTTTATTCTTTGCTGGTGGGAATGCAACATGTCACGTTGGAAGACAGTGGTTTCTTACAAAAGTAAACATACTCTTACCTTAAAATCCAGCAATCACACTCCTTGGTATTTACCCAAAGGTGTTGGCAACTTCTCTCCACAGAAAACGTGCACGTGAATGTTTATAGCAGCTTTATTCATAATTGCCAGAAATTGGAAATCTTGAATACAAGATAGCTTTCAGTAGGTAAGTGGATAAAGAAACTGTGGTACACCCAGAAAATGAAATATTATTTAGTCTAAAAAGAAATGAACTATCAAGTCATGAATATACACGCAGGAAACCTCGTGTAGAGCACTCAGTGAAAGAAACCAATCTGAAACAGCTACATCCTGTATGATCCAACTGTGTGACATTTTGGAAAAGAAAAAACCATGGAGGCAGTAAAAAGATTAGTAATTGCCAGCAGTTAGGAAAGATGGAGGGTTAAATAAGAGGGACATAGAAGGTATTTAGGTTAGTGAAACTACTCTGTATGACACTCGAATGGCAGATCCATGTTATTAGTCACATGCCTGATGCTGATATAAAAATTCGGCTGTGTATGGGACGCCTGGGTTGCTCAGTCAAGCAGCTGCCTTCAGCTCAGGTCATGATCTCAGGGTCCTGGAATCAAGCCCGGCATCGGGCTTTTTGCTCGGCAGGGAGCCTGCTTCTCCCTCTCCCTCTGCTGCTCTCCCTGCTTGTGCTCTCTCTCTCTCTCTGACAAATCAATAAATAAAAATCTTAAAAATATACATATATATAAAAAAATTCGGCTGTGCATATATTTTCATGAAATGAACAAAAATGAAGAGGATCAATGATATTATTAATGATCGAGATAGAGACGCAGAAATCTTTAAAATGCATATATAAACGAACGCCACTTCCTCATATATTCTAACACCACCGCTCCATCCCAAGCCCTCCACCATCCAGATTCCCTGTCCTCTAGGCTTATTACCTCTTTAATGTTCCAGGAGCAGTTACAGGCATACCACATCTTATTGTGTTTCACTTTTTTGTGTTTCCCAGGTACCGAATTTTTTACAAATTAAAGGTCCACAGAACCGGAATTGGAAGTGAAGCCCGAAGAGGTGCTTGAATTGCC
This sequence comes from Ursus americanus, assembly GCF_024610735.1. Lineage (NCBI taxonomy): Eukaryota > Metazoa > Chordata > Mammalia > Carnivora > Ursidae > Ursus > Ursus americanus. Next base: position 32,506,435 of record NC_142137.1, read on the forward strand.
GCAATTTCGTGATCAAACTTGACCAGATGAGGAGTCGCTTCTTCTGGGTGAGCAAAGGAAGTGGTTTCTTGGGATGGAAGCTGTTCCTGGTGGAGACGCTGTGAAGATGAGCTTTGATATCGACTATGTTGCATCTGTGTCCACTAAAAGTCAGTCGGTTTGTTCCCCACTGTCAGTTTTTACCTGGGGTTCCTGAGGGCAAATCTAAAGTGGGCAGTTTAAGTCCACGGGAGAACCTGGGCCTTCAGGGGTCAGGGCAAGACGAGGGGGTGGAATAGAAGAGGGGTCACCTAGAATGTCCTCAGAGTCAGAGGAACTGTGAAACGGAACAGGACACATTCTAATTTTTGCGGAGGTCGGGATTTGGGGAACAATGCCATGAAGGCTGGCATACATGGGATCTTCGACCATTTGAAGGAGTTCCAGCAAAAGAGGCCAAGCTGGAAAATAGTATTATAAGAATGGGTTCCATGGAGGGGCCATACCTCTTGATCTGGGAGTTTGTACTGAGGCCAGGAAACATGACATAAAAAGATGGGACATTTTTTCTTAGGCTTTCGGGGCCACATTTGTTCCCGTTTTTTAAAAATGCAACCCAAGGACAAGTCGGAAGGAATAGAGGTGGTTTGTCCCATAGTGGGAAAGACTGGCTAACAATTCTCCAAGGGGCATCCCACCAAGAAGCAAGGTAGCTGAGAGTTAGCAGGCATCAGAAAAGGGGCCCAAGTGAGTCTGTAAAGTGTAAAGTTACCCAGGATGAGTTGCTGTTGCCCACTGTGCCACACATTGGGAACAGAGACCTCAGAGGAGACAGACTGGGAAAGGTTAGAGGAATGGGGTCCTCTTGGGCATGCATAGTCTGACCTGTTGGCCCTCAGACCTTCCAACCACACGGGGGAGCTGCCCTGGCCAGAGACCTTCAGTTGTCTGAGGAGTACTAGGGTTGGCTGCCAAAGGGCCAAAAAGAGAAAGAAGAAGGAGAGAAAGATCCTTCCAAATGGCAAGAGGGGAAATTTCTCACCCTTTCGGGCAAGGGCGGTCCAGCAGGTCCCCCCTGGAGCTTCAGATCTCCACTGAGGAGTAATCTTGGCCGGAGGTCATCAGTTCCCAAAATGTTAGAGTCCAGCCACTAATGGAAACTCCCAGAAAATCTAAGGAGAATTCCAGGCCAGCAGAGGGTCCCCGTGTGGGCTACCAAATGTGGGGTGTCTTGATTGGGTGGGAGCCAGTGGTGCAGATGGTGAAAGAATTCACCCAAAGCTGAACAAAGGAGATAGAAATTTATTGAATACACAGCAAGGGAGCAGCAGGAAGGACAGCAAAGGAGAGACTGTGCTGAGGTTGGGGGTGGGGGTGGGCCCAAAGTTATAGGGTGAAGTGAGGAAATATGGGAATATAGAGAATTTTCCCTTTTTTGGTAATCGCAGGAACTGTGCTTGGCTGGAAGTAGCGCATTGGTTGGTTAGGGCCTATGACTTAATGAGCCTGTTCGCATCAGTTCGGGTGGTCGCTTGTGGGCCCTTTGGTCTTCCCCCAGTTTCCATTGCTCATGCCTATTGCTTAAAAGCGACCTTTACAAATAGCTTACATCATCTCTCCTACAACGTGTGTTGACAATAATTTGGTATGATGAAACTTTTACTTAAAAATAGCTTACAAAATCTTCTGGTAACTTGAACTTTAGAGTTTTGCTCAATTAAATTAAATGATAGAAATATGTTAAATGTCTAGATCATTTCCAAATAAGATAAAATAATGAAACATTAATTTCTGAACATAGGCTTATCTACTTTGGGCGCTCTTATTACAAAGAAACTAAAGATCTGTTAGTGAACATGTTTAATGCTTTATTGAAAGATTATACTATAAGAAAGTACATATTTCTAGAAATCATGAAAAGTATTGATCAGTTTGCCAATTCACAGAATGCTAATGTAAAAGCTCACAACCGTTTACTTCTTAGTTAAGGTTTCTCAAAGTTAAGCACTTTAATACATTTAATTAAAACTGCTAAAAGTAAGGGAAACATCTCAGTATGCGAAAATAAAAATAAGATAAAACAAAAGCAGGATGTGTGTAAAAGAAGGTATAAGGAATGGAAATTCACGTCTGCCTTCGGCTCAGGGCGTGATCCTGGCGTTATGGGATCGAGCCCCACATCAGGCTCCTCCGCTATGAGCCTGCTTCTTCCTCTCCCACTCCCCCTGCCTGTGTTCCCTCTCTCGCTGGCTGTCTCTCTCTCTGTCAAATAAATAAATAAAATCTTAAAAAAAAAAAAAAGGAATGGAAATTCATTTTTGTTGAGGAAAAATAAAGTAATTTTGTTTTATAGTGAGCTGGTTATTTGAAGACCGGATACTTAGGACAAAATTTAAATGTAAAAAGAAACTTGAGACCATCTGTGGAAAAGAAATCTTTAAAGAGAAATTTTAATATGTGCTCAAGCTGGCTAAGATTACAATGAATTTCTTTTAAAGTAAAAGTATACTGTTGCAAAATTAGAATTGGGGTTGCTTTTATTTATTTATTTATTTTTAAAAGATTTTGTTTATTTATTTGACAGAGAGAGAGACAGCCAGCGAGAGAGGGAACACTGCAGGGGAGTGGGAGAGGAAGAAGCAGGCTCCCAGCGGAGGAGCCCGATGTGGGACTCGATCCAAGGCACAGGCTTAAGGACTGAGCCACCCAGGCGCCCCTGGGTTGCTTTTAAAAAGACCAAGTTTCTTGGGCCCTTGGCCTGCTGTTGATAAAAGATTGTAAAAGGTTTTTTCTAAAAAATGGCTTTGGCAGTTTTTGTGATTAATTAAAACTGAGGCTTTTCTACTGAAAGAGTTAGGGTTCCTATAACTATATTAATTTTCTGCATTTGCCTGCAGTCTCTAATTGTCACCATGCTTAAGTGGATAACTGAGTATTGTTTCACAATGACTGTGATCCTACTTGCCCAAGTATTTTAAAGATTTTGAATATTTTTAACAAGATTCTTTGAATCAACTTATCACTTGTAAGTACAGTTATAATCTTAAAATGTAGTGTGTCTCAAACATAACTAAACCTTCTTGTCAATTCCATTGCCGTAAATTCTCCTTAGATCTTTAACAATGGACAATAAAATCTATAAAGATTGTGGCACCTGTGGGTAAAGTATATTCTGCTTCTATAAAAAATGGTCCCTCATTACCACACACTTGCCATTCTGATGTCCTTGTAACAATGACAACAGTCTGCTCCTGAATCACAGAAATGAAGATAGGTGAACAATGGCTACAAACTAAATCACAGTCAGGGCTACGGGAAACCCAAGACGGCCACTTGGTCCTTCCTAGCTCCCTGGCAAAACCATTGTTGGTTTTTGCACTCACCTTAGTGCATTTAAGAAAAACTAACTTGGTCCTCAGCGGCCTCAGACCTCCTCTCTCTGGACGTTTTGAACATTTGCAGCTGGACTTCGTTCAACTGCCACTTACTGTGGGTTATCAAAATGTTGATGTGTTTCCCATTTAGGGTACACCTTCCACAATACCCACTTCATTGGGCAAATTGTGTAACACTTAATGAAAACCTTACAACTTTCTTAAAATTATCACTGTTGATAATCAGGCAAGGTCAACAAAACAAATGCAAAACCTGTACTCAAGCAGAACAAGTATTAATTATGTAGGACTGATGTAATTAATGAGCTGATGAATATGGATTATAATTTTTATAACTTTTTGTCTAAAGTGTTACTAGTTTTTAATCTTTTGTTTTACCAGATTTAGAGAAATCTTTTCTTTTAAGCTTTCAACAATTTGGTAAGATAAATCTTTGTAAGCAAAGATGAAACATTTATCTTTTCCTCTCTACCTGATTCCTCTAGAATTCAAACAACAGTGTTAGTTGTTTACATAAATTCAATGAGAAGTTGTTCCCCTTATCACAGGACACAATTTTTAAAAAACTGATTACCTTGCTAAGGCTTTGACTAAAACATTCGTGTTTGCGAGATAGGTGCGTAGACTCAGGTATGACCAGACAGCTTTAAAGAACTGCTTGCAAAAATTAGCCTAGTACCTTGCTTACAAAGTTCCAACAAAGCAATCTTTTCATAAAAAAAGTTTATATAGCCAATCACTATTTTTGCTGCTTTTATATAAATAATCAGGCCTAGCTTAAACAGGTTAATTTTGTCATGATCTTTTATTTTTAAAAAATGGGGTAATTGTAGAGAGAGAAGTTATGTTTGTTCCTTGGTCTATATTAGATCCTAGCCCTATTAATTGTCTTTCAGGTTTTGTCATATACCTGTAAGCTGGACTGGATCCTAAATTCTAGTTTCTTCAAATATCTGGCTTTGACTCTCCAAACTAACATTTCTAATTTTCTCCCACCCTTGTGATTTGAAATCAATAAGGCCGATAACTGTCTTAGAATCTCCTTGGAAGAGATTATATCAGGTCCTCCTCACTCACTGCCCAAATGGTAGCAAACTTCAGGGACTCGAGCCTTGGGGACACATCTCACAGCTGAAGAAGGCTCCACCTGACATCTGGCTCTGCACAAACGCTGGAGACCTCTGAACCAAGCTGACCAGGAAGATGAAGATGGCATCTAATGTGGACAGCTGACTCAAGACTCTGCACCAGGCCTGTGTACTCATGAACATTATTTTGACTCAGCTCTTAATCCATTTCACATTAGATCTGCTTTACAATATCAGCGAACTCCTTAGCTTTTGATAACTCAATATTTCTGCCATGCTCAGATTATCGGTATTTTGTAAATACCGCTTACTCCTTATTTCCTTTCTTCAGTTAATTTCCTACTAAAACGGGTGCACCTTATTGATTGAACTACAGTGTATAATGACTCCATAATGTGTGCTTCCTAAGGGTATATTTTTACTTGTATTTGGCAAAAGGACTTACGGGGAACACACTGTTTAAGTCCCTGTTAAAGTAAAGCTTCTGCAGGGGCGCCTGGGTGGCACAGCGGCGGTTAAGCGTCTGCCTTCGGCTCAGGGCGTGATCCTGGCGTTAAGGGATCGAGCCCCACGTCAGGCTCCTCCGCTATGAGCCTGCTTCTTCCTCTCCCACTCCCCCTGCTTGTGTTCCCTCTCTCACTGGCTGTCTCTATCTCTGTCAAATAAATTAATAAAAAATCTTTAAAAAAAAAAAAGTAAAGCTTGTGCAATTGGATTATCAGTTACACCTATTTCATTTGTATAATCAATCAGAAACGTAGCATCAGGCATCGCCTTTAAATTTACTTCAGAGCCTAAAGTGTGACAGTGGCTGCACACGTAGTCAAGGGCGATCAGTGACGGCTGACGTCAACCCCAGCAAAGCTGCCAGCGTCAGCAGACCACTTGTCCTTGGGTCGATAGTGCCATAAATGAATACGCGAGTAGAAATCTCTCTGAAATCCTGAGCGATATTGCTAAATCTGTTGCTAAAGCAATAGCCATCCAAGAAAAATCTTTGGACTCCCTTGCACAAGTTGTATTCATTAATGGAATTGTTCTGGATTCCCTCCGAGCTGAACAACATGGGGTCTGCTCTGGGATAAACACCTCTGGTCGTACTTGGGCAAACAGCTCTGGTGAAGTACAAACAGAACTAGATAAAATCCAGGCACAATCCAAGTGGTTAAACGCAGTGCGCACTGATTTCTTTTTAGCTGGCTGCCCTCAGGAATTGCTTTCCGGTTAGATCAATTGTCCAATTTGGACTCAGCGTTTTGTTTATTATTATTGGAATTTTTATCATTGTAAAACTTTGTGTCCTCTATATAGCTCAATGTTATAGGGATACCACTCACGTAATGGTCACTCAGAATTTTGAAATGAATTCTAAAGCGTATGAGACATTCCATGAGAAAGCTCCAGAAACTTCAGAAGATATTTGGCCTTAGGACTTGACGGTAAAGCTTTTCTCTCCTCTGGCACTAATGTTGCTCAAATGTGGCCTAAGGCTCCCAAGAAAATCACTTTCCCTCCTACGTGGACATGACACACCGAGAATGAGCCTTCCTGGTGACAAGGGATCACTGATGCTTGGTGGTCAATCAGCAATGCTTTTCAATGGTTGAGATCTACAGTGCTTTCAGAGAAAGGTCTAGATCAAAAAGGGGAAAGGTGAAAAACTGACACGATGATCCATTTTAAAAGGGGTTGGGATGGCCATTGTAGAGAAACCACCTTATGTGCTTTTGTTTGAACTGGGCCAAAACCTTTGGACTGGCCAAAATGGCAATTGTTTTTAAGCATTGTTTGAGAACAGACAGAACAGCAGAACAGACATCTGGTAAGACGCATAGTTGTGGAATTTCTGAAGTAAAAGCAGGGGTCAATCAATGCATAACGCAAAGTAGCTTACCTTGTTAACACCCATAGAGAGCTTCTTCCTTCCTTTGTAACCGAACCCCAATCCATCTGCCATCATTTCACTTATGCATAAGCTGTATTTATCCAATAATTATTGTAGAAGTATTTTGATCAAACTCTTAGCTGTTAGATCAGTTAAAAGTAATAAAATTAAAGATTTGATTTTAAGTTCATTTATTCCTTCTCTAACACTTTTCTTTTCCTCGTGTACATTTGACTTTCTGATCTATATCGTTTTCCGTCTCTCTGAGGAACTTAACATTTCTTGCAAAGCAGGTCTACAGGGAGCAAATCTTCATCTCAGAAAGTCTGTGTATCTCCTTCACTTGTGAAGGATAATTTCATTAGATACAGAATACCAGATTGGTGAGGTTTTTCTTCTTTCAACACTTTGCATATTTCAGTTCACTTTCTTGTTCAAATGGTTTCTAAAGAGAAGTCTAATGTAATTTTATCCTTGTTTCTGTAGAGATAGGTAAAGTGGTTTTTTCCCCCTCTGGCTTCTTTCAAGATTTTCTCTTTGTTTTGCTTTTCTGAAGTTTGAATACTTTATGCCTAGATACAGATTTTTTGGTATTTATCCTGCATGTTCTCTCTTAATTTCCTGGATCTGTGGTTTGGTATCTGTCATTAATTTTTGAAAATTCTTTTTCAAATATTTTTTCTGTTCCTTTCCTTTTTACCTTCTGCTATTTCCCTCAAGTGTATTTTACACCTATTGTAATTATCTCACAGGTCTTGGATATTCAGTTCCTTTTATTTTTATTTTTTAATTCCTTTTTTCTCTTTGCCTTTCAGTTTCAAAAGTTTCTATGAACATATCTTCAAACTCACTGATTCTTTTCTCAGCCATGTCCATTAAACTGATGAGCCCATCAGATACATTCTTCATTTTTTTTCACAGTGATTTTGGTTTCTAGTATTTCCTTTTGATTTTAACAGTTTGCACCTCTCTCCTTAGAGTACTCATCTGTTCTTTGACATTGTCCACTTTTTCCATGAAAGCCTTTGGCCTCTTTATCATAGTTATTTTAAATTCAGGTCGGATAATTCCAAAATCTCTGCCATATCTGAATCTGTTTCCAATGCTAGTTTTTCTCTTTAGACTGTTTATTGTCATTCAGCATGCATTGTAATTTTCTGTGGAAAGCTGGAAGGATGTATCAGGTAAAAGGAATGGAGATACACAGACCTTTAGTGTGAGGTATTACGTTTATCTAGCTGAGAGTTAGGCTGTATTTACTGTTTGCTGCAGCTGTGGTTTCAGAGGCTAAAATTTCCTCTGGTGTCTTTGTTTTTATGTCCTCTGTTGCCTCGGGTTTCTCCAGAGACTCCTTATATTTTTTTAAATGGATCTCAGGTTTGCAGTTCTTCCAGTGTAACCCCCTGTTATTACACAGAAGCCCCACTGATGTGGTGCTCAGATAAGGAGAAAGGGGAAGCATTCCATAAGCTTATAATTAGGTCTCAGTCCTTTGCAAATCCATCCATGTTCCTGGGGCTTAGCCTTCACAAATGCTTCTCAGCTTCCTTCCCCCTCTCCAACCTCAGGTGATATAGGAAGGCTAGAGTGGGCTAGATTTGGATATCTCCCCTCAGGTCAGTTAGGCTTCAGCAAAAAGCCCAATGAAACCCTTGTAAAAATTATTTAGGCTCTGGTAAAATAGCTTTCCTGGAGGGCAATCCTTGTTAAGCAGAACAGAGAGCTCTGGGCATTTTTCAGAATGGTTACTTTCCCCTATCCCCCTGCCCAAAGCAGGAGCTTTTTCTCTGGTCTTCACAAAACCAGGGAAACCTCTGGAGGTAAAACTCACTAGTAGTTCATTACCATGGCAGACTGTGATCAATGCTAAGAATGAGAAGTACAGGGTACTGTGATAGCACATAATAAGAGAAACGGAAATTGTCCGTGGGATCAAGGAAGGTTTTCCTAAGGAAAAAAACTAAGTGGCAGGACAGGGGAAAACTTTTCAGGCAAAGGAAATAGCCATGTGCAATTGCTCTGAGGTCAGAAGGAATATGGAACATTTGAGTGAATGAAAGAAAAATCAGGGTGACTAGGTTGCCCGTACAGAAGGGAGAGTGGAGGGGCGCCTGGGTGGCTCAGTTGGTTAAGCGAATGCCTTCAGCTTAGCTCATGATCCTGGAGTCCCAGGATTGGATTGAGTCCCTGCTCAGCAAGAAGTCTGCTTCTCCCTCTGACCCTCCCCTGTCTCATGCTCTCTCTCTCTCATTCTCTCTCTCAAATAAATAAATAAAATCTTAAAGAAAGAAAGAAAGAAAGAAAGAAAGAAAGAAAGAAAGAAAGAAAGAGAAAGAAAGAAAGAAAGAAAGAAAGAAAGAAAGAAAGAAAGAAAGGCTCCAGATGAAAATGGAAAGGTAAGTAGGCAAAGAGCTTTAATAGTTATTCTAAGAACAGTGAGAACCAACTTTAGGATTACTAGAGTCAGAGTCTAGATAGATAATTGGGGCTGGAAATAAAGCAGGAAAAATAATGGATATTTTCTTAGGTTGTTCCTTTCAGTTGTCCTTCTCCCCTAGTTTATCATTCTAGTTTTTCTTTCATTTTTTAGTCTATTCCGAGGGTTCTAATCTGGGGAGTTTGACTTCAAGGAGTACCTGAACCAGCAGAAATTATAGGCAACATTTTGTGCACACATACACATGTATTTTGTGAGGGGGGAAAGGTCCACAGTTCTATGGAAGAGTTCTGAAATTCTCCCACCAAATTGGGAGGGGGTGAGAGCTAAGTATCATGTTCTTCCATGAAGTTAAAATTAATGACCAACATCTTGCTAATTGGAAGTTATATCAATGTAAAGTGTCAAAAACCAAGTATTCACTTATTAAAAAAGAGAGATACAGGACAAAGGAACATTGAAGACTAATGAATATACAGTTTATAGTCCAGACCAGATATGGTCCCATCCTTTATATCTTCTTCACATTGGAGACCTAATAATCTGAATTAAGTCATAGTTATAGTCACGGCCTTAAATACTGCAAAATTATGAATTCACATTTATATTATCGAAAAAGGATGATAATATAGTTTTAGGGCTAATTTGAATTTCAATCATTAGAAAACAGGTAACCCATGAGCTGTATTACTTTTATAGGACAACCTTCTACACTGCCTTCGCCTTCAAGGCAACATGCTGCCTACTCATCCGGCAGATTCCATAAGAGGGGGAAGAATAAAAATCAGGACTTCTTTGTTTATCCTCCAAAAGTCTATCGAGTTTGGATGGCGCGCAGATGAGACATCTCTGCCTTCTAAGCGTGAGTCTTGGACTCTCCTGGTCCGCACACTAGCATCTCTTGCGCACCTATCCCTCGGGATTCCCAAGGTCTGTCTGTCTGTCTGTGCCTGTCTCTGTCACTCCTCACTCACTCACTCACTCAACTCTCTCACTCACTCTGTAAATGCATTCTCTCTCCATTAATGCAGGACTCACCCCTTTCTGCGCACCTTGAATCAAACTATCAGACCCTGATGGTTCTCCCGCGCTGGATCGCGACTCTCGCGGCTCCTCCTCCTTTGTTTTTGTTCTCGCGGCGCCGGACCAGTTCTCAGGTTTCCAACCAAGACTGGTCAACTGCGGGTCGGATTGGCTGCGGTAGGAAGAGGAGCAGAGGCTTCACCAAGTCACAAATCTAGGATTTTCTTTTTTCTTTTCTTTTCTTTTTTGTCTCCTCCCCAGAATCCTGGCAACAGGTGTGCGCAGTCTCTCTTCGAGGAACCCTGGCCTGGGGTTGCTATGGAGATAGGACGCTGCAACTTGCAGAGCCGCTAGGACCGAGAAATCGCTTAGCCTACCTCAGCAAAGCGACTGCCTACGTTGCCTCTTCATATTTCTGCACTCCCCCTTCATCCAGAACTTTGTTTTTTCTTGACTCCTTCCATGGAAGACCTGACATACCCGAAGCAAGAACAAGAAAACCAAGAACCGGGGGAAGCAGGGCGGCGGGAAGAAATAGCAGCTTCTTCCCAAGATCCCAAGTCTGGGTTATCTGAGCCCCTGGAGCCGGAGGAGCGGCCGGAAACTGGACCCTCACCCAGAAGCAGCCCTGCTCAGAGCCCACGGTCTAGAGCCAGCACCCCTCTGGATGACCTCACGGGACCAGGGGCATCATCTTCACTTTCCCCTCCTCAGGAGGCCTCTTTCAGTCCTACACTGGCTCTGGCCAGACAGGAGCACTCAGACAAAACCACTAATGTGAATCCCAAAGCTGGGACACCTCGCTCCCACCATTTGGAACAATCATCTGATAAAGGAGAATGGACTGCTCCTGCAACATGCCAATCAGAGGGAAACGCCTTTCAGCAGTCTCAGCAAACCAAACATCACCTGTATGGACCAAAAGATGTGAGCGATAACAGCTCTAAACAAAAAGAGCTGAGATTTAACATCTTTCAGGAGGAAGACTCAAACAGTAACTACGATCTGGATCACGCTGGGCCTGGGGTCTCTGAAGCGGCCCCCAGCCTGCTTGAGATTGCCATTCAGAGTGCTAAGGCTTACCTACAGAAGACCAGTAGCAAGTCTGGCTTAAATCTGTAAGTCTTAAAGGGAAAAAGGAAGGGGGGGGGCGGAAGTTTGGCAAAGAAAAGGGGGTGTGAGTATCTTTGTGTGAGAGTGTGTTTCTGTGGGTAAGTGGAAATGTGTTTGAAAAGGCTGCATTAGTAGGAGAGAGTTAGTGGCTTAATAACTCTTTACATCACAGAACTCAAAATAGGTCTTTGGTGGGGACTCTTTTAACTTCTTTAAAGACCCTTGGCTCACAGAAATAAATCTTAGGAATTATGGAATCTTGGGTTTAAAAGAAATCATGAAGATAGTGAAGTCCAAGCATTTCTCCAAGATGCTTATAAAAAGCAATTGCCTACCAGTGATAGGGAGTGCGTGGCACCACGTCTGAGCCTCCTGGTGCTTGTCTGGCTTGACTTAGAGTCGCCCCACCCTCAGGCCAGTGGGGGGGGGGGCTGGTGACCCACTATCTCAGCCACCCAGAACTCTCCTGATTTGAGCACTGGATGTTCTGCATCCTGAAAAACCCTTCCGTCTGGGGCAAACTAAGAGAATTGGTCACCGTAATTTTAAGGTCTAAAGAATTTTTTAAATTAATATTTAATGTGAGAAATCTTCCAGAAAACCTGAGATTGACAATTCAAAAGGTAACTTCTAAAGTGCTGTTTTAAACTACAATTTACTAAACTTCAAAGATATGATTTATACTCAGTAGTGGATTCTACTTGAATTTGTCATATAAACTTATTGTCATAATTCTCTGGGTTAAATAACAAGCATGAATTTACAACTGTGTTAAAATTCCAGAAACACTCATTATAAATACTTGAGAGTTCACTAACATTTTAAAATCGAACACAAAACATCAAAGTGGAAAAATTTCCTTTCCTGAATTATTTTGTAACTGACATTACTTAAATATGTAAATTTTATTTTATTTCCAAATGCTCAACCTCTGAGGTCATAAATTAATCTCTTCTATAATACTCACTATTATCTTCTAAGTACTTTAGAGCGTGCATTTAAAAACTGCTCAGGGGGCGCCTGGGTGGCTCAGTCGTTAAGCATCTGCCTTCGGCTCAGGGTGTGATCCCAGAGTCCTGGGATCTCCTGGGTTGGAGCCCTGCATTGGGCTCCTTTGCTGGGAGCCTGCTTCTTCCTCTCCCACTCCCCCTGCTTGTGTTCCCTCTCTCGCTGGCTGTCTCTCTCTCTGTCAAGTAAATAAATAAAATATTAAAAAAAAAAACCTGAAAAATAAAATGAAAATTTGGATTTAGAGTCCTCAATTTAATGGCATGTATGTCCTCTATCGGAGCAAATCAAGAACTCCAGTTGCTGTAATATGTTTTTTTTTAAACATATTAAATGTTTTGTTAAATGTTCATATCACATTGGAGGCATTTCCTAAGGAAAATTCTAGGGTAGGTTCTTTGTGCAGTGATGCAGTTACCGTCAGTGTTTATCCACTTAAAATTTCTGAAGGCTTTGAGTTGTTGAAGTTTCCTAGAAACCAACTAATTGAGTTTGCATGTATGTAATGTTTCTTCAAAGGCAGTTTGACATGGATATTATCTGGAATTTTCTCTTTTCGGGTAGATATGATCATCTTTCTGATATGCTGACCAAGGTCTTAGATGAGCGTCCTGAAAATGCTGTGGACATCATTGAAAGTATCAGCCAAGATGTGAAGATGGCACATTTTAGGAAAAAATTAGATACACTCCAAAATGAGAATGAGATGCTTCCAATATATGAAATAGCAGAGAAGCAAAAGGCTCTTTTTCTCCAGGGAAATTTAGAAGGAGCCGACCAAGAACTAGAAGATGAAATAGTAAGTCACGGCTATAAATTTGAATAGTTCCATCTTAGGGTTTTATTTGAGATGAGTGGGTGTGGCTTGAAATTCTCATTGACTGTCTTTTGTAGTTGCCTAAATAGTATTTGCAACCTCATTTCACACCATTCATTTCCTTGTTTAGAGTTTCTTATTTTTTTACATTATGTTTTAATACTTCGGAGACTTGGTTGTTATGTTTGTGGGGTTGACCTCCTTGATATCAGAGAAAATGATTCCTTCATCTTTTATATTCTCCAAAGTACCTGGTGTAGATGTGGGTTTAAAGCTGTTTCTAATTAAATATTTATTGAATAAATGAATTAATGTCAGAGAGTTAAAAGTTGGGCTTTAAAACAAGTTGCCTATTTGCCCCCTTAATTTACTAGAATAATTAGACGTACATTTAATGCTATTTGCATTTTTTCCAAGGCAACTTCCTCATATTATGCCTTGATATTATGCATATTACATCAATGGGACATAATCAAGAGGAGAGGGATGAAATATTTATTTAAATCACTATAGACAAAGTGTTAAAAATATTTACAGAGAAAGCTGGTGTCAGAGATAAAAAGCTACCATTAAAGAATAAAATTAGTTGTACCACAGAAATTTTTGCTCCAAATATTTTTAAAATAGCATCAAGTATTCTGTTTCCTGAATGCCCGCATGCTTGTAATTTATACTACTGAGTGATTTATACTATACATGTACTGAGCTTCCATGTTGTGTTACCACTAGACCATTTAAAATCCATCTGTATACTTGCAAATTTGATGTTTGGTGTAAGATATTTTCAGAAAAAGGGGGAGAGTTCAGCCAAGAAAAACATAGGAGGGTAGGGATCTAAAGAGCAAGTTCACCCTCTAGGGTTCTGCAACCTTTGTGGGGAGACCAACCTGACACAGTGGGATGCAGAGTACTCAGAAGGAGCAGGTGATTGTTGTCAAGGAGTTGACATTGGCTGAACCTTTTCTGAAAATATCTTACTCTAAACATGTGGTTAAATAGCTACACACGGTGATGACGTTTCTGGGGACAGTCAGTATGGGGGGATCAAGCAGATAGGCAGACATCTCAGGGAGGAGTTTATCAAAGAGAAGTCGACTCCAGTATAAGAATGGGGCTTTGGGCCCTCTGTAGGCACAGTATGACACGATAGGGATCTGCATCCCAAAACTAGGGGTGAGAACACAAATGAGGTGTTTTGGTCCTGGAACTTCAGCCCCTTAACCAGATTTCATAAATTCTTCCTAATGAGGAGTAGGATTTAGAGCCAGGAAGAGCTGAGCCATCAGATGAAGATTAAAAGCTCTACCTCAGACAGGAGAAAGATGCAGCAACAGGAGACACATTGGTCTTGGAAGCACTGAAATATAAGCTTTGTGACCAACTCTGTCTCAGACTTAAGACTTAGAGTGTTCATGTCTCTAGTCCTGTCTTTGACCACATGAGAATTCCTGTTCCTAGTTTTCAGCTTTCATTTATTCATACACCCATTGATTCACACTGTGACTACCTACCACATGCCAGCTACACATGAAAAAGATATACGCATGAAATGAAATACACACAAAAAAGACTTTTTTGACGTTAAGTTGCTCACAGTCTAGTGAAAGAGCAAAAAAGACTATAAAACTATTTGATTAGCACAATAAAAGAGGTAGCCTCCTTTGGTGGGAAAAACAGGAGCTTGGGAGTTACACCTGAATTAGAATCCTAGCTCAATCACTTACTTGCTGTGTGACTGTGGGTAAGTGATTTAACCCTTTCAAGCCTCAGGGATAATCACATGGCAACAACTCAAGGGGTAGAGTACTATATATGAAGGGTTTGGCACATACTGTTATATTGTTTTGACAAGCTATGAAACAGAATGAAACAACTAACTCCACTATTGGGAATTGGGCAAAACTTTGCACTGGAGGTGACGTTTCATTTGGGTCATGAAGGACAAGTAGAAGTTCACGAGATAGACTATAAGGAATAAATCCTGAGCAAAAAGAACAAAAAAAAGTCAGGAGACATTATGCAATGTTTGGAAAAATGAACATGGGTTTGAGGGGTGATAGAAACAAAGCAAACAAGGTGCTTAAAGCCAACCTGCTCTTGTGCATTCAGAAGAAATTTCTTGCTTCTATATGATAGGAGGTCAATAGAAGCTTTTCATAAAAAATAGCAATGGTCCGACTTTTGGTTTAGACAGGTAACTCTGGTGATAGTGTGGAGGAGAATGAGAGAAGAAAGATTAGAACAGGGATAAGGAGAGCATTTGAAGCCTTCTGTGATAGGACGAGGAGTCAGAATGGAGACTAGAGGGTAGAAATGAGACATGAAGAAGGGATAATGAGAACAGCTCTTTGGGTGGTAGAATCAATAGGACTCTAACTAGTTAATGAAAGTCTAGAGATTCAGAAGAAACAGGATGATGGAATTAATTTGGGAAACTGAGTGAATGGTGATGTTATTGGCAAAGATAGGGTATATAAGTAAAAAGAGAAGGTTTTGAGAGAAATATGAATGCAATCTTAATTTGAGGTATATGTAGACTCTTAATAAGCTGAAATTTCTCAGAGGTGACTAGAAACCTAGGTGTAGAATATGGGAGAAAAGTCAGAGTAAGAGAGCTGGATTTTAAACAACCACATAACACTTGTGTGTGGAAGCGATCTTCCAAGCGTAAAGTACTGAATGATGACTGAAATTTGAGGACACGAATATTTAGGTCTCTATTAAGGACACGAATATTTAGGTCTCTATTAAGGAAAAGGAGCCAATTAGAGACTAAGAAGAAATAGTTATAGAGGGCAAAGGAGGATGAAGAGTGAGAGCCACTGTGGAAAACAGTAGGGAGGTTCCTCAAAAAATTACAAATAGAAATACCAGGTGATTCAATAATTCCACTACTGGGTATTTACCAAAAGAAAACAAAAACACTAGTTTGAAAAGATATATGCACCCCTATGTTTATTGCAGCATTATTTACAATAGTCAAGATATGGAAGCAACCTAAGTGTCCATTAAAACACAAATGGATAAGGACAATGGAATATTTCACAGCCATAAAATGGATGAGACTGTGCTACTTGTGACAGCATGGATAGACCTAGAATGTATGATGCTAAGAGAAATAAGTCAGACTGAGAAGGACAAATACCATATGATTTTACTCTTGTGTGGAATCTAAAAAAAAAAAAAAAACCCATACACACACACAAATTTATAACAAACAAACAAAAAGCAGAATCAGTCCCATAAATAAAAAAAAAAGAGAAGAAAGTGCTGGTCGGGGGGGTGGACAAAATGGGTGAAGGCGACTGGGAGATACAGGCTTCCAGTTTTGAAATGAAAGTCACAGAAATAACAGACGCAGCATAGGGAATACAGTCAATGATATGGTAATAGTATCGTATGGTGACAGATGGAGCTACACTTGTGGTGAGCACAGCATATGTATAAACTTGTCCAATCACTATGGGTCCACCTGAAACAAATGTAACATTGTTCGTCAACTACTCTCAAGTGAAAAAAAAAAGAAAAGAAAAAAAAAGTGAGGGGTGCAACAAATGCCAAACATGAAAGAGATGAGGATTGTAAAAGTCATCATGCTTATTTTGACACCAAAATTATAATATAAACAAGAGCAGAACTCTTGTAAGAGCAGCAAAGTGCTCTCAACTTCTCTATCTTCAAGGTCTAAAATTTGTCTAAATTTATCTAAAATTTACAAGTGATCCCTATCTTACTTAAGGTTATTCTCTACTTTCTCACAGATGTTTTCTTAGAATCTACTTGAGACTTCGCTTTTTCACTTCTATTTCTTTTATAAAATCATTTTTTAATTTTCTTCCTTATGTTAAATCCAAAAGTATTTATTATAAGTAGGGACAAACACCTGACTAAATTATGTTTTCAAGGGACGTCATGTCTGAGCACTTATTTTATTATATCTTCCTTTTATTTATCCTATATATTACCCTATATAGAGGGCCGTATTGATTTTTATTTACCCTATATATTATCATATGTACATATTAAATATTTATTACTAAGAAAAAATATGGTAATATATACAAACATATATAAACTTTTTTTCTAAATATATGTAGGGAGATAGATTATATTTTATTATTTCAGGATAGTAAAGGCATCACTTAAATATTTTTTATAAAAAGACGATGTTGAATTTTTACTATTCATAGTAGCTATTAAATTATCCTTAAGATACACACATACAACAAAGCAACTATTATATTGGTAAGTATAAGACACAATGGTAGAAGTTACATTTATAAGTACTGAGAGAAAAATTGGAATACAGGAATTATCAGAGTTTGATCTGAGCCTTGAAACAAATGTTGAAGACATGGTGGAGTGAGGAAGTAGAGCTAATACCAAGATGTTGAAAAAGGAAAAGGGAAGCCAGCAGTTTTCTAATACTAACCACAGTGTTTGTATCCCCAGGCAGAGAACTCTCTCCCAAATGTAATGGAGTCAGCTTTTTATTTTGAACAAGCTGGAGTTGGTTTGGGCACAGATGAAACTTATCGCATATTTCTTGCCCTCAAGCAGCTTACTGACACCCATCCAATCCAGAGATGCCGCTTCTGGGGCAAGATCTTAGGTCTGGAAATGAATTATATTGTGGCTGAAGTAGAATTCCGTGAGGGAGAAGACGAAGAGGACATCGAAGATGAAGATGTAACCGAAGAGAGGGACGATGGAGACAGCGAAGCTGAGGAGAATGACGAAGATGAATTACCAAGGACATTTTACAAGACCCCACAGGCTATACCAAAAGAAGAAAGTAGAACGGGGGCCAACAAATATGTGTACTTTGTTTGCAACGAACCAGGAGGACCATGGGTGAAGTTACCATCAGTTACACCCGCACAAATTGTTACTGCAAGAAAAATTAAGAAATTTTTCACTGGGCGTTTAGAGACTCCCATTGTCAGCTACCCACCTTTCCCAGGAAATGAGAGCAATTACTTACGAGCACAAATTGCCAGAATTTCAGCAGGGACCCATGTCAGCCCTCTGGGATTCTATCAGTTTGGTGAAGAGGAAGGAGAGGAGGAGGAAGAGGTAGAAGGCAGGCGAGATAGCTTTGAAGAAAACCCCGATTTTGAAGGCATCCAAGTGATTGATCTCGTGGAATCCCTATCCAATTGGGTTCATCACGTGCAACACATTCTCTCTCAGGTAGGGGTTTGGCAATTCTCAATTCATCAGCCGATCAGCAAATTTGTATTAAATTCTCTCTACAATGCACAGATATATACAAAACAAAGTTCTTCAGATCCTAGACAAAGAAACCTTTGGAAAATCAAGTAAAAACACAGAGTACTACGAAATTGCCAAGGAGTGTAGATCCGGGATCTTTGAACAAATTTTTATTTCCAAACAGAAATAAAATAAATATTTCTATGGAAAATTTGACAAGTTATGTGAGGGTTTAGATTAATGTGTGTTGTGAAATTATATTTTATACGTTAAATATAGATAGGCGCATTCCTGTATTGGGAACAGTTCTTTTATTCTATTTCTATAATACATGGAGCTTTTATACCAAGAAAAATAAAATAGTATAAGAAAAATGGAAACAAGTAGAGCTGTAGAGAAGTTATTTGGCACCTCCCCTGCTAGGTGCTTTTAACAGCACTTTATACGTATTATCTCATGTAATCCTCACAACTGTACGGAAGTCTAATATTATCCTGATTTTACAGGTGAGGAAATCGAGGCAGAGAGTTTAGAAGATGTGAAAAAGGGAATATAGCTAATAAGCAACAGTCACATATGAATGGGCAGAATGGACCTGGCATCCATCCTCTTTATCACCCTGCTACGCTGCTTCAACTACACGGAGAAAACCATTACACTTTGATCTACTGAAGAGGGACTCTCATATGTCTCTGGATAAAAGTTACTTAAATGAGAAATAACCCCCAACCTTCTTACCTAACTCAATATCACATTTAAAAATTTGTTATTGCTACTAATAGTAATACCTTACTACTTTCACATAAATTATTCATTACAAATTAGTTAAGTACATTATTTTTTTCACTAAGGTTTTGCTGATTTCAAAATATAAATGTTCTGTAACTTTAAGAAGTCGGCAAATTTATGAAATAAATTGTACCATTTTTTGCTTGAAATAAGCTAGATCAAAAACCTAGCACTTGGGATGTTGAATGAATAAGTGATTGATTAAATTCCCATGCAGGAGGTCCCCCTGGAGATAATTGCTTTAATCCAAATAAATAGTCCAATATTTTAAGGTCCTCATTAGATTGCTAAATCTTGCAATACTCATTCCCAGGGTCGCTGTAATTGGTTTAACCCCATACAAAAAAGTGAGGAGGAGGAAGAAGAGGAAGATGAAGAAAAAGAAGAAGAAAAAGGAGAAGAGCCTGACTATATGGAACAGGAAGTGGGGCCTCCTCTTTTGACACCAATCTCTGAAGATTTAGGTAATTTTACACAAACTGCATAATACACCATGTGTATTGTATACAAATGTAGCTATTATGTGTATATAATATAGTATATATAGTATACGTATATATACACACACACACACACTATAGTGGCTTTATGCATGTATATATAATATACTGCGTATATTATATGGTTAATAAATGAGCGTTGGAAATGTATAAAAAGTGAACAGGAGCCAAAATTTCATCCCCTTTCCCATTCATGTGTTTTGGGATAGTGGGGAATAGAGAATATAGCTGGCCTCACCACCAACTTTCTCGAACAGAGGGTGAAGGAGTGATGCAGGAAAGAAATGTAAATTGGCTGCAGCTGTTACTGAAATGCTGACAGTTGTCTTATGTATCATTCTTGTCTTGCATTCTGCAGACCATAACCTATGGCTGTAAACACACGACATAGTTACAGTAAAATATCATATGAGGTATTGCGGGTTTTTTAAATCTACCCTTGTCCTCCTGTTCTTGTTTCTTCCTACTCAGTTTTGGAGCAGTTTTGCTTGTAACTCTTGTTCTGTTTCATAATAATAATTCGATCTTTTTTTTTTTTTGGTCATTAAATAATCTCTCTACCACATAGTTTTCTGCCCCCTTGATAAATTTTTCTGTTGCACAGATGGACACATACACACACACATACATGAATAAAAATAATCAAATTTTGTTGCTCCACAACATTCATAAACTATCCTTCTGACCTTAAGCTGCTGATGTTTAATTGTTCTTTCAATGTCAAGTATATGTGTTTTAAGATTCTTAAAAAGATTATCTCTGTTACATAGTAGATCTTTGTCTATTTAGGAGTGAAGTTTTGAATTTCTCTTTGGTTTACAGAAATCCAGAACATACCACCTTGGACAACACGGCTGTCCTCAAACCTCGTTCCTCAATATGCTATTGCCGTCCTAAGATCCAACCTTTGGCCTGGAGCATATGCCTTTTCCAATGGCAAGTAAGTATACAAAGCCATTATCCGGATTATTTAAGTGCTGGAAATTATAGCTATCGCTGGAATGTTGGTACGTTCCAGTTTTGTTTTTTCTTCTTTTTCCCCTCCCTCGCCTGCTTCCCCAGGTGAAGCACAAACCTGGACGAAGCAGTCAGAGTAACCCCAGAGTAACAGACAAGGCTGCCCTGGGTAGTTGTTCAGAGCAGCTACTCACAATAACCTGGGGTGAGATCCCAGACCAGGATGGGAGGGAAAAAAGAGTATGGGGCAGTCTACCCAGAGTAAGGGGTCGGGAGGAGGGATACCAAGGAAGGTGCAGGCCATGAGCCAGACGTCATGTTCAGCACTCGTACTTACATCTTCCCCATGAGTTCTTATCGCAACTCTGGGGAGAGAGGTCCCCTATTTCACAGCTTAGGAAATGGGGCTGAGATAAAGAGAGAGCAAGAGGCCGGAGGCAGATGATGAAGTCCCCAGATGGTATAGTGCGTAAAATGTCACTGCCTAGGACGAGCTTGTCCTGTTGCCGAGTTGACCACTCTCAGGGAAACTACACCCCCAAAATCTGTTAAGCTATTTTCTCAATGGAGTGATTTTCTCAGTGGTGTCTGTTTCTGGAGCCAAGTCTGGTGCCAGAAACGCTCTGGAAGGAGGAAGGGGGTTTCTATTGTTTTAACTCATCTTGGCTTGTCAAGTGTGTGTGCTGTAAGATTCAGTCCAACAACATCTATATTACGTGGTAAGCATCAAATTTAGAACACTAGAGTAATTCAGACTTCTGTCCTAATACGGTTTTTATTCTGAGTATTTGAGTAATAGACTTACTAGTTTTCTAGGATTAATGGAGGTAGCTCTATACATGTTTAGCTTGAATCTCACATAATTTTTGTTGGGTATTTTGTTAAAAAATAAAGTAAAATATGTTTTATTTAAGCTATCACTTTCAAGGGAATTAGGGTCAAGAGGATACTCAATGTCTTGGGGCACCTGGGTGGCACAGCGGTTAAGCGTCTGCCTTCGGCTCAGGGCGTGATCCTGGCGTTGTGGGATCGAGCCCCACATCAGGCTCCTCCGCTATGAGCCTACTTCTTCCTCTCCCACTCCCCCTGCTTGTGTTCCCTCTCTCGCTGGCTGTCTCTATCTCTGTCGAATAAATAAATAAAATCTTAAAAAAAAAAAAAAGAGGATACTCAATGTCCTTTTATACCTCACCCAGAACTACGCTTCTATTTGTCTTATGCTTCCATTTCTCATCTAAAAACCCAGTGTTGGAAGCTCAGCTAAACTGGAGAGAGAGATGAGCTGCCAAATATGAGAGATGCCATGAAAGCCACAGCCAAAAATGAGTTGAGCTTTTGATCATTTACTGTGACGATACAAGCAAGAGAAAACTCTGACTGCTCCTGTCCCGTTTTCCTTCATGGAATGGCACACGATGGAAGTGAGTCAGTGTAGATGGTAGGGGTCATCTCACTGACCAGTCTCCAAATACCAGGCTTCTGCGGTTGTATGGCCTCCGGGGCCCAGGAAGCTGGTGGAGGGGAAGGGGGAAGGGCTAGAAGTGAAAAAGTACTGAGTACTGAGTCAGAGTAGGGAGAAGTGTCTTTAAGGCACCCCCCCCCCTGCCCTTCTGCATCTGAAGGCCTCTGCTGAAGGCCTCCCATAAGACCTAGAGTGAAGACAGCTGTGCTAGGAACTCAACTATGCAAAGAGCATGGTAGGCCAGATGGGTCAGAGTCCTTGACTAGAACTTTCCTTAGAGACTGCAGTGCACTGGCTGGGCATCAAGTATGGCAAGGCAACAGCAGTTTCCCTGTGGGGCCTGCCAGGTAAAGCATGACAACAGCGTACGGGGGGCCTGAGAAACCTCACACAGGTTGTAACCAATCACATGCATCCTCTGCCATAGCGACGATTCGCGAGGTTGGTAAGTTTTTAATTTTTCCTAACTCCAAAGAGGATTCGTAACTTTCTAACTTAGTTGTTTTGTTTTTTCTGAAAATAGCAAATAATGATTAAAGATGGTGGTCTAGGTGTAGGGTCCATTTTGACAGAGCCTGGCCGGCCTCTTAACCAGCTTAAGCAGTGTGGACCACAGCAGTGCCCTGTGGTAGAAGAATCACTGAGGGCTGTTTCATCCCTGGCACTCCAAAGGTAGTGTTTTGAAATTATGGGACCATGACACTGAGAGTCATCAGCTTGTACGGAGAAGGATCAACTTTTCTTACTGAAAAATGAGATAATGATCATCTACTTTCTTTTCAAACTTTATAGAAAGTTCGAAAATGTCTACATAGGCTGGGGTCATAAATACAGTCCAGACAACTATACACCCCCAGCTCTACCCCCAGTTTACCAGGAGTACCCCAGCGGAGCCGAAATTACAGAAATGGACGACCCTAGTGTGGAAGAAGAGCAGGCTTTCGAAGCCTCACGGGAAGCAGCTGCTCTTCCAGTTGAAGAGATGGAAGACACTGAGGAAGATGAAGATGAGGAAGATGATGAAGATGATGAAGACTGAGAATAGGGTCAGCCCAGTCTTGTGTGAGACTGGTACACGTATACCGTGTGTGGACCTGATTTTACCTATATAAGACGAGTATAGAATTACATAAAATTGGCAACTACTTGTGTGCAAAATGTCACTCCTTGAAAATGTCGTTTGTATTTCATGTGTGCAACTACTACTATGTACTTCTAGAAAGACGCTCGATGCATTTTCCAGAGGCTAAACGACATGTTCTTATCACTGTTCTGATGGCTACAGCTAATAGAATGTGTATTCTTAAAAAAAAAAAAAAAAAGTCTTAGGTTTAATTTCTACTATGGCAAACATGGAAAGATATAATCCACAAAATCTTCTTGGGGACTTTAATATTTTCAGTGGGTACTGGGACCAAAATTATTGATAATCCCTGAATCAGAGCATGTATTTTTAACCAGTCTGTGATACTGTATGCAAATATTGTGTATGTCTGTGTGTATGGGGGGATTTTGTGTTTTGTTTTGCTGGGGAGAGGATTTATAATTCCATCACCTGCTCAAAGACTGGGAGCACTCAAAATTTTAACACTTTTACTTGTGACTTCTTAAAAAATGTTCTCAGTCTGGCTCCTTTATCCTACAGAAATTGGTTTGATCTGATTGGGGAAAAATGATCTGCACAGAGATAGCTAGCTGGGATATCCAAAGACTTCAGACTACTATTTTTCTACTACTGTTTCTCTAAAACTAGTTATTATTTCTGTTCACTAAAAAAGTATTTTTAAGTCCTCTATGTGCTAGGCATTCTGAGACTAATGTTAAAAAGTAGACATTGCTCCTGAAATCTTAGAACTCCCATTCAAGGAGGGGAATATGAAAAGAGTAGAAAATTAGAACAGATTACAACTTAGCAGATATTGTGATATAAATGTCACAGGGTACCATAGAACAGTGTTTCTCAAAGTCTATGAAGTACCAATTTAAAAATAAAAATTCTAATCCAGTGCTATTATTTTTGTCAGATAAAATATCAAAGCAATTCTAATTTCTGTAATTATCTTGTCATGGACTGGCAGTTCTCAGATCACTGATCTATCTACACTTTGAAAAACACTGCTATCAAACACTTAGAAGGTGCATTTAATCTAGACTTGAGCCTTGCAGAAAGCACTTCCAAGAAAGTGGAAAACTATGGGGAGAAGGGTCCTAGGCAGTATCAACTGTTTTTTTTTGGCACAGGACTTTAGGCTGAAGGAGTAGAACTTTGAGAGTGGTGAGGGATGAGCCTGGAGAGGTAAGCAGAGCCCAGGTTGTGTGGAATGTGTGGACTTTATCCAATGGAGTGATGAAGAAGACTCAACCAGGAATCACAAAATCACATCTGTATTTCAAAACATTTGGCTTATGTGTGGAAGACTGACTGACAGAGATCAACACAAGATCAAGACAGGGAGACCAGTTAGGAGATTATTACATTATCTAGATGAAAGTAACAGTGGCACGAAACAGGATAAAGTAGAAATCTGGTTACCTGTCTGAGGGACAGAGTATTAGGAAAGATGATTTCCAGAATTTTCCAGTTGGCAATATTATTCATTCTTGGAGTGCAGCTTCTACTATTTGATGGAGTAGCTAATATTTATAAAACCTTATTCAAGTATGTTCTTCCTTTTTTCATCATGTTGCTTTTTGCTGTTGTATAATATCCATTTCCTTATCTACCCTGATTTCCTTTTGAGAAACTGTCTCTGTCAGATGTGCCCTTTGTAGAATCTGTATTTTGAGCAGAGACATTTGACTTGGGCTCCTACCCTGATAGTTCCACTATAAATCAGACCACCTTCTAGCCTCTAGAATTGCCTTTGTTCCAGCAGTTTCCTAGTCACCTGTGTATTCTCTGAGCTTCTGATAATCTTTAAATGAATTCCCTTCTGCTCAAATTGGCCAAAGTAGGATTCCTGCTTGCAACCTTACTTGACACATCCAACATGAATCTGAAAGCTTCTTTCCTATAGGACATGTTAAACACAAGGTTCTAATTCACAGTTGTAGGGGTAAGAGTATAAATATTTAACAAAAGCAAATCCCTCTTTTTAGAGCTATACCTGTTAAATATTAATGTAATTTCTAAGTGATGAGGAGGGGATTTCATTATATGTGTTTTATAACAAAAGAAAGCCCAATACTCAAATGTAAGAGCTTGGAAGTGAGGCAGCCTTGGTTCGCACCCTGGATCACAATCATTTTCTTGGGCAAATTACAAACTTTGCAGAGCTTCAGCTTCCTTACAGGACTAACAGAATTTGTCTCACAGAATTGAAGATTACATTAATTAATACATGGAAAATACTAAGAATACCTAACATAAGGACCCAATAAATATTACATATGACTATCATACAAAACCAGTTTCTAACACATGGATATGAGAGGAAATACAGAACTCATAATGCAAACAAAATAGTTTATTGAATTAGTTACTAAACAATGAGGTACTTGAGGTTAGATGATTTAGATGTTTTAGAAATTAAATTATAAGTTGAGTATTTAAAGAATTCAGATTCGTAAGCTGTATTTGGGACTTTAATATCTGAATTTGGAAAATAAAGTAAAATTCCATGATCACTGAAATGCTTAATTCTTCAAGGAATCTTCTCGGCTGTGAAGACTTGAGAAGCTTGTCTCCTGGCCTTGAAAAGGAATTTTAAAGAACTGTTAATTTTAAGCAAGAAGTCCATTATTTAGAATATATATTATCTAATATAAAAAATAAAATTTAGAATTTTTTTCAAGATAATTAAAATTCCTTAAGAAAAATTACAACTTCAAACTTAGGAAATTAGAAATAAACTTTTTTTTTTTTTTAAGTAGTTTCCACACCCAGAGTGGAGCCCAATGAGGGCTTGAACTCAGGACCCTGAGATCAAGACCTGAGCTGAGATCGAGTCAGATGCTTAACTGACTAAGCCACCCAGGCATCCCAGAAGTTAACATTTCTAAAGCCAAACCAAAAAAAAAAAATTAAACAAAATATCAGATAAAGACAAAACAGAAAAAAGTAAAAAGAAAATTCACTCTTTTAAGGAATAATGAGTCAAAAGTAAAAATGATGGCTCATGGTCAGAAAGAGACATGTATAAGCACAGAGAAGGAGAGACAGAGAGAGAGAGAGAGCTATGAGCAGAGAACCTTTAAGAAAATTATCTCCTTCATTATGGCCTTAAAAATGTCACTTTAAAAGACTTTTTTTTTTTTTAGAAGATTTTTATTCATTTATTTAAGAGAGAGAGAGAGCACAGGCAGGGGGAAGAGGGAGAGGGAGAAGCAGACTCCCTGCTGAGCAAGGAGCCTCACGTGGGGTGGATCCTAGGACCCTGAGATCATGACCTGAGCCGAAGGCAGATGCTTAACTGTCTGATGCATTCAGGTGCCCCTAAAAGACTTTTAAACATTTTTTCTATTTTCACAAGTTGAGTTACAAATCAAAGCACATTATACCAAGCTAATTTAAAACAAAGTTAAATCAAGAGTACAAGGATTACATAATGGAAAGCAAAGAATGCATTGATATAATTTAACTACAACTTGTCAGTGTATGAAAAGAATGAGAAAAATAGCTATTCAATAGGTCTGTATGCATTACTTAACTGAATTGCATTAGGAGATATTTTCCAACATAAATCCTTTCACCTAAACAAGTGCTCCAACACCTATAACAGTTTGGAATTATTACTCAAAATATACTTACGGCAGAAATGTATTATGGTAATTATAGGATAGCTGCCAGGGTAAAAACAATTTTTGAAACCTGATTTCTCTTCTTGAATAAGAGCTGCATGATTATTAAAATATTAAAATTAACTCCAAATATGAAGAACAAAACATAAAATGCAGTTACAAGTATCTATATCTTGGGATACTTTAAAATACTAAATTTGCTCTGAAAGTCCTACAATTAAAATTACAGTTCTCACTTAGGACAAAAAAGACATTTTAAAATGAGCTATAAAAAAACCACCACCCTGAAATAAAAAGTAAAGTCTTTAATGTGCCCTTAGTTAAAGACACAGGTTTCTATCTGGTGATATGCAGATTAATCAGTACATCAGTATTTGTGGAATTCCTACAATATATACAGCACTGTTAAAAATGGCAGAATAACTGTAAGACACAGTAATTAAAAAAAGAAAAAAACAAAAACCTAAGCTTGAAAGCAATATGTGAAAACAATGTTAACTGATGATTTTTTTTCATTTTTCAAAATATACTGTCCTATCTTCTCAATAATAAAAGTGAATTGTTCACATATAAGCTTAATTAGCAAACATGAAACAATGAGCCTTTGTATCCTCCCAGGAGAAGCAATACAGAGGACGACTCTGGATGTAAATGGACTGAGTTGAAATCCTGCCTCTTGTTACTTAGCAGCTGTGTGACATAACAACTTCTTTGAGCTTAGGTATCCTCATCTGTAAAACGGGAATAATAGTGCCTATACTGTAGGATGGTGCCTAGCACAAAGCAAGCATTATAAAGTATTACTTCATTAATATTACAATTATAGCCCTATTATTATTATTTCTTCTCTATCTGGCAGTACTGTACATAGTCAGCCAAGTTCTGATTCTTTTGGTTAAAGACACAGCTGCTCTCCATGACTCAAAAAAACAAAAAAAGGAACAGTAGCAAATGCACATTTTTAGTATTCTATTAACACCAATGTCTCACTTTCCAAAACCAGAAAGTTAACAACTAAAATGTTCAGCTAGGCTCCATGATAATATTTAACCTCACCAATGCTCTCAAAAGTTACTTGTATGTTGATGAACAAGCATCTTGGTATTTTATACCTATTAAAACTAACCTCTAACAAACAAAAAACAGACTCTTAACTATAGAGAAGAGAGGGCTACCAGAGGGGAGGTGGTACAGGGATGGGTGAACTAGTGAAGGGGAGTACACTTAACTGAGTAATGTATAGAATTGCTGAATCGCTATATTGTACACCTGAAACCAATAGAACATTTTATGTCAACAACACTGGAATTACAATAAAAATATAGGGACCCTTGGGTGGCTCAGTTGGTTAAGCATCTGCCTTTGGCTCAGGTCACGCATAATCCCAGGGTCCTGGGATCAAGTCCCGTATTGGGTTCCTTGCTCAGTGGGGAGACTGCTTCTCCCTCTGCCTGCAACTCTCCCTGCTTGTGCTTTCTCTCTCTCTGACAAATAAATAAATAAAATCTTTAAAAATTAAAAAAATATATATATATGGGCACCTGGGTGGCTCAGTTGGTTAAGCATCTGCCTTCTGCTTGGGTCATGATCCCAGAGTCCTGGGATCGAGCCCCACTTGGGGCTCCCTGCCCAACAGGGAAACCTGCTTCTCCCTCACCCTCTCCCTGCTTGTGTGTGCAGGCATGCTCTCTCAAATAAATAAAATTTTTTAAAAAATCAAATAAAAATATAAGTCTTTTAAAAATCATTAAATTAATTAATAAATAAAATTAATCTCTAACTTCATGCAGCCAAATTAATGATAGGGTGGAAAAAATGAATGTGATTTTGGCATTTATGTCACGGCAAAGAAACCTTTAAGATACAATTAAATTGAAGAACCTCTGAAACAATCTTCACCTTTATATTCCAAGTTGTGAGGCTGAAAAGATGAACTCTGGTTCTATTTCTCATTTCAAGTAATTTTAGTGCTTCCCCCTGTAATCCTGTTACCCTTCATAAATGCTCCTCTCCAGTCCTCTGTCTCTTTTCTCCTCAGAGGGAAACAAACCACATGGAGTAGTCTAATAATAGGGACATTTTTTTCTTTTAAGATTCTGGGAACTGTGCATTTTCTGGACTTGCTACGCCATTACACAACTTCAGTTTATACCAAGTGAGGGGTTTTCAATCCCTAGAAATTCTTCTGAACATACCAGTCACCACTTAACTGTAAGGGATAAAGAGGCAACTGTACTGAAGTTAAATTCTAGAACTATGTCTATCCAGTAACCCCAGATGCATAAGATAGAGCCTCAATAATTACAAGAATCACACTTAATAAACCATACTTATTAAGACCAATACGCACTAGGTCTCCTGGGATTAAGTTAGATTTTCTTACTATATACGTTGCCATTTTTCATCATTTGCCTGGCATTAACAATTACATTATATAAGATTAAATATTTTTATGAAGCTCTGAGTAAAGTATTTGAAAGTCATTAGGTAGCATTTGAAATTTAAAGTTGTCCACTCCAGAAATTAAATGATACAAAACCAAAATAATGCAGAATGAGATCTAAAGGGATAACACTGATTTTAACTAAAAATTTTAAACTTGTAAGTTCAACTTGTTCAAGCTTCACATACATATGCAGATACTTACAACTTTCTCCTCTGAAGAAAGAACACCCTCTACTGCCACTATCTGGTATTGCTTATGTTTTAAATTTCCCACAAATTTCCGAAGTTGCTTGAGATGGCTAGCCTCCATGTCTTGCTTTAACAGTTTCTGCATTTCTCGAGAAGGACATCCAGGATCAAATATTAGTAAACATAATGTTCGGTTTTTTCTCTCTTCAATTCCAACAACTGTTCGACTATGACCTATCAAAAAATAAAAAAACAGCTATGTATATGTGTGTGTCCTAGCTATCTATTGCTATACACATAGACGTTACTAAACACACACACACACACTATATATATATATATATATATTCTGTATGCAGTGTGTGCACATATGTGTTTAGAATAGAAATATAATCAGTTCCTCTGACAGGTACTCTCTGAAGACACAACAGTTTTAGTTCTATTTCCTAACCTTCAGTTTTCATTTGTTCAATTTTTCTTTTCTCAAAGGCTCCATTACAAAAAATTCTATGTCTACTATGCCATATTATTTTAGCTTTTCTTTCCTAATCCCCTGATCCTTCTTATCCAAATTACCTCACATGAAAGCATTCGAAAATTACCTATCACGGAACAAAAACTCTCATGAATCCAAAAGGTTAACAAAAGTAAATTTATATATACTAGAATTTCATTGGGGGGGGGGCTTAACCTTTACAGCTTGTATTCCTAAATGATAAAATCCCCAACATTTACTTCTACTATTCCTGCTGATTCAAATCATCCATTCAATAAAATACATCAAGTATCCATGTGCCAGGCACTATTCCAGGCAGTCAGCTATACAGAAGCAAACAGAACAAACATCCCTGCCTTTATGGAGTTTTCACTCTAAAAGGAAGGAATATAAACAAGGTAAATAACAAGGTAAATAAATAAGCATATTACTATGTTAGATACAAAAAAATAAAGCAGGGAAGAGAGACAGAAAATGCCAGTGGTAAGAGGTTGATAACAAGATGGAATTTTAAATAAGGTGATCAGGGAAGGCCTCACTGAAGTGACAGAGGTGAAGACCTAAAAAAGTAAGGGATGAACAAGAAAGGAAGAGTGAACCAGGTGGCCCTGAAATATACGAGGGATGGCACCCTTCAATACCCAGGAAGGTACCGTAATGACAATGTAGCTCTGAAAATCAGACTAATGTCACAATTCTCCCCTCTTCCCTATTATCTGAATCTTAATCTGTCCTGAAGCAAAAGTCAATTAGGTGTCCTGTAAAGGTATAAGTTATACTCATCATCTATGAGTTATACCAACCTTGATGCTGAAGATAGATTGGAGGTTTAGATGTACACACTACTTTTGGACTCCCTTCTCTCTCTGAAGAATAATAGTTCAATATCCATTCAA
This sequence comes from Ursus americanus, assembly GCF_024610735.1. Classification (NCBI taxonomy): domain Eukaryota; kingdom Metazoa; phylum Chordata; class Mammalia; order Carnivora; family Ursidae; genus Ursus; species Ursus americanus. The sequence continues at coordinate 32,536,868 of NC_142137.1, forward strand.
ATAAACGAGGATGTGTACCCAAAGGACCAGTTGACTTATGAAAATCAACAATGTGGCACCTATAAAAAAATTGACAAAATGGATTGTTTGGAGAATAGTTTTTAAAACATTTTCACCAATGGAGTTATACAAAAAATTTTAATTTAGAACTAACTTTATCTCATTAGTATTTTCCTAAGAAGGAAGGAAGTATAAGTTTCATTATGTATCTGGAAAAATGTCATTTTATGAAGAAATAATTATTTAAATATAATAAGATTGATGACTGATCTAAAAGTTACATTTTCTGACATAGAGAATCTCCATGAATAGTAAACAAGGGCCCAGCTTGGTTTTAAAAGTCATCTACATGTAATCTGAGATACAACTTTCACTCTAAAGTCTCTAAACCTGATTGATATCAATCAGAAGCTGACTTCTAATTTTAATTCTGCAATAGCCACTCACATCTATCAAAAATATCCTGAGTATTTTTCCTGTTGGTTCTCACAAATTCCAATAACAGACAAGAAAAGAACACCTGCAAAGATCTCAGGAAAATCCTGTATGTACTCCCATCTATACATCTATCTATCTGCTATTTGGCAGTAGACCACAGTGGTATTCCTACCTCTAGAGGAAGTCAACCTTGAATAAACGAAATTATTTTAACCAGAAGCACTACTGACACTTCTTAGCAACTATTTTTAAAAGGTCGGGTATAAGCAAGGGGCGCCTGCGTGGCTCAGTGGGTTAAGGTCTAACTCTTGATTTCTGCTCAGGTCATGATCTCAGGGTTGTGTGATGGAGCCCCATGTCGGGCTCCCTGCTGAGCAAGGAGTCTGCTTGAGATTCTCTCTCTCCCTCTGCCCCTCCTCCTACTTGTGCTCGCGTGCTCTTTCTCTCTCTCTCATAAATAAAATCTTTAAAAAAATAATAAGGGGCGCCTGGGTGGCTCAGTTGGTTAAGCGTCTGTCTTCGGCTCAGGTCATGATCCCGGGGTCCTGGGATGGAGCCCCTGCATCGAGATCCTTGCTCAGCTCCCTCTTCCTCTGCCTGACACTCCCCCTGCTTGTGCTGTCAAATAAATAAAGTCTTTAAAATAAAAAATAAAAATAAATAAATAAATAAATACTCGGTCATAAGCAAAAGCAATTAAAAGCTTTTCTGTCACTTCAAAGTATAGCACAGATATCCCGTCCTTCCTTGTCTCTCTTGACAAATAAAGTCCCCAAATACACCAAAATTATAATGGTTGCTATCCTTAGCCTCAGCAAGTCTAGTGTTGAGGCTAACTTTCAACTGATTACTACTGAGTTTTAAACGCTGAAATGAACTTCTGGATAAATTGTTTAAAACGTAGGTATGGTGCTTTTGGGTTAGAAATTGACTACATATTTAGATTTAGAACCTGAATAGTCCCCTACAGAATATAATTCAGAGCAAAGGGAAGACATTTAAACAAGTAGTAAACAAATTCGGAGCAGAGTATTAAAGAGGCTTTACTAAAAAACTAAACTATTTCAGTCACCAAGAAAAAAGCTGGATATATCAGGTATTTTAGATAGATATTTTCCTTTCCTTAAACATTATCTGAAAACTCAGTATATGATATAATATGTAATCTGAAAGTGTGAACAGACTGACAAGAAGAAAAGAAGAAAAAATAAAGTTAGAGGACATTAAAATAGTCCTTTTGATTTAAATAATTCAAGAAAATTATTAAATAAGGTTTTTCTATTTATTTTCTTTTAAAGATTTTATTTATTTATTTTGAGAAAGAGAGCACAAGTGGGGGGAGGGGCAGGAGCAGAGGAGAGCGAGAATCTCAAGCAGACTCCACACTGAGCAGGGAGCCCCATGTGGGGCTTGAGCCCATAACTGTGAGATCATGACCTGAGCTGAAATTCAGAGTTGGACGCTTAACCAACTGAGCCACCCAGGCACCCCCAAAGTTTTTCTATTTAACAGTTAATAGTTTTACCTCTGAATCTAATCAATTAATATGGTAAAAATGGTGTAAAACAAACCTAAAGGAAACACAGAGCCATGAAGCTTAAAGGCAAACTTTCCATTAGAGATGACCATAAGCATCTATCTCTGTTCCCTTAAAAAGCCAAACAACATAATACTGAAGGAGAAAATGATTCAAACAGCCAAGACAAAGAGAATGGAGACAGACCAAACTGCCCTGCATTTTCTGGAAAAGGAAAAGCAGAAAAGGAAACATAAAAGTGAATGCAAAAACAGACAATTGTCTTAAAATCCCAGAGAGGCTGAAAGTTAGAGGAATTAGGTATTGGGGAGAGTAGTAGTGGGGCTATAATGTGAAATGAATTGAATATTTGCATAAAGGCAGCAAATCACTGCTTAACTACCCCCTCCATCAATGCAGGAGCTCTAGGCAGGAGAATGGAGAACTCTTCTCTGAAGGGCCCCTAGAAAAGATCTCTCCCTATATTAATATTTTCAGAGTTTGCCAAACAAATAGCAAGCTTCCACCTACAACTCTCTAAATGAAGTCTGCTCATCTGCAAGCTCCATGTAATCCTACAGGACCTCTGATCTTTTAGTGCCTCATCCTCACTCTAGGAATGGACAACTAAGGATTTACAGAAGTTAGAAGAAAGCCTTCAAGATGCGAAAGACTAAAATATATAGACATGAAAACAAATTAACGTGGAAAAAACCCACAAAATGTAAGGAAAAGAAAGAAAGAAAATGTTGGGAAAAAATCTGCAACCATAACAGACTATGATGTTATGAAATTACCCCTTAAAATTAGAAACATGATTGCTAAGACACAAATTTCAATAGAACAGTTGGGAGATAAAATTGAGAAAACCTACATAGTAAAACAAAAAGCAAAGATAAAAAATGAAAAATGACCAATAAACTCAAAAAGTCAAAGGAGTTCAGTGACCAACTACCAGAAGTTCCAGAAAGAAGAATAAAGAAAATGGAGGGATCGTAATTATCAAACAGTTAACCTCTGAGCTCTTACTACATGCCAGTCACAGTTCTAAGCACTTTATCATCTCACTTACTATCACTGTAACTCTATGAAGCAGTTACTATGTACATGTTCTTTTTATCAACAGTGGGACTAGGCTAAGACAAATTAAGTCATACAGCCAACCAATAAGCAGGAAAACTAGAATCAATTGTAGGCAGTCTGACTCCAAAGTCCAAGCTCCTAACCACTATACTGAGATCTTACAACTCACAATTCTAGATTCAAAAGCAAAAACAAATGCCCAACACAAAGAATCAAAGCCCCACATTCATAGTGAAATTTCATAAATAGCAGGACTAAGAGATGATGCAAAAAATTTCTGGAGAAAATAAATAGGTTATACATAAAAGGAATGAAAATCAGATAACATTTTACCTTCTCAACAGTAACAGTGATTGCTAGAAGTCAACAGAGTAAAAACTTGATTTGATCTGAAAATGAGTTTGAATTTAGAATAACATAGCCACCCAAACTATCATTTAAGTAGTTAAGGACTGGGAAGCTAATGAAACATGTGTTTAAGCAGAAGAGCAATCCAAAAGAGATAAAGACATGGAATCCAGAAAAAAGTCCAGGCTCCACTTCAAGAAAACAATGAAGAAATGCTACATAATTACAACTTTGAGGGGGATTTAGGAGACTTGAGCAAAGACAAAGAGGGCTTCAAGGAAGAAGTGTCCAGGAATAGGGGTGCCTCAGATTACGTACGTGGAGGCTGTGAAAAAGTTTGAGACCATGATGCAGTCAAATAGCAAAAAGGAAGAGAAAAGACAATTCTTAAGGAAAATTTTTAAAAGCGTTTCAGAAAAGGAAATGAAATCAGCAATGAATAATATTATACAGTCATGATGTAAACTCTGACTTTAACTTAAATAAAAAGTGAGATTTAACCAAATTACAAGGATTGAGGATGATCACAGGTAGGAAATGTGAGGGAAATGCAACAGACAATGTCTAAAACTGATAAACCAAAAAATGAAAAGAAAAGGGAAAAAAGCCCCCGAAAGCATATTATTCAAAACAATGTATTCAAAATAATGGAAGTAACAGCTGCCTCTGAGAAATAAGACTAGAAAATAGAGAAGTATATGAGATAGGGGCTGAATTGCTGGTTTTTAGTATAAGCCTTTCAGTGCCACTTAAATTTTATTTTTTAACTGTCCTTTGATAAAAGAAAAAACCAACAACAAAGAAAACCTCCCAGATGTGACAATAACCTTAACTTCGGTTTTCAGGTACATACTTTACCCTTAGAGAGGTCAGAAGTGTATATACTTCACAAGCTCCGATCCAGGCCTTTGTTCCCTGTAACCTGTTATTAAGTTGAGAGGCACCCTGAGGATCAAAACCTTCCTTCCACGCATCTTCAATCATAGACTGAATTTTTGGAATGCAAGGAATTGACATACCTAAAATATACAAGCAAACACGTTACCTGACAGTTACTAAAGTACTATAGATATTAACGCATTCCATATTATATGTAGAGTTGATCCTTGAACAATACAGGGGTTGGGACACTGATCGCCTGCACAGTCAAAAATCTGCATATAACTTTTTGCTCCCCTAAAACTTCACTACTAATAACCTACTGTTGACTGGGAGCCTTACCAATAAACATAAAACGAACAGCTGATTACAATACACATATTTTATGTTATACCTATTACGTACTGTATTTTAATAATAAAGCAAAAAAAATTGTAAGAAAAAATCATAAGGCAAAAATACATTTACAATATTAAACTGTAAAAAATCCATGTATAAAAATCCATGTTATATGCAGTGCAAACTCATGTTTTTCAAGGGCCAACTACATATCAGTGGATAAGTTCAGAGAATTGTATTTCACGTACCTTTCAAGCAATCGTCATAAGCATCATTTTGCAGTAATGATGAAAGTAGCATCTGGAAATTTCTGTAACCACAACCCCAACCTTTGTCACCAAAAGATGAATGAAAGTGATCCACCCCTGTGGAAAGCCACACACGCCTCACATCTGTGGCAGCATTCTGATAATATCTATAAAGTGCTTCAATAATTCCTAAAATAAAAAAGAGACTTAGAAGATTTAGAAGGATAAGCTATCATCTTTTATGGCTACCTCATATATTTCTAATATTAGTCTCTCTCTCAAGTGCCCCATGTAAATCCTGTCGATTTCATCTTCTTTATCTTTTTACTGTTATAACCTTAGTTCATGTCTTGTTACTACTATGCAAGTTTTCCTAACACTAGCATACTACTTATTATATATACTAAGACAATGGTGCCTCACTGTCTAGGTAACGCGGTCTTAGCAACCACATCCTATAATTGCCAAAGAAAAATTTCCTCATAATAAAACTTTCTATCCTTAGCTCCTAAATCTCTTTAGAAATTTTTCAATATTTTTTGTGAAATTATAATCTATTGTTAAACAGAAATAATAGCTTTAACTAACAGCTGCTTCAATTAACATTTGCGTAACTAACAAAAATAAAAATCTTTGCAACACAATCACTGAATTTCAAAGCAGCTTATAAAAAGGAAATAGTATATTATAGAGCAGTATTCTTTAATCTTCTACAGATATATTAATATTAAATTATACATACTCTATTCTATAGTAATTCTAAAACATATGCACAAATAGAAATTAAAGGGTGACATAAATTAAAAACAAATAGAAATTCTAGTATTTGCTTCCTAATGAATCATATTCCACATCTGCTGGAATGTCCTACCTCACAGAAACCTTTTTACATGGAGACCCTTGAAGAAATATAAAGATAAGTGGGGAAAGTACAGAGTTGCTTTCCTTTCTTATTGCTTGAGATACATAAGCAGTAAGAACTTATAAATACTGTTATAAATAAGGGGAAAAATTAAATCCACACCATCTCTTTCTCTCTCTCCTTCTCTTTCATACACACATATGTACAAACAAATTCCAAGTGAATTAAAAGTAGAAATATGAAAAGCAAAGTATAAATGTTTAAAGAAAATACAAAGGAATATGTTTATAACCTCAAAGTTGGGGGATTTCCTTAAACAAGACACTTAGGATACAAATAAAGACTAAGACAGAAATTTGATAACATTCAAATTTAAAACTCTAATTAAAAATACCATATACAAAATTTAAAGGCAAATTATAGATGCTGAAGAAGATATTTGTATTTCATATAATCAACAAAGAATTAGTGTCCTAAATATTGAAGGAACTCCCACAAATCAAGAAGAAAAAGACAACCCAAAAGAGGACGGACAAAGGAAGGGAATAGGTTATTTACTGAAGAAACTAACTCAGGAGTAATCAGGAAAATGCAAATTAAGTACTATAGCATTTCAAAAATGAGTGGCAAAAATTAAAAAGTGTCACCATACAAAGTGTGAGTGAGAATACAATGATGCAAATGTAGATTATGATCATTTTAGAAAACAATTCTGCAATAACCTTAACAAAGTTAACAAAGTTAGAGATGTATATGCCCTTTAACCTAGTATCTCCAGTTCTGGATTCATTACAGAGAAACTCTTAAAAAAGACCTCTTGACAAAAGGGTACAAACTGAGGGTTGCTGGAGGGGAGGTGGGTGGGAGGGATGGGGTAAATGGATAATGGGTATTAAGGATAAAAAACAAAACAAACAAAAAAACCGACCTGTTCATAATGTGTAAGAGTAAGAAACTGGAAACAACCTAAATGTTTGTCAACACGAAAACAGGTAAATAAGTTCTGTATAACTTATACAAGGAAATATTATATCAGAGTCAAAATGAATGAAGTACAGCTGTAAGAATCAACATATCTGAGCAGACCAAATAGAAACAGATCAAATACACAGTTTAAATACATCAAAATATTACATATTTTTATGGACACCTACATATATGGTAAAAGCACTAAAATATACAGGAGACTGATAAATACCAAATTCAGGATATCGGTTCTCCTTGTGGATAGGAGGGATTAGAATCAGAAATGGATGCACAAGGGATTTAAAATACATATGAGAGGTTTACAGCTTTAAAACAGTAAGATTAGGAAACTTTGTGGTAGGAACAAGGTTGTGTCCATATACATTTTTTTACTACACTAATAGGTACATTAAAAAAATACCTTAAAAAACATCAGGGAAAAGGCATTCTTTGGAGCAAGGCAGATTTGATTGTGAATACTAGCTGGGCCAATAAGTAGCTATGTGGTTACGTTGGGAAAGTAATTTAATCTATCTAAATCACAATTAACTAATCCAGAAAAATGTAACAGGATACAAGTCAATGTCTGTTTTGAGAGTTAAATGATGCAATATATATATAAAGATCTTAGTGTCTAAAACTATACTAAAACAATATAGTAGTCACTATCTAAGTGTGACTATTAAGCACTTGAGATGTGACTTGTCCAAATATAAATACTCTGTAAAGTATAAAATACACACTGGATTTTGAAGAATGTACAAAGATTGCAAAGTATTTCATTAATAGTTTTTAATATTGATTATATGTTTAAATAATAATAGTATGGACACATGGGGTTTAAAATATTAAAATTAATTTCACTTCATCCCTTCTTACTTTTCCTAATGTGACTACTGGAATTAAAAAAAAAATATATATATACACACACATACATACACACATATATATTTGGTTCACTTATACTTCTATCACACAGCATTGATTTAGAACATAGTAAACACTCAATAAAAACTTCTAAAAGGCTCACTTTCAAATGTCAAGTAAATGAACAAAATATAAAAGTAAATTATTTTTATTGCACTACTGGGTATTTACCCCAAAGATACAGACGTAGTGAAGAGAAGGGCCATATGCACCCCAATGTTCATAGCAGCATTGTCCACAATAGCCAAATTGTGGAAGGAGCCGAGATGCCCTTCAACAGATGACTGGATTAAGAAGATGTGGTCCATATATACAATGGAATATTACTCAGCCATCAAAAAGAACGATTTCACAACATTTGCAGCGACATGGACGGGACTGGAGGAGATAATGCTAAGCGAAATAAGTCAAGCAGAGAAAGACAATTATCATACGGTTTCACTCATTCATGGAACATAAGAAGTAGGAAGATTAGTAGAAGAAGAAAGGGAAGAAGGAAGGGGGGGTAAAAAGAAGGGGGAATGAACCATGAGAAACTGTGGACTCTGGGAAACACACTGAGGGCTTTAGAGGGGAGAGGGGTGGGGGATCGGGACAGGATGGTGATGGGTATTAAGGAGGGCATGTATTGCATGGTGCACTGGGTGTTATATGCAAGTAATGAATCATGGAACTTTACATCAAAAACTTGGGATGTACTGTATGGTGACTAACATAACATAATAAAAAATTTTTATAAAAAAAGGTAAATTATTTTTAAGTGAATTATTTAATGAAAAAATAAAAGTGCAGAAGTTTCACAAAAACACTTATAAAAAATTATTTGAACAGTTTCACCTAAAAGTATATAAACTATGGATTATTAAAATAAAGCAAAATTCAAAAAATCTTGATTATTACTTCACTGTTATATGAAATACTAAAATAATGATTTTGATGCTTAAGTACTCACCAGAAGTTTTTGTTTTTCCATCATCAATACCAACAGCTAGCGATTCCATCATATCAGCTTTTCTTCTATGAAATTCAGATGGATGCATTCTTCCCCTGTTGACTTCTATCTCCATATTTCGTAGTTGCTGTTGTTTGTAACCTCCAGAATTATCTAAACCATATTGTCTCTATCAAACATAAAAATGGCTTACTTTTTATGTCCCTTTACCTCAATGAGGATGGAAACTTACTATAATTTTATTTATTTGGAAATGTATTTTGAAACATTCTGGTTTGTAGACTTTCATACAAGATTAAGATTTTTTTATTAGAGATTTTTATTAAAGATTTTTCTTAAGATTTTTATTAAAGATAAATAACACACACACACACAAATCCCTGAGTTAGTAGCAAACAGCCTTCCTCTGTAAACAACCACCAGGGCAAGAGATTTGCTTTCCTTGTAGTAGGGAAAGTAGAGAATCTTGTCTTCCTACTAAAGGTACTGAAAAAGGCAGACGAGTTCTGAAAACACCACTGATTTATTTAAGAAACTTACCAATACGTATTACTTGGTTCCCAGACTAGCCTATGAAGGCCTACTTAATCCATAATTCATTCAGGCAGTAATTCTACATAGTAAATTAACAATGTTTTTTTGCACACTGGATATAGACTCTCCAATGTATAACACAGCCTCTATGGAAAAAGTTTTTGAGATCTAAACAACTTGCAAAGTTACTTAACGAACTCCCTTAAAAACTGGAAACTTTTTGTATTGATAACGTTCAAAATTATGTAAGACAAAGAAAACTTAGGAAAAGCCAGCTTTTTTTCCTCCTCTGAATCTTGGAGGGAAAATGTTTTGCAAATAAATGAATCACCAAGGAGAAAAATAGCCTAAATTAGGTATTCCAAATGAGAATTATACAGTCAGGTGTGACATATCTAAGATAGACTCAGAAGTCTGAGAAAATTATGATATGTACGACGTACATTCGTATATTAAAAGTTTTCCATTAAAAATGGCTCTTTTTAAATGCCTAAATTGCAATCACTAAAAGAATTTAACACTCGGACAGGAGATATTAATTCTAAATTTCTCTTTTAAGTATCTACACAAACACTTAAATTCTGAGTCTTTGTTTCCTAATCTGCCCTATCAATTTAACATAGGTTTGAATCCAGAGTTTACTATTTAATATAGCCTGAACCTGAACAAGTTACTAGCTCCATAAGCACTCTGTCTCTACATCCTCACCTGTCAGTTAGGGAGCTGTGAAGATCTTAACATACTATATATGAAGTGCTTATCCCAGTACATGACCAGAATGAGTACTT